>NC_136906.1:18897111-19250611 GCF_949606895.1 Notothenia rossii
ATACCTCAGCTGCTTACATTCTATATTTGATTTCCACTTTTTTCAGTATTTTTCTGTATTATATTCAGTGGCATGCACATTTCAGTTCTTTCCCCCACTGTTTCCTGATATTCAAACTTTTTATTTTTCAACATCAAAACTTGACAATGTATATTTACATATAATAACATCTCCAGATCGAATAATTTTTAAGACAAAGTCATATATTTTTTTGTATATTAGATTAATGTAATTTCATTCAAAACTAAGCATGTATACCTTTGGTGTAGAACTTAAATAAGCCTTATTTATTTGGCTTCTCCTATACAATCACCCCCATATTGATTTACTGGAAGCTACACCCTGGTCAGGGCCAGTGTGAATGATACTTCTATTAGAAGGATTAGACTGATCTGCTTACAGACCCCCCTCTGTGGCAGTTGCCCCAAGTTCTCTTCATTTGCCATGTTGAGTAAATTCCTGTCATGCTGTGTACACCCCGATTAGGGAGTTTGGGACTTAACCACCAACATCATCAGTCTAATGTCAATCCTTTGACAATTCTGTTTTGTTGTATTTTGTTCACAGTGAAAGGAGGCATTTAAGGTGTTGAAGTGTCTGTCTGTCTGTCTGCTACACACAGTAGGGTGCTGATTGCTCTCCTTTGTGGAATATGTGTAAGATGCTATAATAATTAAAATGTTTTAGCAGATATCTTACGTTAGAAGCATCTCTCTAAGAAGCAATCCAGTGTTTCTAAAGGATGATTGGTTGAACAACCTTTAGTTTAACACAAGGTCCTGCCACAACAGAGCTGTGCAGGGCTGTTTGGGGCCACTTGTGTTTGTGTTATGATGTCAAGTTAGCGACACTGTCATTTGGGGAGAGTTTGGCAGATGGATTGAGAAAGATTAGCCGCAGCAGCTGCGTTTGGGACAGAATCACAGATTAGGAGCTCTGATGTGCAGAATCGGCTCCTTCTTTACACTCCAGATTTGGGCAGCAACACCTTCCTATCACTCAGTCAGGGAGCGTCAACACTTCTCCCTTTCTCCCCCTCCTCCCTCCCCTCCTGTCCAGGTTTGTGGTTTTTTCTTGCTGCTATTTCTTCATCCACTGACCTTGCTCGCTCACTCCTATACTCTGACTACCTTGTAACTCTTCCAGTTAAATAAATACTCTGTCGATTGAGCATATCTATCTTGAGTGCATATTACACCCAGTCATGATCATGGGTATTGGTGAACGCTGGTCACTAGTCAATGTCTGACTAGATACTCAGTGTGTGGGTGTGTGCAAATGTCTGTGTGCATGCCTGTGCGTGCACATGCGTGTGTGTGTGTGTGTGTGTGTGTGTGTGTGTGTGTGTGTGTGTGTGTGTGTGTGTGTGTGTGTGTGTGTGTGTGTGTGTCTGTGTCTGTGTCTCTGTCTGTGTGTGTGTGTGTGTGTGTGTGTGTGTGTGTGTGTGTGGGGGGGGGGGGGTGTGCATGTGTGGGTGTGTGTGTCTATGTTTGTGTGTGTAAGTGTGTTTTAGTGTGCATAAACGAGAGGAGGGAGATTAACCCCATGCTATCCTCAATCCCTGGTTATGAGTTTACAGCGTCTGTCTGGCCATCGCACTGTTTAAACAACAATCTAATTAATCCTGTCTTTATTAGTTTCAGTGAACTGGGGAGGCAGGCTGGGAGGGCGTGAGGGAGAACTGGGAATGCTGGCAGAAAATACTTGGTAGGGAGGGGGAGGAAACCAAGTGCGAAAGTAGGGATTTGGGAGGAATTTAATGGCAGAGACTTAGGCCCCGTGAATGGAAATGGGGATGTGAAGAGATGATGAGGCAGGAGACATATTGAAGGGTTATAACATCTCACAGGAGGAGAGACGGAGGGACAAAAGGAAAAAAGTGGTCATGGGGAAAAGCAATGGACCTAAGAAAGACTCTGTATTAAGCTTTATGTATAGAGTTAAATAACTACCTTAAGATTGTGGGTGGGATATGGATAGACTGGAGTTTACCCGATCAAACAGATGTCCACATTTAAGGGACAGGCTGCTCTCCTTTCATAAGCTTACTACTGCCACCTACTGTTATGAGGAAGGAAAGAAAAGGCAATCTAAAGATGCACAGTATTCCTCTCAGCAGATGTTCACCTTGTTGCTCTGTGAATTGGGTAATGTTTATATGACCTTTAATTAAGAGACTATGCTAATCTCCAGGATCGTTTAATATGAGGGTAAAATGTATCAGAGCTTGTTGCCCGTGCCTCCATCTTTAATTACCTCACCTCTCTTTTTCTGTACTCCTGAACTCCCTGAATGCCATGCTTTGCAGTTTATTTATCCTTCTCATATAAGCCCATATTTGTGTCTTTTTGTGCACTTTCAGGTTGTTTGTAAGGAAGTGCAGCGCTTGCCTGCAGGTGATTGGACGTTCGGAGCTGATAATGCGTGTGCTAGGCCAGGTGTACCACCTTGGCTGCTTCACCTGCTGTGAGTGTGAACGCCGGCTGCAGAGAGGTGATGAGTTTGTGCTTAAAGAAGGCCAGCTGCTCTGCCGCATGGACTATGAGAAGGAGAGAGAAATGCTGGCTGCTATTAGTCCCACACCTACTGACTCAGGTAAAGGAGGTTCTTTACAAAGCTGCTTTGCCCGGACCCCATTTTAAATATTTTATATCTCACGTCTCAAGCTGCTCCACTGTTCACTTACTAGTAAAATAATTCTGTAAATGAACTGGATCTCAAACAGAAGCATATCTGAGTTGGTGAGACAACACATTTGCTTGCAAAAACATCACACCACAATAGCAAATTGTCTTAGATAGAAAATAAGTCATTATTTTACAGTGCATTCTGGGAATTCCTATGGTATATGAAGCTGAGCCCTCAGTGCACTACCTACAAAACTAGTGGATAGTTTAAGAAATCCACAGAATTGAAGTCAAAGTCACTTCAATGTTAAATGTACTCTCCATTTAATGGAATGAGAAAATGTACCCCTCTCGTACCAGATGTCCTGACTGTTTTGTTGTCTGTTACCTTGCTCAGTGAAAAGTGAGGATGAGGATGGTGGAGGAGGCTCTGGAGGAGGCAAAGGTGGGGACGACAGCAAGGACCACAAGCGTTCAAAGCGACCACGCACTATCTTGACCACACAGCAGCGGCGTGCTTTCAAGGCCTCCTTTGAAGTGTCTGCTAAGCCTTGCCGCAAGGTAGGAGGACCAGCTTGTTTTATCGATGGAAATGTGTGCAGGAATATACTCCTTTCCCATGCAAACGTTATTGTTCTGTGGAAGATTGCATACTAATCAGTCTAAACTGGTGCTTCAATAACAATTCAAAACGAATCTGCAGGTGAGGGAGACACTGGCTGCCGAGACTGGGCTGACAGTGCGTGTTGTGCAGGTGTGGTTTCAAAACCAGAGAGCCAAGGTTAGACTTAGTATAGACTTACACAAGGTTATACATTTTCTGAGGACAAAGAAAAGCATTTATAAATACACTGTTGTTGTGCCTTAGATGAAAAAGATAGCTCGCAGACAGCAGCAACAGCAGCAGCAGCAGCAGGAACAAGAGCAGCTGGGAGGGACCAGGAGAGGACCAAGTAGAGGGGGCCGCCAGAGCAATGACGACAGTGAGGGTAAGCGCTTGATATGCCAATGCAACATCGAGAAAAAAGGAAGAATAAACAAAACCCAAAACAATCTATTTTATGGGTTAATTAAAGTGATTCTCACCTCTGCACAGATGGCTCTAGTACCCATGGCATGGATGGGATGCTGGTATATCCCTCTCTGCCGCGTCAGCAGCTACTCGCTCTGGATCCCAACATCTACGGTGGAGAGCCATTTAGACATGGCCTCACACCGCCTCAGCTGAACAATGAACAGCTCCACTCCTATGGTAAGACTAAAGGTCAAAGCTTTGACTCCATACAAACCTTATCTAAAAATTCAAATGCTGTCCCTATCTCCTTTCAATTCTGGTTTTGACTGTCATGGGTTTAACAATACATGCCAATATTCTCAATGCAAAGTTAAAAGATTGATGCATATAATCTTTAAGATACACATTTATTTAGAAATTCACATGGCACGTCACTCTTTCTTTCCAAGACGTTTAGTTGTTTACATAAGTCTGACTAATTGTGTAAAATGTTGTATTGTTGTCCAAAGATGCATGCATATAAAAGTGTACCGTGATGAAACCTGTGATTTACCCAGCTAGTCATGAGTAGTCAAAACCGCACTTCAAGGTCATCATGTCTGAGTAGTTACAGTAAATGTCAGCCTATTTCGAAAGCTTGCATGGAGCCTTAGCAAAACAGATGCATTGCCAAATATTTTCTTCATTATTTCCTTAGATAATGTGCAGTGGGAGATAGTGAGGCAAAATTTTATATTGGACTCAAACAAGTTGCATTAGCTGATGGGTGATTGAACAGATTTTGCGGGATTTCAGTTGTAAAGGTTGTGTGTTTGTGAGAATGTAAGGAAAAGGCTGAGATTAAACTACAGAGACTGACTCACTGCCTGCTTGCTTTGTGGAGTTGAGAGTAAAATTCGTGCTTATTTTTATATTCTTTTCATATCGTTCTGTGCTCTCTGGTAGTAATTGAAAACCGATCCACTTCAGCTGTTCACACAGTTTTTCTCCGCAGACTCAGAGACAGTGTTCCATGACCTGGACAGCGATGGAAGCCTTGGTCACCTTGGAGACTGCCTCTTGGCAACAGGGGACGGCAGTCTCCTGTCTGGACGGGTGGGAAACCCCATTGACCGCCTCTACTCCATGCAGAACTCCTACTTCACCTCCTGACCCCCATAAACTCTCACCCTTCCCACTCCTGTTCCACCTTCACCTCAGAGATGCAGCTAATGGAGTCCGTCTAAAACATGCCTGTGGGACTACAGCCTACACCCAAACACACTCTTAAGCTTTTTTCAAAAGCCAAAATCATCACAAGTATAGTCATAATATCACTTGAAGAAGATTTGCGTCATGTTCCAACCATCTTTCCTTGATAATAATCACATGCTGGAAATACACTGTAAATGTCCAAAATATGTAAAAAGACCTCAATTTCTCTGGTTGTGGTAATGTTCAATGAAACACATTTGATGGCACTTTCAAAAAACAAATACGCATACTCATATGTAAATTCTGATTTACAGACAAAAATTGTTTTAGTTCAAATTACATGTATGTAGGAGTCTTGGCAGGCCGTATGAGCAGCTGAGAGTCTTAATGAAATGATGAAATTGCAAAATGTTTTATGTTTCTGACAGGATTATTGTGTGTGAAAGACTGCAGCGTATACAGTACAGTATATGGATTGGAGTATTTTTGCTCTCAGGTTAGTGTGTATGAATATTCGACCTGAGCTATAACTCAGGATATTGTGCTAGATAGGATTACAATTTAGTGTTCCCAGTAAATTCAAGGATGTACTTTGGAACGAGGACGAAACTCTATGAAAATGGTCATTTCCAAATCCATGCTTAGTTTTTGATATTGCATGATTGACAGGTATAATATTGACCAAAAAAAAAAAGACAGCACTACAGGGTCATTTGAGGAGCCTTATGCGGAAACAGGGTTGTATACATGATTATTGCTTTAGCTTTCTCTTTTATAATGTAATCACTCAGAGGCAGTGATGTTATTGACAACCAACACATCTATAATCCCCAAAAGTAAGGAAACTGAGCACATGATGATGTGCTTTTAAATGTAAATGGAAGTATGACTGTGTTACAATTAATTATTGTGGTCAGTTTCAGTAATCATTTATTTCTCAGAAAAATTAGACGTTGTTAGGTTGATATTTTGTACCTTATTCTGTGATAATCAGCAACTATTTAAACTGTAGCATGATATCTATGTGTCACAAAGTAGGTTTAAAAAAATAGCCTCCAAACTGAAGTTGGATAGAAAGTGCATAAAGCATCAGGGTCAAATTTACAATGTGTTGCAGAAAAAAGTAGGATTAGGGTTATATTTGTTTTTGTTTAGGTGCCAGTGATCAGCTACAGCTCGTCATTTTTTCATGTTTGACTCTGATCACTGACACATGGTATTTTTACAGTGATATTTTTGTGAATGTAATTTATTTGTGCGGTATTAGGCAAGTTCCTATTTAACTTTTTTTGTTCAGTGACTGCCAGGTGATGTGCTTTGAATGTAATGTTGCCGTATCTTCAATACACTCTACGGTTTCATCTTTGTAGTGCACTTGCCTTATTGTCCTAAGTATGATAAATTATGATGCACTAATCACTTGCTCATCTGGTATAAACCAAATATATTTAACACACAAGAAAGGGATCCTTTTCCCCTCCCCTTCAAAGCTTTAATAATTGAACCAGAAAAGGTCTGTTCTGCTTAGTGGTCACAGAGCTCATAACTCAATATCCTCCCTCTGTCTCTCTCAGTAGTCCCGCTGATTAGAAAAGGAAAGTCTCCTCCTTCTCCTTTCTTCCCAGACTCCCTATTTCTCTGTCATTGTGTAGTCAGGACAGTTTGTGTGGGAGCGATACATTCCGGTTTAATATTTGACTGAGACTCAGACCTAGAGAGGGTGTGGGAGGGACAGACCTGAGCAACAGACAACAACAAAGGATAACCACACCGGATAAGAAACACAAGTTAATTTTAATGAGATGATTAAATAAAAATCATATATCCCGCATGTAGGCAGGAATAAATGTTGATTTCATATGAACACAACATTTACATGAGTATGAGAAAAAGGATGATCTTGTAATTAAATATTCAACACATTTTCTTTGTCAAAGTACTGTTGCATTTCTCTCATATCTTTCCTGAAGAAAGACAAATAGTCACATTAAGTCACACAGAGGTAAACAGATATCCTTACTTTCACTGTAAATACATTACAGTAACATGGCTGGGAAATGTAAAACCAACCAATCTGAATCTGACAGAGATGGGAGATGTCTTGATGCTACGATGGCTGAGGTACCGGATCTGTAGATGAAAAGAAGAAAACATTTACTGGTATGTTGACTTTTAAAGTGATACCACTCAAAGATGGTGTAGTAGATATCGTACCATTTTGTATACATATGATAACCCATGGGTCTGTTTGAATGTGTTTTTGTATCAGACAAAAATACACAGAACAAGACCTTAAGGAATACTTCCAAATACTATTTGGATAATCCATTAATTAAACCTCGATGTTCTCACATAACTCCAGGGTGAAGAAAAAATTCAAACGCGGATACAACAGCCACAGTAAGTACGTACAACAAAAACATTGTTTTGAATACTAAGGTTTTGGCACAAATGCATTGCTAAATGAGAAAAGTATTGTGCAGCTGTTGTGTGAGATTCTTCATTCACCGTGGAGGCATGCGAGAAAAACAAAGTTTTCCTTGACCTTGAGTTGTGTATGGCCAATTCCAAAGGGACTTACCCACTCCACTGATGTCTACTGACTCTGCACAGGCCAGAAAGCGAGCTACATGAGGCGAGCAGGAGGCAGGTGTGTCCGAGTTTTCTCTCAGGCAGCGCTCAAACTCGACAAACACCCCCGAACACTCTTGTCTGATCTTCTGAATCACTGGGCTAAAGAAACACATAAGAGAAATTAGGAATAAGATACAATTTTGCTTTTTAGATGTGGGTGTGAGGTTGAAGAACATTGGAGTGAATGTACAGATATGTGGCCTTACTGGGATGATGTGCACTGTGCAACGTTTATCTTCAGTTCATGACACTTTGACTGCCATGTAGATGGGTTGGAGGCCACACATGACCCATATGCCTCCATTTCTTTATTGCAATACTTTGCAGTGATATCCATAGCAGCCTGCCTGAAAGACGACACATGTTAATCATTCAGTGATTGTAGACACGTCCCATAAGCCATCGATCAACCTGATACACTTTATAAAGCAAGCACAAGCAATATAGTAAACGTAATTAAGTAGCTTTATGGTGGTAGAAAATGTAATTATTTACAGTCTGAATCTACCTCTCTACAGAACAGTATCTACTTCCCTAGACTAGAGAACATAGCGAATGTTTTGTTGATATGACCCATGTTTAAAAGTCTTACATGTTGTTCTTTTTAGGCTTTCCTCAACCGAGAAGCTGATGAATCAAGGTTATAGCACCAGCAGTACTGCATGTGGAGCCATGTCTGTGCCGTAACTACACTATACACACCCTCTGATTGGATGGAAATGCAACAATCGGAAATAGGTCTAAAATCTTATTGGTTCCTGCTTGTGTCAATCTCAAATGTTAGCCCACGCCCTCTGATATCGATGCATTTATTAAAGTGGTATACACCTAATATTACACTAAAAGCACTCCATGACGAATACAGCCGATATTTGATATATGTATATTATTACGTAGCGTAAACTTGAACCTCAACCACATTTATTTTTTTTACCGTGTTGGTATAATAAGTGAGTGTTTTTTACAGTTAATTTGTGATGTACTCAGACAATCTTACGTGTCTTTGGTCTTTGCGTGTTGACGTATGCGGAAGCTACGACCAGAAACCGAGCGATTCAGTAAACGGGCTCCGAAGGCTTGACCGAGCACCGCTCTGTGTGTTGAATCGTATTTTACCGACAACAGCACGACGGGGTGGTGGTGGATGATAGAGGGGGGGCAGAGGTGTGAGTAAAGTACAATGAACGACCCCAAGAAAGAGGGAAATATGGCTGCAGATGGGATCCAGGCACCGGGAGAGCTGCAAATGGCCCCCTCTGAGAACCACAGCCAGCATGACAGCAGCGCCGGCGACGAGCTGGTGAGCTCGGTGACGCTCTACCGGCGCAGGCCCCGTCTACTACACGGCACAGTCCTCCCGTTTCTGGCTGTTCTCTATCCAAGCTGGATGTACGTGTGGTTCGGAGTGTATGGAGCCTCCGAGTATCCAGAGGCAGGCCTCCTGTCGCTAGCCGCTATCGGGATCGCGCACGTCCTCACAGCGCTCTCTGGTTATTGGTCCGTGCACGCGCACTGCTTGCTCACTTGTTCCAAGGTAAACATTATTTATACAACAATAATAGTGGGGTATGTTTCAATGCTATGCACTGTTTGTAACATATCCCTTTAACATAGAATTCAAAGGTTTTCAGGGTTAGCACTAATTCAGGAATCATTGCTTGCTCAAGGGCTCTATAAAAGTAGGCAGGTGTTAGGAATGGACCCCTGCTAAATGTTTGAGGGGCCACCAATAATCAAACTTTCCCTGCTGGAATCAGCAATGACAGTTCAAACTGCCACATTTTTCTTTGTTTCAAGTTATGAAAAGGTCTTAGTGATGTGTGCACATCATTTGAAACACTTTTATTTTTGTAATTTAAAACAAAAAAAATTTTTTTCAAAGAAAAAGCTTGCCAATACAGAGAGCAGCATAAATGAAAACATATGTTACAGACAAAACAGAAAAGTAGACAAAACTAAAAGCAACTCGGAGTCAAGCATGTACGTTTATTAACCAGGAAAGGAATGTGCCTCTTATATTAATTTGGTTTAAAGCCATTTTGCAACATTTTCAATTTTTTACAATTCTGTATGGTCACCTGAAAGCATAAAGAAGCCCTGAAAGCTCATAGTGTTGCCCAGCTATTTTCTGCGTAATCGATGCAAATGATGCGAGGCAGCAGACCATGAAATGCCTTTTAAGTAGTAGAGGATTATAAAGAAAATAAAACTTGTATCAAGCAAATCTAATGCCTAATTGCTGATTCATACACATGGTGGTTTCAAAGTAAAACAAATCTGTGTCTATCATTGTATGGTAATAGGACATGTAATTCCAGAATATGTCAGAAAATAAATGTTCTAAAGTTTAAGTTTGTTCTTCCTAAATTCAAGGGTAAACAGCTTTGCATTTCTTTGCGTTCTGTCTTTAGGCAGTCAATCATACAAGTACATACAAATAGATTTGTATCAACAATGTAATCAGGTTAGCCTGGACATTTATGCTTGTTAAATGTAAGTAGAGGATTCTTTAAAAATGGGCCTGAAGTCCATATCGTGGACAAAGCAGCAGAGGCACACAGCCAAAATAACAGTGACCTGGAACAGTGTGTGAATTTGTCACCTGTTTATTTGCCCAGGAACAAGATCCAAAAAAGGCTACGCTGGCTAAGGTCGTTCCCTGCCCCAACAACGGTTCTGCCGAGCTTGTGGAACTACAGAGGGACCAGGTCAGTTTACATATTTACTCTTTATTCCAAACATCTCCCAAATCTATTGTTTTCTGTATTTTGTCACACACTTTAAGATTAAAACTTCTAAATATACAATCAGTAATTACAATAATGAACCTTTCTTGATTAAATGGTGCTAATTAAAATGGTCTTTCTTTTTCTGACCTACAGGATGAAAAGGGCGAGGGGATTTTATCTTTTGAGTTTCAAAAGATCCGCTACATATTTGACCACAAAGAAAAGAAATGTTTCCTTCCGATAGCATTCCCCATAGACAACCCAATGGTTGACTTTCAGTCCTGGCGTGGCTACCAGGAGGAGGCGGAGCTCCGGGCGGCAGAAAAGCGTTTCGGCACCAATCGTGCTGAGATGATGGTGCCAGATTTCCTGGAGCTCTTCAAAGAGAGGGCCACAGCTCCCTTTTTTGTTTTCCAGGTATATATATTTAGTTGTAAAAATACTTCTCAATAAATATCTTTAGATATGATGTTACTGACCTTATAATGAAGTCTGTATCCATTTGAAGTAATCTGTGTTCTGCCATCCCCCAGGTGTTCTGTGTTGGCCTGTGGTGTCTGGATGAGTATTGGTACTACAGTGTTTTCACGCTGTTCATGCTCGTGGCGTTCGAGGCCTCTTTGGTCCAGCAGCAAATGAGGAATATGTCCGAGATTCGCCGCATGGGAAACAAGCCCTACATGATCCAGGTAGGCTAAATCACGTTTAAAACCATGTCATTATATTTAATAGAACTAAAAGTATAGACAAACAGTGTCTACCATGTAAAGCATATCTCATTTATCTTCATGTATTTTATGCTAGGTATATCGCAATAGGAAGTGGAGACCTATTTCAAGTGATGAGCTTGTCCCTGGTGACATTGTCTCAATAGGTAATGTCCTATTAACATTTGTCAGACTTCTTGCCACAAACATCAGATTGACTCTGTTACTGAGGGTTTAAAATGTGTATTCTCCACTACACAGGACGTTCGCCCCAGGACAACTTGGTCCCGTGTGATGTGCTGCTACTCAGGGGCCGTTGCATTGTGGATGAGGCGATGCTGACCGGAGAGTCGGTGCCCCAGATGAAGGTTAGAGGCAAACTAATATATACATGATGACACTGTACAGATCTGAGGGCGTACACTTTGGAATGAAAGCCTTATTCACTCTAAATGGCATGTGGGGTATTGTAATCACTGCTGTGTTATGGGGTGTGCAGGAGCCAGTGGAGGACTTGGACCCAGAGCGAATCTTGGATGTTCAGAGTGACTCTCGACTTCACATCATCTCTGGGGGGACAAAAGTGGTCCAACATAGCCCCCCTTTAAAGGCCAGTGCTGGACTCAAACGTAATTACTAATTTCTGTCTTTTTTCAGTTATCTGTTACCAACAACATATGAAGGCTGTTGTACATTATAATGCGACTATTGCCCATCTTCTTCATAATCAAATCAAGATGAAAAGCCCATTAATCTTCTTTATGTGCAGCTGTCGACAACGGCTGTGTGGCCTATGTACTGAGAACAGGATTCTACACCTCTCAGGTAAGGAAGTTGCTGAATCAACCAATCAACAACTTTATTAATCCCGCAAGGGGCAATTGGTTATGAGCAGCAGCTTATGTCATGTACACAGGCAGGAACATACAGGAAGAAAATACACAGATACACCCGGGAGCACAGATGTGGATCATTCCAATTTACACTATAAATAGTTCATAGCATCACAATAATAAATAAATAAATAATCAATTTAAAAGCCTTTCAAGAATTTAAAAGTTTGAGTGCAGAAGGGATGAATGATTTTGAAAAGCGATTAGTCCTTTGAGCAGGTAGAGCATATCTTCGCCCTGATGGCAACAGACGAAATTCATGTGAGAGAACATGACCTGGAGAATGTTTTACTTACTACGCACAGTTTTTTATTTCAATGCATTTCTCTAGTTTGGCGACATGTTTAATTTAGTTTTGAAAGTGTACTAACTGTGTGCAAAAAAAACTTGCCTCCAGGGTAAACTGTTGCGAACAATCCTCTTTGGTGTGAAAAGAGTGACGGCAAACAACATGGAGACTTTCATCTTCATCCTCTTCCTCCTTGTGTTTGCCATTGCTGCAGCTCTTTATGTGTGGTTAGAAGGTGAGATGCATAGAACCAATTCTATACAATGTAATTCTTATTGAACACAGAGATTCAAAGTGTTTGCAAATAGTCTGAGGTTATGGCATATTTAATATTTAAAAACTCTCTTTTTCCTTTGTATCACACCTACAGGGACCAAGGATGCTAGCAGGAACCGCTACAAGCTGTTTTTGGAGTGCACACTAATCCTTACTTCAGTTGTTCCACCAGAGCTCCCCATAGAGCTCTCTTTGGCAGTTAATACGTCTCTCATCGCCCTGGCTAAACTGTGTATGTCTGTTTGCTCCTATCCTGCATGTGTTAAAGAGCATTAAAAGACCTGGACAAAGCAGCTTATAATACAAAGCTTGTTACAGCAGTAGTTTGATTCAAATCCTCTTGTCCCCTTCTTAGATGTTTTCTGTACAGAGCCCTTCAGGATACCCTTTGCAGGGAAGGTGGAGATCTGCTGTTTTGACAAAACAGGAACACTGACCAGTGACAGCCTGGTGGTACGAGGAGTAGCAGGCCTCAGGTAAAACATGCCAACCACTGTTGTTCCTTCATCAAAACTTGTGAATTACAAACGCAGTAAACTATGCTATGGTTAAGGTTTGTAAATACTTTGTGTTTGTAAATGAGTAATAACTTTATGTCTATTACAGAGAAGGAAAAGAGGTGATACCCGTATCTGAGATTCCAATTGAGACGCATCGGGTGGTGGCCACCTGTCACTCACTGGTCACTCTGGATGATGGACAGCTGGTCGGAGATCCACTGGAGAAGGCCATGCTGACAGCCGCTGACTGGAGCCTCACTAAAGGTACTGGGATCCCCCACTAAACGCACAGTGCACGGCAGCGGCTGTAGTGTCGGACAACATGTGTGTGCTTAGGATTGGATTGTGTTGTGCTGTGTTTAACTTGGTGATGTCATTTGACCAGAGTATGTTAACGTCAAGTTACGTTTTTAATAAGTAAAAAAAAGTCTTGATTGATCAAAGTGAATGGGGGTCGTGTTTAACAACAGCTTGACAATATGAAAATATGTGTTTACAAAGTCTTACAAAACTGTAACAGTGTGAGTAATTGATATGAAACTGCTCAGCTTGTGGGTTTATGTGGCTTTAAAGTGAAGCTGTTCTTGCATTTAAATCTGGATGTTCGTGTTAAGTTACATTTGCTCTTAATAGCACTATGCGTGTCTCATTTACTCTTGCCATTTAAACAGATGAGAAGGTGTTCTCTCGGGGTTTCAAAACTCAGGGACTTAAGATCCACCAGCGTTTCCACTTTGCCAGTGCACTGAAGAGGATGTCAGTCCTGGCCTCTTATGAGAAACTCGGCTCCACTGAACTCTGCTACATCTCAACTGTCAAGGGAGCGCCAGAGACACTCAGAGGAATGGTAAATATCCTTTATACAGACATGCTCTAGTCTAATCATGTGTGCTAACCAACTGGCGTTCTAATGTGGCTTTTATTTTAGTTTTCAGAAAGTCCAGCAAATTATGACGAAGTCCACAAGGAAATGTCTCGTGAAGGGGCTCGAGTGCTGGCCTTGGGTTACAAAGAGATTGGACACCTCAGTCATCAGCAGGTTCTTATTTTGATTGCATTCTAAAACTGTCAGAGACTGTCTGGTCCGAGCAGGTTTGACTGATCTTTTTGCGTTTCATAGGTCCGGGAGATGAGTCGGGATGCTCTTGAGTGTGACTTGCATTTTGCCGGGTTCATGGTTGTGTCCTGCCCGCTTAAGAGTGACAGCAAGGCCGTCATCAGAGAGATCCAGGAGGCATCTCATCATGTAAATAAGCTGACAACACAACATTCTGCATACACTCTTAAACAGCATGGTTTATAATTGCTTTGACTTTGCTTTCAGGTGGTGATGATCACAGGCGACAACCCTCTTACGGCATGCCACGTAGCAAGAGAGCTCGCCTTCATGCAGAAAGAACACACACTTGTATTGCAGCAGAGCCCCGATCAGGGTAAGACAAGTCATCACTTTGCAGAATAACATGTTTTACTCGTCAGCTAGTGGAGAACAATGTCTGTTTTTAAAAGGTTGCATCTAAAGGGCATCACCATTTTTTTTTTTGTAATCCTCATGCAATGGGTGTTTCAACCAACAACAGTACAGAATAATGTACCTCTAATGTTTATTTCCAGGTGCGTGGCAGTGGGAGTCCATTGATGGCAGTGTGTGTGTACCACTGCCCCCTCCCTCCATTTCCGCCTTTGTGAGTCAGTTTGACTTGTGTGTAACAGGGGAGGGGCTCACCAGACTGAGCTGTGACACCAAACTACTCAATAGCCTCTTGCCTTACGTTCAAGTGTTTGCCCGTGTCAGTCCAAAACAGAAGGTAGGTCCCAAAAATGTACATTACATGGAGGTTTATAAACCACTACCACAATAGAGTGAGATAGCAGACCAAGTTTAGCCATCTCAAACATCATTAGTGTGCTTTTTGTTAGAATCGAAGGTTGTTATACAAAAATACTTTGAGATGTAGACAGATGTTTTTCTACAATACAACAGCAAAATTAATAATTATCTCATTTTTGAATGTATGTCAGATTCTGTACAACATTATCAAAGGGTGAACATTAAGGGTCTTTTGTTAGTCATGAGCTATAATAACCTCCTGTTCTGTTTCAGGAATTTGTCATCACAAGTCTTAAGGGGCTCGGTTATGTGACCCTGATGTGTGGTGATGGCACAAATGATGTTGGAGCTCTCAAACATGCCCACATAGGTAAGATTTATCAACCACCAAGACTGAAAGCATTTGTGTCCCTATATATGAGCCCCAACAGGTAGTGATGACCTTTTATTTCTCAGGTGTTGCTCTGTTAGCGAATGCACCTGAGCGAATGCCTGAAAGGAAGAAACGGGGGAGAGAAAAGGAGCCCGCAGCAGAACCCAGACCTTTACCACCCGTCAGCTCAGGAGGGAAGCTGAGTTCCAGAGCATCCCGGCAGAGGGTCATGGCCCAGAGAGAAGAGCAGCTTGCAGCACAAAAGGTGTGTGTCTTCAAAAAGGGCCTTCTTCCTGAATAGTCTACCAATTACTAACGGATCTATTGTACCACTGAATGCAGCATGGTGGCTTCCTCCCTAGTTACCAACATTACCAAATAAACATATAGCCTAAAAAAGAGAATACATGTGTGTCTGTTAAAAATGTGTAGTTCACTGGTCTTAACATCAGGGATTTACTCACTAACAGGAGAGGATCAGTCAAGTCTTACGGGAACTTGAAGAGGATCAGATACAAGTAGTGAAGCTAGGTGATGCTTCCATTGCTGCCCCCTTCACCTCCAAACTCTCTTCCATACAGTGCAGTAAGTAACATACATTTATGATTTCAGTTTGCAAAAATCTGTGCATGTTATGGTCCCCACATCTGAATGTTTGTTTGTGTCCCCCCCAGTCTGCCATGTAATAAAGCAAGGTCGTTGCACTCTGGTAACAACACTCCAGATGTTTAAGATCCTCGCTCTGAACGCCCTGGTGCTGGCCTACAGCCAGTCTGTACTCTACCTCGAGGGGGTCAAGTTTAGCGATTTCCAGGCAACACTGCAGGGCCTGCTCTTAGCCGGATGCTTCCTCTTCATCTCTAGATCGAAGGTGAGAATTTATGTTGGAAAATACAGGATCTACATACTTGGGACTGATTGTTATTCAAGCAGGTGTGTCTTTACTGAATGTTCCTTTCTACCGTGACAGATTCACTTTTTTACCCCCCTCTGTTTATATAGCCACTGAAAACGTTGTCTCGAGAGCGGCCCTTACCAAACATCTTTAATCTTTATACGGTGTTGACTGTGCTGCTGCAGTTTGCTGTTCACTTCTGTAGTCTGGTGTTTCTCTACAAAGAGGCACAAAGCAGAAGTCCCCCAAGGTAAACCCAACTAAGACAGAGAAACAGCAGTTAAATATTTACAATAGTCACATGACATTTATAAATGATAATGACATTTCCCTTGTCCTTTTTCCCCCCGCAGATCGGAGCGGTTTGCAGATATATATAAAGAGTTTGAACCTAGTCTAATCAACAGCACCGTGTACATAATGTCGATGGCCATGCAGATGGCCACGTTTGCCATTAACTACAAGGTACTTATTCTTAATACAATTGGTATTTACTGTCACTACATTCTTTTATGTAAACTCATGGCATTTCTTGTTGTGTTTGTAAGGGTCATCCCTTCATGGAGTCTCTCACCGAGAATCGACCACTGCTATGGAGTATCGCACTGTCAGGATTAGCGATTGTGGGACTTCTTTCTGGTTCCTCCCCCGAATTCAACGAACAGTTTTCTCTTGTAGATATACCAACTGAGGTGAGTGATTAAACATCAACCGTTATGTTAAAGTTGCCTCCTAATGATGATGTTCTTCATGAGGTAACCTTCTTCCTGTTTACTTCTTTGCAGTTCAAATTCATCATTGCCCAGGTTCTGGTGGTGGACTTTGTCGCCGCGCTGCTGGTGGATCGTATCCTGCAGTTCCTGTTGGGCAAAGGATCTCTCAGGCTGCCTTCTTGAAGTGCCAAAAGCTACCGTTACCCTTACCAACTAAACTGTAAAGGGAGAGAAGACTCTGGAGCAGGAGGATAAGAGCTGTTGTGATACAAGACAGCTGAGACACTCATGGCCTGCAGTACTGTACACTCTGTGCATCCCTTCCTTCTTCCAATTCTCTCATTTCTTTATAACTCTTTTCTACATTTCTCTCTCTTTCTTCCTCTGTTCCTCCCTGCTGCTACACAAGGCCATGAAGACAGCAGTATTGAGTGGAGTGCGAGAGCGAGAGCGCGAGACTGTGTGCCATCCAGAGTGAAGAGTACAGGCACACAATGGGGCATTCTCCCAGAGAACTGCAAAAGTGTTTTTGATTCTTTTGAATACTCTCTTTGATTTTGTAAAAAGTGCAAAACATCTCTAACAGACTTATAAAGACTTACAGATACAAATGTTGAAGTCTGTCAAATGTTTTGTTGGGTACAAAAACTGATGTGTGTCTTCACTTGGAGGGGATGAGCATGCTATTCATGAACTATCCTGTTCTTATAAGTTGGTAAGTAAAGAATGATCCTAGTATGAGAATATAGTGTAACTGAACAAAGAGGACAGTTCTTATTAAACCTTGTATCATCATATGACACATGACTCGGGACAAAGACAATTGTGCCATCTCTTTAAGAATCAGTTGATGGGAGACAATCTTGTACCTTTGGTGTTAACTTGCAAAAAACGATCTTAACTCGCTAACATGCCAATCTCAGGAGATTAGACATTGATAACTGTTTGATATTTATCTTTGATAAACAAACTAGAATATCTTAAATAAATCACTTTCCCCCCCTAAAAATATCTGAATAGAAATCCAATCCAACTGCATGTTTTTTATTGATTGAAAACTCATGGATACAGACATATGTGGCCTAATGATTGCAAATAAATGCAAATGTGTAGTTATACCACAACTGGACAAGAAGGACAAACTTCTTTTTTGGGGGGGGGATTTCAGGTCTTTTCAATTTTCTATGATAATGAAAATGTTACAGTTTATCTTGCAAGTCTCATTTAATTTCAATAGCTTTCTTCCGATGACCGAATTACTCCAAATATATGCAGCATTGTATTACTACACTAGACGATAAGGCCACACCTCTTTTTTTTGGGGGGGGGGGTTAAAGTGTGTTTTCTAATTCAGCAGTTTTTTTTATTGAAAAAGTCAAGATTATTTTCAATACCTTCCATGTCAAAATAAGGTTATAGTCTATCGGAGGGTTTATCATAATTAGAAGCTTAAACACGTTAAAAGATCCAAAAAGCAATAAAAGACATTTTACATGGACTATAAATGACCAGGTGTGATGATTATCATAATGCCATAACCATAGGGGCTTTTTTCCCTTTTGGTGGGGCATTAAAAGTAAACTCCTGGAATTTGAAGCCTTTACGGTGGTGTGAAAATCGTCAATGTGTAATATAATGTACATGTATTTTAATCGTTTCACAATAATCAGACCTCCATATATTGTCATTCTATTCTACTGTTTTTAAAGTATTCATCGACTGCTGCTCCCACCTTTACCTCGGCATATTGTTTGTAGTCGCTTGAGTTAATTCACACTACATTTCCCATGGTGCTTGTGTTATAAGAGGGGCTTGGCTTCTTCGAGGCGCGATCAGCGCGCGATGCGAAGTGAACTATTTGAAAGAAAAATGGCGGAAAAACATACTGGAGCTGCACAAGAAAGGTTTGTAATGTTATTTACTTTTACCCTTGAGACAAACAATTTAAGATCTAAAGTATTGTGTATCCAAAACATGTACTGATGGGTAATCGCTGTCTTCGTTAAAAAGCTAAATAAAATGTACGTTATCGTTGTGAAATGCCGAAGTAACGTTAGCAACATTTTATATTTTAGGATTAGAATTACAGTTTTTTTTTTTCATTAACGTTGGTTTATACATTGAAAATGTGTTGTTACAGTTGCTGCACTGTCGCCGTTGCTGGTGATTTTCCAGATGAGGTAAGGCATTTTAACTACCATTTAATCTAACGTAAACGGACATCGCTTGAGCTAATTCTATATCCACGCGCTGAGCAAGATATCATATAATATATATATTATATCACGGGCATTATATCAAGTACTTCTCATATATGAGAAGTACTTAGATCTTGTACTTAACTCAAAGTAGAAATACCATAGTGTAGGAATACACAGTTTCAAGTAAAAGTCCTGCATTCAAAAATATATAGTATATGTTAATTCATTAATCGATATTTTTATTACAGCTGGTTAAGATGGAACCCGTTTTATTTACATTGCATGCTGCTGGGTAGCTTGTGGATTTACAAAGTTTAAAGTCTTATTGAAGTGTTGGTTATATTTCATATAATTAATCAGAATCTGCAACGTAACTGATGGTATTAAATACATGTAGTGGAGTAGAAGTACACTTGTTACCTCTGAATTGTAGTTGGGTAGAAGTAGAAATATTGAAATACTCATGTAAAGTACAATTTCTTCAAAAGTGTACTCAAGTACAGGCAGATCCGGCGTCGTGGGAGATCTTACATTGTGATGTAATATAAGAGTAATAAATGAAAAACAGGTATGAAATACTATATGATAGTAAAACAAGAATACAGTTTAAAAGGGGAGTGATTTGTAAAATATCCATAAAGAAATAGTAAATCTGTTTATAGTTCTGTTTCATATGGGTGTTGTTGAGAGATGTATCCATAGATCGCTTCATTTTGCTCTCAAAGTGCACCAGATTGATGCTTTTAACTTCAATATTTAAAAAAAAAAATCTTCCCTGGGGAGCATGCCCCCAGACCCCTCGAGAGGAGGTTAGGTCTGCCCCCCACTTTAAAAAAATAGCACTTTATCCCTGCTTACACGTGTATGCCGTGAGCTGATTATCGAGCCTTCATTGTAACAGTTGCGGCGGGTACACTGTGCGTGTGGGGAGTGTTGCAGTAGAACATTGAACTGTAGCGCCGGTACATTAATGGGAAACCCTACATGTTTGAGCAGCCTCTATGAAACGTCAAGCTACCCCACAGCACCGCCAAAAGAAAATCTCTGGCTTCGACACTGGCTGCGGCACATGGCGGTTTTGTGTGTCCCCCCCCATGAAAATCATATGCCCTTTCTGTAGATTTGTTCTGGCGCCGGGTCTGAGTACAGGACTTGAGTAACAGTACTTAGTTACCTCACACCACTGGCTATAATATATATATATATAGTGTCTGTTAATGGTACTTTACTATTTGTTTCATCTTACAAGGGCAACTCGCTGACATCAACATCGAATAAACGCTCGTCCACAAGCCCCAGCACAGTTCCCCCAAACAAATCTAGCCGTACCATTGCCCCCACCACATCGACGCCAGACGCTGGGGAAGGCCAGTCAGAGATGGACAAACTAAAAAGGCAGACAGAAGTCACAGAGGGACCTTCGAGTCTCACTGCACGGAGGAAATCCTGGAGGAGAGCAACCATAACCCGACGCTCTCTCCCAGCCCTCCCCCACCCATATCAGGGTGAGATGTCTGAAGTTGTTTAAACAAATGAAAAGCTTACTAGTGCTTTGTAATCAGGAAACATATGGTCACATGATTTGTTTTGTGTTCCCTATGTATATGTTTTATTGTAGTTTTGTCCAGGAGCATAAGTGCATCCATACCACAACAAGAGAGGCTCGAGGAACTGGAGGAGGCTTCAATGAAGGTGAGTGCAATATAATATAACACATTAATTGTGACAATTCGGGAATATTAAATAATAAGACACAATAGGTTATAGGTCAGGGGTGTCCAAACTTTTTTCACCGAGGGCCACATACAGAAAAATATACAAAGGGCTGGGCCACTCACTAGAGGTAGATTGCCTCATAGATTCAGTTATAAGTTAGAAAAATCAATCAAGTGTAGGTAAATTATGCTTGTGAGTGATGGTGGCTCATCCCTTAAAACAGAAGGTTCAGGTTGATTATAATAAGGAGAAATAGGAAAGGTGTATTTATATGGAATGCCGTTTAAGCCAAAATTAAATAAATATGCCCATGCAATAAATAAATATGGTTATGAAATAAATTCTGAAATAAATAAATGAGGCAATAAATATATTTAAATACATATTTATTTATTTCATGGGACTTTTATTTCATAATGTCACGTTTATGTATTTCAAGAGACTTTGGAACGCACACGTTGATAACCGAGAGAAGAAGAACAGACTGCGTGATATAAACAAACAAAAAATAGCGTGTGCGTTCCATTTTCACTCTACAACGAGAAGCTCATGGGGCTTTCCCGAACCTGTGTCGAGAGCTGGAGTTAAATGAAATCTCAGATTTGCCTTCTTAATAGTTTGTTTGGGTCCCTCACTTCTGTTTCGCTTCTCATGCACTGATTCGCTAGCTGAACAGCCAAACAGAGTGATTTCTTGTGCCGACACCAATCTGAGTAGGGCATGTCGACGCTCATCGTCGGCCTGAGGCCCACCGACGCCGATAATCGGCCTGGTGTGTGTACGAGCCTTTATTAAGGCCCTGACACACCAGCCCGAAATCGGCCTTTTTTGTTAGTCGGACGACGAAGCGTGCCCTGTCGCCCAAACTCAATTTGGTGTGTCCCGCACCGTCGGCCGTGACATGCCTTATTTGGCCTTATAAGAAGCTTATAAACATCAGGTTTAAAACTAAAAGAGCTTTACAAAAAAGTAACTAAATTAAAGATGTTTGGAGTTTTATTTGAGTTATTAATTTACATTTTTTGTCAAAGAGATGCTGATTTGAAACCGTTGTTACATACAGTTACGGCATTTCCTGTTTCTGCCGGAGAGAGGGGAGTTTGTCCCAAAGCTTGCTGCTGTCTTTACTCCCTCCATCTGACAGGAGGGAGCCTCATTGAGCTGCGAGTGTCACTCCACGGAGTTCACTCCGCCACGGAGTGTGTAGGGGTAGGGTGTAGGGCGTGGTTTGGGATTGGGCCTGAGTCAGTGTTGTGGTGCTGTTGCTTTGCTCTGGACCTGTGAGCTAACCACGCCCCGTTCATTTGAATATAAGAAATGGAAATGTAAAGAGCTGTGTAATTTATGAAATAAAAGTCCCATGAAACAAATAATTTTGTTTATTTATGTATTTATTTAATTTTCACTTAAATGGCATTCCATATATTTCAAGCTTGTTATGTAAATAAGTCATTGGGCTTTTTTCTTATCAACTAAGATATGTTTGAAAAATGTTTCCAACTTTAATTGACTGAAATTATTTGAAAAGTGGTCTTATTAACACATGAATACCGTGTAATATATGTTTACATTTATAGTTAAGAAGTACAATATAAGAACAATTCCTGCTGTGTTGGAATTAATAAGCTTGTTCGGCGCCATATCAGGGTGTACAATCAATCACACTAAGTCCTCCATGCTTTTCCTTAATGAGACAGACAAGGAAAACTCTCCTACAGAAGCTTCTAAATTTAAAATGGTAGATCAATTCACATATCTGGGAATACAAATTGGACCCAAACTAGATTGGATTGTTAAAATTAACTCTGAACCTTTGATAGATAAAATAACAAAATCAATTGATAGGTGGATTACCTTGCCTCTATCTTTGGTTGGTAGAATAAATATAAGAAAAATGAATATACTTCCTGTGATACTTTATTTATTTCAAAAATATTCCTTTACTTCCACTTAACAACTTTTTTCAGAAAGTTAGAAGATTATTTACAGAATTTATATGGGGAAATACACAAGCCAGAGTGCGCATGTCCCTGCTATACTTGCCAGATAATAAGGGGGGGTTGATCATTCCAAATATAACCTGGTATTATTGGGCAGCACAACTAAGGAGCATCAAGTTTTTTTTTGCAAAGAAGGATATTCCACAATGGAAAGAAAAGGAATCCGAGAGCTTAAGTTTGCCTCAGATACTTTGACGAGTTTGATGGAAAATAACTAATAATCTAATTGTCAAAAATAAGATCAAGGTATGGTCTGATGTGATAACATGTCTTATAGGAACTAATACATTGTCTCAGTACAGTCCGATATGGGGAAACTCCACTTTACTCCAGGGAGAGCGGATGTTGTATTTAGAACATGGAAATCTAAGGGACCTGTACAAATTCAGGACCTGTATTTGCCCAACTCAGATAGCATGATGTAATTGGAACGAATTAAACTTAAGTATAACATAGATCAAAAATATGTATTTAAATTTCTCCAACTAAGAAGTTTCATAAGAACAAGTCAGAATGGTGTTATAACCAAACCCTTAACATCTGAATTAGAGACAATTATAGCTAAGGATAGCCTAAGCAAAGTTGCTATATCAGAGCTATACGATTTAATATTGTCCAATTCACGAGAGATCCAGAAGATAGATGAAATGCATGGAGTAAAGATCTGGGAACAGAGATCTCCTCAGAGGACTGGGAATCAATATGCAAGAAGGCTCAATTCCAATCAGTCAACACAAGATTAAAAGTGTTAAAATACAGATGGATAATGAGAACATATATCACACCAGCCAAATTACATAAATATAATAGTAATATTCCAGATCTATGTATAAAAGGTATGGAGGAAAGGGGGACTCTGTTTCATTGTTTATGGCAATGCAGTAAGGTTGAAGCTTTTTGGAAAGACATTAAAAAAACTGTTGAAAAGATTATCACAAAATAACTTTTGATGAATCCTGATTTTTGTATTTTAGGACTTTACCCAAAAGGTCACAAGTATACCAAGGGCGAACGAATAATCATAGATATGTATCTTTTTGCACGCAAACAAATCTATTGCACTATTTTGGAAAAAGACCAGCAGACCAAGCGTCACATATTGGGTGCGGCAAATGTTAACAACTTTTCCCCTGGAAAGAATAACTTATACTAAAAGAGAAGCAAGACTTTTTTGACAAGATTTGGAAACCATTTAATCTGTTTGTGGAAGGTATGGAGCTAGCAGATGATGAGGATAATTGAATACTGACGAGTGTAAACCTCATAATATGATTATTTTGAGTTCGGATCATGTTCCATGAAACTGCCTTGAATTGAAGGGGCTAGAAATGTCATTCAATTTTGAAATGTAAGACGTGTCTTTGTATGAAGGGTAATGTGTTTGTTTTTTATTTGTTTGTTTTTGGACCTGTACCTCAGTGTAATTTGACCTTGAGAAGTGCTTCTGTCTGTTTGTAACTACACTGTGTACATGTGTCTTATTGTATAACATTTTAATTAAAAACATAAAAGAAGTACAATATAAGACAAGCACAAGTTTCCTTTGTTGGCCATATTCCATTATACTTTTTGAATTTGCTGAGGGCCGATTCAAAAATGGTCTGCGGGCCGTAGTTTGTACACCCCTGTTATAGGTCCATCTCTCAGGTCTCTCTATTGGCGATTTGAGACAAAGATAATCTTTTTCACTTAACTGAAAATATGTGGACACATGTTGGATTATAAAATGAACCACTTGGTAATAACAAATAATGGGCATTGGCTCTGGAACGAACACCACTCAAGAATTTTAAACCTTCCGCACAAAGGATGTCTTAAAGGTTAATCCTCTGTGCATAATGAGTAGTCTGTAAAGTTCTTGATGTTAGGTTGTAAGAGAACATAAAGTTCACTTTAACTAGCTTCTAAGACTAATGAATGACTGTCTAATTAACTCTGCTTTGTCTCTAGATGGCAATAGAAAGAACTCAGAATTTGCTGCAATCAGTACCGAACAGCTCACTGGAGTCATTACAAAAACAAGGTTGGAGGACACGCTGCTTCACCTGGTGGATATTTCAACATAAATAACTGTCAAAGAAATATTAAGTTCATGCTATTTATATGTGTTGTCTTTGGTGCAGTTGAACACATGGAGAAAGATTGGGGACATCTTACTAAAATAATACGCAAAGAACCAGGGAATGATGAACCCTCTGCCAAAGCAGCCAGGTATAATCGCCTTTTTTTACTACTGTGCATGAATGATATCATATTTATTTAATTATGTTTTTTGAGATACAAAATAATGTTTATTACTGGATTTATCTCCTGTTATTTGCTTCAATTCTAGTGATCCTGCAGTTCATAGAGCCAGCGAAAAGTTACAGAAGGCTATAGATAGGTATGTTGTTTCGATATCACTTCAGCACACAGATATTACATGCACCAATAACCATACATTCAATCTTAAAAACAGACATGATGTGACCTACACATTACATTATTTTGTTTACCAGTCTGTGATTTATTTTTTTCAGGCTGCAGGCTGAAAGTGAATCTTGGGAGGCACTGTTGAACAAACACAGGAGTAAAGCAGAGGAACTGACGAGGTGAACATGAACACTTTGATTGAGGAATATTGTAGCAATACTGTGTTAGCGTGTGCCAATATTATCTTCTCAATTGTATTTCAATAATGTTCTCTTTATTTGTTTCAGGAAAGTGGAACGGAGCCAGGAAGGAGGCATACCATTAGACTCAGCATCTGTGGCCAAGTCATCACAGTACCATTGCATTCAGAGCAAACCCGACTACAACGCTCTGCTCTGTCGACAACTGCCCATGCTTCACACTATGACAATGATTGTAGGTTGGAAATTACACTTTAATCTCTTTACTCCTAGTAACAGTACAAACTATAGACAATTTTAGCAAAAGCTGAACGTTTTTATATATACTACATTGTTCTCACATACCATCTGTATGGCGGCGTATTGTAAAATATAGAAGCTGGCTGCGGTGAGAGTGATGAAACATTAAGCAGATGCTTCTCTCTTATTGGCAGTCAATGCCAGCTTTAAGACTTTAAACCAATCAGAATAAATGTATCCATTGGCATTTTTCCTAATCATACCTTGGGCTTTGGGAACCAATAGAATAATAATAAATCCACATTTGACTTATCTGATGACTAATTACAATATGCGTTGCTACATTGTCATAATGTTAATGTATTGCAGAAACATGATAAATGCTTTAAAAAGACCATTTCTTTTTTGCCAGAGTTTTAATGTTTTTTTTTTTACATAAGTAAATACATAAAAATACAAATAAATACATAAATATAAATAATAAATACATAAATAATAAATACATAATTGTTTTACTACACTGTAAACATGCTGACTATTTCTCAATTATGAATTTATCAAACCTTAAAAAGCAAGTAACATGATTTATTTATTTTAATTGTATTGCTTTTCCATGTTATGTAATCAGTTGTTTCTTTTTGTATGTGTAGATGGACACTCAAAGTAAGATGGTTAAACAGCTGTCATCCATCAAGGAGCAGTTGCAGTTATTGGTGAAAGAGACCAGTGGCAGATTGGGTAAGGATTTTTTTATTTTTTTATTTTTTCTATTGAATAAACTGGAATGCTGTAATTTAACAATCACTGTGATTACTTTTACCTAACAGCGGCAGAGGTTGGAATCCAGGATTCTTTGCCTGACCTCATCAGGAATTTCATGGCTGCACCTTTACCCTCGACAACTACATAGTCCCTTTGGATGGAGGCAAGCACAAGCAATCGATCATCTAATTGGTCATGGCTCATTACGGATTATTGATGAAGCTCATATATTTGTGTACCTTCTGGTAAATTCACTGACATGTGATTTGAAAACTTTCATTGCCAAGTATTTTTCCGTCTGGTATTATTATATACATTTCTTTGTCAGAAGATTCTTCTGACTTCTGCATGTTTGACTGTGGCAATAGTTCAGTTAGTCCATGTGTTTGACCAGCAGGTGGCAGTGGCTGGCTATACAATGTTATAAGAAGCTTGGAGAAAGGCCAGAGTGGATTTTTCTGTTAGGCCTTCATTCATGTTATTACCTGTAAAACCTGAAGCTGTTAAGAATTAAGGAACAGGCAAATGTTTCCCAAACATCCCCCCAAAACAAGTAATTGCTCCTTGTTCCTGAAATAAAAAAAAATATAATCTCTATATTGGGAACCAACCTGACTGTTTCTTAAAAATTGAGTCTGACATTTGTATTGGAAGGACACTTTAAGTGATTTGATTACTACACATTTATGAATATACTAAAAAGACACGCAAAGAGAAGCTGAACCATGTTGGTGTGTATACATAATGTTATTAAACCTGTGAAGAAACGCCAATGTATTAATTGAAATGTACTTAGTCAACTTTGACAAATATTGAATATAAGGTATCCATAAAGTCTTTTTTTATGTACATCCTTTTTACACGCTCATCCCCAGTTACATTTATTCTCTCTTTGGTGCTGCATCTATTTCACTTCATCAGTGTCCCCTGACCATTCAGGAGGAGGCCCCTCCCCCACCGTGACTCACCCCCATCTCTTGCATTTGGCTGGGTCACTGATGCAGAACGAAGCTTTGACATTGTACCAGTCAGTCAACGCTTTGTTCACTATCACTCCTATCACTTGGACTCATTAATGTTCATACTTAATTTTTCTCTGATAACAGAGAAGAATCCCCCTTTCAACATCGACAACAATACATTGAGTGTGAATGACTCCCTGCTCTGCAGTTCTGAGCTCCAACATGGGGTATGCTGAATGTGTCTTGTTATTGTATTCAAGGCAGCGACTAGAGAGCAGGGGACAAGCACAGAGAAGACAAGCAGGGTTGTGACCATGAGAGTTGTGAGTAAAGGAGGATGGTGCACAGCAGGAAAGATCGATTCTTATTTAGATGAAAATGAGGCTTGATGCTTGTGGGGTGAGAGGAGGGCAGCTTTAGCATCCAAATGAATAGAAGTTTCACAGAAATGATCCTTAAATGAATCACCAACAATAAAACAGATAAAGAAGTTAACAAAGCCTCTGACAGTCTTTTTATTTTCAAGGGAAAGTCTCTCATGACAGGGAGACTGACTTAAGAGTTAGATGATAACCCCTGCAGTTCCTCACTTTCTATTGTATAATAAACATCCTTTTAAAAACCTCAATGACCCATGTAAATGGCATGTTAGAAGCCATCTTAAAGAGTTTGATTTAGGTGCATATTTGGATAAAGGTGCCCGTGTTGTGCCCAGTCCCTCCAGGTTCTTAGGGTTAGGGTTAGGGATAGGTTATTGTTTGTTGACTATTTTTAGAAAGGTTATTTTTTCTTATACCTAAAGGTTGAATGTAAATAAGAATAGAGATGTGTTTGTGGCCGGGGTAAACAATAAAATACACTGCTTGATAATACCACCAAGACTAAAGTGTGACTTGTACTATATGCACATGCAAAGAACAATTTATGATTGCTTTATTCTCTATCCTTGTTGTCTCTAACTTTAGATTGATTAGCTACAGATTGTAGTAGATGGATGTGTGGAGAGTCAGCATAAACCACTGCCAGTTTGGTCCTACTCCCTCATGCACACCCATCATCTCTTCTCACTACAGCAAGCCTGGCTGCAGCTCTCCTCCACATCCATTCAGCCAGCCATTCGTCTTGGAAAGCTGTCTCTCTGATCTGAGTGATAAACTACAGCAGAATTGCCCAGTTTGCAAAAAACAAGGACACTTGTTTTCAATCTGTGCTGTCAACATTTTCATACTGAAAACTGATGGGAAGTTTCATTCATCGGGGGTTTAGGACAAAATGATATTCTCAGGTTGTACTGTTTTGCTTTAATATTGAATACTGCTCTTGAAATTGCCACAATTTGCTCATACACATGAACATCCTAGCATTGACTTTTAGGCACAAATAATTAAATGACATTAACTCTCAGAGACCAAATATGTCATTTTATTCTATTAAACATGGAAAGCGGGAATAGGTATTGTGGTTTGTTAGACTCACTTACACAATGCACATTCTCAAACCAATATTTGTAAACGACAGAGGCTCTAACATCTTGCTTATTAATACACAATGCTGTCTAATTGCTATATGAAGCTACAGCATGTTTAATTTAAAAATAGCACACCTCAGTTCTTTAAATGTAAAAAAAAAAGCATGTATTTGAAAGTTGTGTTGAGAAAATAATATTGTTAGGTACGGGATCTTACCTTATACTAATGAGGAAAATGGCATGGACTAATTATAATACGACAAGCAATGCTGATGACGTAAGGGGCTATCCATTTGTAAAGAGCGTAGAAGAGGAGGATCTTGTCACCTGAACCATAATACAGTTATAGGTTAAGGAGGGCTGTGTCACAAAATTATGATTTGATGCACTGTATCCAACAAGGCACCAGCTAATACAGAATATGTTTCTATATGTGTAGCGTCTCTATAGTAGACTACCCGCAAGCTCGCGCTCTGTGGTGCTGCGAGTTCAATGGTCAGTGAGACGCACTCAGCTCGCGCAGCCCAGAACGTCCCACATACTCGCGCGACATCAACAACAATGGTTAACCATAGTGTGTTTTGGTAGGAGATTGCTGATTGGAGCTAGACAAGCTTAGTGGCTGTTTGCGCGTCTTATTTCTTCTTTTGTATTTGCGAGCTTTAGTTTCACAACAGTGGTCGTCTATTGCCATTTTTTTTTTTTTTTTTTCGAAAATGTGCGAGGCGCTGTTGGCCAGCTCACACAGTCTTTGCATGTGTGTCCCTGCTGCTTTTCTGCTGGGCTACGGCTACTAACCTAGCTGCTTTTCATTCGGTGGTTAGCTAACGTTAGCCTGGCCGCGTTTATTGACTAGAGGGGGAAAACACAAGCGAATGTAAAGCGTGTTTGTGTGATCTGTTTTATGACACCAGCCCTTAACTATTTTCTAGTCGTCGCTGTCGGTTACGGTAAGAATTGTTGTATGATTGGTCGTAGAATATACTTTGCTGGCTAGCTAACAGGCTAGCTATTTGTGTGTATTCTTCGACTGAAGAAAACGAGTCGAGTTTTCTTTGAAAGTATGGATGACCAGACCAGGATGCTGACGGGTCTCACAGGACTCGCTGGACTAGCACAAGCCGATGTCGGTGATCCAGACTCGGTTAGAAAACAGCAGTCCCTCGGCCAACCTCAACAAGACATAGGGGATATCCTACAGCAAATAATGGCCATCACCGACGAAAGCCTGGACGAAGCACAGGCCAGGTAAGACGGGCGAAGAGCCATTTTCCACACATGATAGCTAAGCTAAAATGGGTCTTATGTTTGCTTTGGTGATCAAGCTTTTATGTGTAACGTTCACGTAAGTTAAGATAATGCATAATTGCTACATTAAGTCAACTTCACGTTTAGTTGCAATCCGTTGCTAAACAAATACGTTCACATACAAAATGACTTGGAACACCCACATTACCAGGCTGTTGTAGTTTGAAATGAGGTTCTTTGTTACTTCAATTCGTGCTTTATTGTGTACTATAGTGTGTGAACATATCCACTTGATTGAACAATGGCGATAACGTTAAAGTGTAAAGGTAAATCAATTAAGTGATACATTAAAAAGTTTGAATCCCCTTTTGAGTCTGTTATAATGGTGGACGTTTGTAATGCACGTTACCACTTGCTCAAATTAAAGCTTTTTGCATGCATGTATTTGTTGGTTAAGCAAATCATGAGTTTTGTTATGGCAGAGCAGTAGTAGTTAAATAAAAAAAATAAAAAAATACCCCAGCATTAATAAATAAGATCTTCCAAATAATATTAGTTTTGGTTATCTTCCCATATGATAATATACCTTTTTTAGTGAGACTTTTTTTCTTTACCCCAAAACTACACAAAAGTACCTCCAATAACACACAATATGCTTTATTTATAGGGCATGTCAAAAGTTGCAAGAGCTATCTGAGTAAAACAAAGTAAGCTATTCTGATAATGTTTCCAAATCCTTCACGTATTACTAATCAGACTATAGCATATTAGATATGCCTAATTATAACATGTATCTGAAAATGCCGCTCTACATCAAAGGAGTGTCGATAACACAACTCATTGAAATGCAAATGAGCTGATAATTTAAGGTAAAGGAAGGATTACCCAGTTGCCCCACGTATCAGCCCAGTGCTGTCTATGATGACAACAATCATTCATTTAAATGACTTGTCACTTAATGTTTGTGTTGGGGGTATTTTATGTATAATTATTGAGAGGAATATGCATTCTGACCCGCACTCATTTGCCATGTGGCTCAAGGAGCATAAGGTCAGTTTCAGATGAAGCCACAGTATTTCAACAATAGACAACCGTCTACTGCAAGACTGTGTCCACAGTGTGATGTGTCATTAGCTAGTGATTTTCCACCCAACATTTGACCACCTGGTTCTCTTAATTAATTCACTCCTCTTTCACTCCCTCCCTCCCTGGTGTTCATCCTTTTCATTGTGTGCTGGGTGCAATCAATTCTCCTATAATGTGTACGCGAGTGCAGCTGTCCACAAATCGAGTTTCTATTAATGAGATGGTGGTGAGGGGGAGGGATGATGCTATACCAGCAGCCTATGAACACTGGGATATTACCTTTTCTTCAGTACAAGTTTGAGGACTTAATTAGCCTTTATGTCATTGACACATGCACAATATTTGATTTGGAATATTTATTACTGTCTATTATATTTGTTTCCCTTTTTCAAATCTGATTTGTGATTGTTATGTAAAATGCAGTTATTTGTAACTGAATGGGCCAATTACATAGCAGGATATCATTTAGCAGGCCTTTTTATTACAACATGTTAACAGGCTATTCTGAAAACTAATTAAAGGTGTGGTTGCTTTTGAATTGCAAGAGGTGTCCTTGCTGTTTGCTTGTATTGATCTAAACTCCCACTCAGAGAATGTCCTCCTCGTACCACATGTGCAGGATTTATACTAAACATAATGCAGCCTTTTGGCATTTCAGTGGAAAAGCCTTTGCTGCTCTCATGTGCATAACATTTATATTATCTAGGCAATTCTGTTAATAATATTTTCATCTGGTGAAAAGTATGTTTTTAGCATTAGCTGATGGATTAGCTTGGACTAAGTGTCGTAATGTAAAGCCGTTTTCTAATTCTGTTATCATGTTTAATTCAGACATTAAAAGACAAAATAGAATCAGACCTGAGGACTACACGCAATCTGTTTTCAAATAGGTTTATAATGTATGATATGACTTAAATTGTACAGGCTTTGTCAACATCATACTTGTCTCTGATCAAGTTTGTCACCCACACATCCATCTTTCCCTCTGCCATGGTCTACAAGTAAATGTGTGGTTGCTCACATGTGAGCGTGACACCCTTGTCGTGCAGGGTGGCAGTGTGTTGGGATGGGGAGTGGTCAGGGCAGCGCACGACCTCGGTGTTGCAAAGTACACTTCCTGCGCACCATCCACCCTCATCCTCTCACCCTGTCGCCATATGTTCAGATGCTGGCCAGAGGAATCGCCGGCGCATTGGGGTGGATCAGACGACCCCACAGAGGGAGGGAGAGCAGGGGGGGGCATGGCAGGGGGTGGCCTGCCACTCAACTTCCAGCACAGGTCAGTACAGGACCGCATGAGCACCTCCTTCTCCCCCTCCTGCTCATACCCTCCATGCCGAAGGCAGCCCTCCCCCCAACTCAATCCAGCAGTGACTTAATTGGTGAACTAAATTACATACTTAATGCTAGACACATAACCCCTTTAAATTACACTGCCACACAGAATATACCCACAGAAAGGCATTATTTCGTACAAATACAGAAATATATGCAAGTCGTCATAGTCCCCATAAATACTGCAGTGGTCATTCACAACTGGAATTGGTGTTGAGGTCAGGTGTAGCCAAATCATGTTCGTCCGTGGTTGTTTTTAATGTATTCTTAGTAATGTTATTTGGAAAGCTATTTCAAGAAATGTTTCCCTAGTCATGCTCATCAGAAATGGAGGCCTCATGCTGGTTTTGTTTTTTACATAAACGTTAACTGTATATTGCACTTGCATGTTTACATAATGTGGTTGTTGCCACTAAAATCTCTTTTTCACTAAATTATCTTTTGCGGTCTGTAAAACTCTCTAGAACCCATCCATGTGCTTGTGTTTTTATACACCTATAGAAATAATGGTTAAAAAACAGGGGGTGCACAACATTAAAAACACATATTACAATATAAGGCTGCACTGCAAACTGTGGCCACACAGTTACTATAGAAACAACACCTTACTGACAATCAAAACAATAATTTAAAATGTTGGGCTACATATAGTGCATGCTTGTGATGCATGCATAGTTACATGTATTTGTAAGTTGTTTCATTAAGTCTTTGAATGTGCAAAAATATATCTTCAAAGTGCAGTTCTATGCTGTGCTATATGCATTCGCCCTCTCTGATGTAATTGGTGTGCACGATTGTTCTAAAGTTAACGGTAGAGACTACTGTCAAGTAACTTGGGGTCTTTTTAGCAACGGGTCTTTGCTACAGCATTTACATTTTACACGTTTTAATCAACGAGTAAGCTGTATGGGTGTGTGTGTGGGTGCATGCATGTGTATTACTAGAAAATGTTGCTGCTCAGGTGTTCTGATTTGATTACGGTGAACTGTAGAAGTTTTGCCCTTCCTCCTTTTTAATTGCTTTTAGCCTGTATGGCAATAATTCTGATTCAATTAAATGTGCAACTTTATCTTAATCCTCTCTATAAACTCACCATCTACTTTTATGGAACAAGTCTTTCTGTTGTAGGCTAGAAATTAGATTACTGTCTTAACTGTGGAATCTGGTGCTCAGTAATGATGACCTTGAGGTTTGGCATCATTACCTGTCCCACAGTGCGAAGCATCCAAATGACAACATTACTCTTGCTAGTTCAGATTGACGCATCAGGGATGTTTCTGCACTACAATGGCATTCGCTTATTGAAAATGCCTTTGCACAACATGGCTCTGTTGCACTTCACTTCTTGAAATACTGAATGCATAATACATACAGCTCCTCTACCTGTTTTTATGGGGGAGGACATGGAATGACTTGAGATGGAGGTCTGTTTATCGTAATCCTGCTCGCTCTCTCCCTCTCTTATTCCCTCTTCTCTCTTACAGGAAGCATGCCCTGAACTGTCACAGAATGAAGCCAGCCCTCTTCAGCGTTCTCTGTGAGATCAAAGAGAAGACGGGTAAGTTTCTACTTCACTCGCTCTGTTTGTGTTCCCCAGTTGGCTCAGGTTAACCTAGTGTGGAGCTGTACTGTGCTTTTGTTACAGTTTCCCCGACACAAAGTTGCTTGTTTACAACCGTGCACTGAAATCCTAATGATTGGATTGAATTTGTTACAGAACTGATTCAGTTACACACATTGTTCATCTTTTGGTCGAAGATCACTTTAAATAAACATTACTGTTTTTTAAGTACTTACTGTTTTTGAGTAAATATAGAAACGTAACGTATTTTTGGCGGCTCTGCACACAGACCATCTGAAACTCATTTCAGTAGATCGGTGCTTTGAAACTTGAGACACAGACTGCAGAACCTGCTGCTAAATATGTTTACACATTGGAGTTCTCTTGCATGTATCCCAAATAGCAATTTTGCCTTCCATATTGACCTGTATTACCTGAATGCAGAGATATGCCTTACCCATTTTTACCTTTCCTGTCAGTTTTCAACAAAAAGAAAAATACAGTGCTATGTGGCTGTAGATAGATCAAGGTTCAAGGTTCTTTATTCTCAAACTAATGATGGATGGATATACACTTTATTGATCCCAAACATTGGGAAATGTAGTTGACTGTCACCACAATTCTTACTTTATTAAAGCAGGGTCATGATATATTACTTATACCCCTATTACAATTTATCATATCCAAATTATGTGAACAATTTCAACCTGATTGCAAACGAAAGTTCACACAGCTAGTTGACAGCAGGCAGATATGAACGAATCCACAGAGGTTATTGTTACATTCAAGCTATCTCAGTACAGAGCAAAAAAAAGCTACACCACACAATGTAGGGTAAGTGTGCATTGGGAATACATTGATATGCGCATCAATGTACGGTAGTACCTTTATCCAAACATCACATGCAAAGCAAGAAGAGAATATTCTGAAATCGTCCAAACAAATGATTCTGAATTTCAAAAGCACGTGATCTAATGGAAATTATTGAATATGTACATTTCTCAAAATTGCTTTAAGTCACAAAAGTATTCAAAGTAAACACACTAATTATTCTCATCTTGTCTGCGATTCGAGTGAGCCACCTTACAGATTCCAGTGTGGTTGTAGGGTGCAGGCCTGCTATAGGTGGCAGATGGATGGTTATGGTAGTGTAAAGGGGGTGCATTTTTTAATTCTCTTGCTTTGCCAGTATCTCCCATCTCTTCTCTCTCTTTGTGCCTTTCGTCTTTCAGTAGCCTGTTGTGTCTCCTAACATCAAACCTCTCTTGTTCAAATACAATTTGAAAATGCTGCACTGCTGTCTGTTGTGGCCCTCTGTCAATAATGTATTATTGCTCTCCAGTGATTGGACAAAAGTAAAGGCTAGGCTTGAGTGAGTGGGGCAGGGTGCACTGTTTCCCAGGCAACCAGTGGTCTTATTTACCCTAATGCCATTCACTTTGATTTTCACATTTAGTCTCCCGGCAAACAAGAGCCAGGGTTTGTGAGTACTCTTACAGTAAGCTGAGCAGAAGAACAAAGCAGGCATAGAGCTAGGATCACTATAGATTCATGCTGGAGGTGAATATGCCAACCGTGAGATGTAGAGATCTGTGGCTCTGCCTGTGCTCTGCTGGCCACCTGCCACATAGTGCCCTCCTAACTGCACTGTGTACCTGCTTTGGCATTTCTCTGCTACTCCACCAGACCCCCTGCAGGCCCCATTATGTGCCTCTGGAATGTGAATTGACTTCTCTTCAGTGCAGCTTGTGGAAGACCCAATCAGTAGTCCTCTAGTATCTCCACAGGTTTTTCTGCAGTCCTTTTTCACTAACAAACATGCACTTGAGTCGGCACGCCCACACACACACTCTGTTTCCCTTGCACACATGCGCACATACCGAACGGGGATAAAAGCAAGCTCGGTCTTGGGTCTACTCCTACTGCCTCGGTCTTGTCCTCTCCCCCTCCCTCCCTCTGCCTCGCTCCCATTCTTGAAAGAGAAGACTTGCTCTGAACTCAGGGCTTTGATATGGTAATGTAATGGTGGTGGTGGAGGAAGGGAGGTGGGGCGTGGGGGATGGGAGGTGAATTCCTCTGAGTGCTGCAGTTGGTTAGATTGTTTTCATTGTAAAGGAAATGTTCTGCGCAAATGCCAGTGCCCCCCACTGCCCCAACTCCAAATCACCCCCCATTTTTACAACAGTGCCTGTGTTGTCCTGAGCTCTCACATTAAACATGACCTCCATCTGCATGAAATGTGATTCCTGCTAATACTTTATTAAAGATACACCCCGAAAAAGAAATTAAAGCACTTGGAGAGAGCCGGGAAATGATCAAAGTTGAGAGCCAGTGGCTTTGCTTCAACTCAGTTCTGTTCTCGCTCGCTCTCATGGGTATTTGCTGTAAAAATAGCTCTTGGTGCAATGGGACAGCTTATGCCAAAATCTCTCACAAGCCACTGCAGTTACTCTCAGAAGTTTTTCATTTAGTTTGGATATGTTTGAGGCTTTTCTCCTTACTTTTATAAATGCCTTGTGCATGACAACAGTGAATATGTCACTCACTCTGTTCTGTCACCCTGCTCGAGTCCCTCTCTTTCAAGCCTGAACATTCCCAGTTTATTTTTGAACATGCTTTAAATGAGAATAAAAATAGTTTTTCCTAGCGGAATTAAAGCTTTTTGTAAAATTGGAGATGGCAAAGTGTATTGCGAGCTTCTCCCTCCTCCTTGGACAAGTTCACACCCAAACACTTGCCACTCTTCTTGATAAGCTGTCTGATAAACAACTATGTGGGATAATGCTTCTAGTTGGCTGTGTGGAAGTGGTGGCAAACTGACTGCAACTTACTTATTCAAGACTGAAATGGTTAACTCTGTGTCGTCTCTAAAGGCCCTGACACACCTACCCGATTTCGGGAGTCAGAGGCAGTCGGGCATTCGCGGCGCCCTACTCAGGTTGGCGTGTCCCGCACCGTTGTTGCTTTACGGCACATTTTCACACTTCCCGTCGGCCAAAGAAATCACTCTGATTGGCTGTTGCTTCTTTTGAATGACGAATACACACTACCGCTGCCTGCTGATAAGGACAATTATTGCCACTCGTCGACTGAAGTCTTTGCGGTGTGATCGTAGGCGGGCGGCGTAGCCGACGCAGGCGACGTAGCGGACGTAAAAGTCGGGATGTCTTCGGTAAGCATTCTTTGGTCTCAGGTCGGTGTGTAGCGGCCTTTATTAAAAGTGAATGTGCCAGTCACAGTTGTAATTATATGTATGTCTTCTGTACAGAACCACTCATATAGGCCATGCATCCTGAGCAACAAATGTGCAGGTTTAACAACAAAGACATCTCGATGGCCTGAATCCAGTGAGCTGTTAACTGGAGCCAGTGGATTTCTCTGTTAGGTGCCCAGTTTTTCCAGTATACTAACAATGTGCTGGGGCTCTAAATGTTAGCAGTTGGCCTCGGCAAAAGGCCCGCTCACTTCCCTCTGTGTATTTTCTGAGAAGCCTTTCAGTTGGTATGAGTTTTTTTTTTTAGAGCACAATCATTGCCTAATCTTTCAAATTACATGTTAATAATTATGTTGACAATTACCATCAGTCCTGTTTGTTTAATTCGACTTAAAATGTGTGCTTTTTCTGAACATCTACAAACACCAACATCTCACATTCAAGCAGCACGTGGATAGTATGTTGGCGAAGCTGCTAGCTGACAACCCATCATCACATCCTATTAATGTTTTGACAAGATGGATGAATGGTGAGATTTAGCCAACTCGATGAACTCACTCTCTGGTTTATGTTTGTCAGTGCTATTCCTGGCTACATTTAATACAAAAGCTTCCCCTCTTTCGTTCATATAATTTGGAATACATATACCTGATGATCAAATGATCATGGATTAGACTGTGATGACCAAATAAATATTGTTGCAATATTGACTGTCCAGAGTTGTACAATCATAGCTCAAACTATGCAGCTGGTTGGTATTTAAGTCTTCAAAGTTGTTCATATTTGATCTCTTATGTAACCTTAAGCCCCGGACACACCAAGCCGATTTTGGCCGTCGATGGATGTCAGGCCGACGATGAGCGTCCTGTCGCCCTACTCAGATTGGTGTGTCCCGCACCGTCGTATCTTTTCAGCCGTGCCGACACCTTTTTGGCCAAAGGCTGTCGGTCAAAGAAATCACTCTGATTGGCTGTTCAGCTTAGCGAATCAGTGCATGAGAAAGCGAAACGGAAGTGAGGGACCCAAACAAACTATTAAGAAGGCAAATCTGAGATTTCATTTAACTCCAGCTCTTGACTCAGGTTCGGGAAAGCCCCATGAGCTTCTCGTTGTAGAGTGAAAATGGAACGCACACGCTATTTGTTGTTTGTTTATATCCCGCAGTCTGTTCTTCTTCTCTCGGTGTATCACACAGTCTGTCTTCCGGTTGTTGCGTCTTTTGAATGACGAATACACACTACCGCCGCCTGCTGGTAAGGAGAGTTATTGCCACTCACGCATGCGTAGTTCGTACGTGCTTCTTGGCTGTCGGCTGAAGTCTTTGTGGTGTGTTCCAGTGCGACTGTTGGCCAAGGCGCAGGAGACGTTAGGCGATGTTCCGTCGGGACGTGTTCTTTGGTGTTCTTTGGTGTCAGTTTGTTGTGTAAGGACCTTTAGGAACACCCCCACACTAGTGAAGCGTGTCTCGTTTCTGAATGAATCCTTACAATATTTTGTTAGCCTGTCAGTTCCTTTCAAAGGGTTACCAAATAAATTAACAATAGGCGCATTCACACGGCAGTACTTTTCCCACAAAGGTTCATGAGAACTTAGTTCATGAGAACTCTTTAGCTCTCATGAACTAAGTACAGATCGCGTACAGATCGCGTTCACACCGGAATAAGTCCCTGGGGGAAGGATTAGGCAAATGAAGCCACTGACGTCACTTCTTCTTCTGCTTTGGGTTTACTGGCAGGCCGCAAACAACTTCACGGCGTATACTGCCACCCGAAGTCCCCGGAGTTGGGGACTGGCTTCAGTAGAAGCTGCTGGGACTCCCAGCAGCTTCTACTGAAGCCTTCCGAGTAAATCGCCAGAATGCCGACACCTCCTCATCTCCACCGCTCCCATGTTTTATTTTGTGTTGCCATAAGTTAGTCTCTCTGCGTTTCTGCGCTGGGTTAATGCTAATAATGCTAATGAGAGGATAATAAAATGGTGGCTTCACAAAACCTTTTGGGAGTTTTACGGGGCGTGGTTTGCATTCCGCCCAGCCAATCAGACATAAAAACCTTTTTCTCCCACGAAAGTACCTGCTCTCTAGCAGGGTTTGAAAAGGGGGTTAAAAAAGGTTCTGATGAACTAATTTGAGTTCCGGCTCTTTTTGGTGTGAACGCGACATTTTGGAAATATATATCGGAACTAAAGTGGGAAAAGTACTGCGGTGTGAACGTGGCTATTGTATTTTTTATCGGATTATGAAGGTCCTAATGTTTTTGCGAGCCATGTGTGTTTCCCAATTAAATCATTATCTTACCTTGGCACACTCAACAGAAAGGACCCTATTAGTGCTAATTGAATTACAGCATGATTGTAGTTGTAAAAGCAACAAAACAAAACACTATTTAAAGTCACACATAGTTGCCATGTGTTGATTCACAGCTTTAATTTATGTCACACATTTGAAATGGGGTAATTCACAGCCAGAATAAACACTTAACCTTTTACAGCCTTTATTAATCGTATTTAAATAAGTATTTATTTATATTTGAATATAATTTACAAACCCTTGATACCCATTTGGTAGCACTCAATTTTTTGTTTGGAAGAAAAAGCCCATTTAGCCTCACATGATGTGATTTAGATGTTTGTATTTCACGAACTTTGACAGACTACAGTACATGAAGTCTAGTGAATCACATGCCTCATTAAAGCAACTTAATTATTATTAGTTTCCAAAGAGCCCAATTTGGAACAGAGCCATAACATTTATGAGTTGTTAGGAACCTGTGGGAAGCCTTTTTTATATTTTTATGAGGGTAAGCATACATTGCTTTTTAAGCCAAAAGAAGTAACGAGATAAAAATAGTCTGGTAGAAATGCAACCTATGTGAAGCTACAGACCTTCATTGTTTTACTATCCCTCGGGTTGAAAGCTAGAATAGGCCATCCACCTTTTGTACAGCCGAACAGACTTGGTCCAATTCTTAGGTTTTCTACCTTTTTTTAAAGATCACTTTTATATTTGCAGTGGTGCTGCTTCTGGATTATCTCATTGACATTTCAGGAATCTCTGTTGTTTTGTGGTGTCCTGCCACTCAATTGTTTTTTCTCTAACGGCCCCGTTGCAGAAGAGAACGAAAGAAGATAGTGTGTGCGTTGGGGGGGCGGGGGTGTGCAGGAGTGATACAGGGAGATTGATGAGGCAGTAAGAGCAGGAGTAATTACTCGGTGTCCATTCCCCAAGCCAGATTGGCAGACGGCTAATATCACACAGACCCCTGGCCCTGACAGGCACACCACCGCCCCCCACTCCCCAGCTCAAAGTGGGGAGGCACAGCACCCCAACCTCCAGCCTAGACCTAATGGTGTGTGGGCCAACTGATTTCCCCATGTGGTATTATTCCTGAAGGAACTGGGCCTCAGTATACTGACATGGGAGACTGCGGTCTGGAGTGTGTTTTAGGACGGAAGAACTCAGTGGAATTAATCATCTTTAAGATTGCTGGAACATGATTTTTGTCATGATTCACAAAGACCAGCGATCTGGCTGTGCTGCCGCTAAATAGTCACGAAGATCCGGTTAGCTTCGACAACTGAATATAAATGCATTGTGTTAATGGATTCCATTGTTCTATTACAATAAATGCCCAAAATGACAGCAGAGAAGTTTATTTGGAGATGAGTAGATAAGTGAAACTGAAGATGGGGAGTTGAAAACATGAAAGCACATGAAATTGAAATGAAACTGAAAATTCAAATAATATTTATTTTTGCCATGTTTCATTTGGTTGAATTAAAACTTGTAAGGGGCATACACATACTGGTGACAGACATATAAATGTTATTGGCCAGAGTAACATCATGGGCAAGGTGCCATCTTTTGCACACTTACTTACAGATCCACAAATTACAAATAATTTAGGCTTAACAAGAAAGCAGAAAATATAGAGTGACCCATCAGAAGATGGGGGTAGACTCCTTACTCTTCATCTCATCTGCCCTCCCTCAGCATGTCTATGACTCTTACAACGCTTTTAGGCTTTGCTCTTAAAAGAAGCCAGCGTCTCTTTAATTAAAGATATGTAAATGTGGTCTCAGCTGGATTGCATTAGCTTGGTGGCGGTGGGGTGGGAGAGTGTCGGAGCCTAGCTTCTAATCCTGACTAATTAAGGATTAATTACAATTGATGGGAGCCTTCCACCCCTCAGCAGTAGAGCACATAGCTGTCCCAGACAGTATGTTTGTATATTTCACAACATGTCATAAATGCAGGGGAGAGAAGGAAACATCAGGGCTAGTAAGGGGGGGGGGGGAGAGATACCCAGCCATTCCAAGATGAGCTCTATGCATTGTGGTTTAACAGAAACTGAGAAGCCCATGCTGCTGTTAAACTTGACACACTCCTCAATGGTATGGATGGAGGGAATAATGTACCATTTGCTCATCAAAAACAAAACGTATATTGGGTGATTAGTTTCTATTTCCATTAGTGTGTTATTTGTGTATTCATGTATGCCTGTAAAGATTTGCAAAACCAATTAGGGATACCCCAAACAAATATGCCCCATAAATAATATAAACACGTTGGCTTTATTCCTCAGTAAACTGGTACATCGGACCCGACTAACCATGTAGCCTCAGTTCTCTCTGGCACCATCTGACTGTGTCATAATGCTTGTTCACTTGTTATAAATGGGCACTGCTCTTCTGATCTATCGCTTAATTGCCATCTAATTTGCATAACAGTGCAAATTAACGACCTCTCAAATGAGCGTTCATTTTTCACAAAGTCTTTAGGAGCTCCTTAAGAGTCTGCGCTAATGAGCACAGGAGGCAGCTGGCCTGATGAGAGTTGACTGGGGAAGATCCTAGCAGTGCTTTAACAAGCATCCCGCTTAGGTGCTCTTCATCATCCTCCTCTTTCTCCTGTGACACTTCAAATTGTGACTTCCTTGTCTCTTCATTTTTCTCTGTGTGCAAAACTGTTCTAGACTGTGGGTATCATGTTGGAGAGGTAGTCCTGGCAGAGTGTTCAACATGATGGTATTACCGATAAGGGCCTCGCTTTTAGCAGTTGTCATTTTTGATACAATAAGTATTTTCTAGGATTGAGTTGTATGTGTTATAGGTTGCAATGTATCCACTTGCTAACAATATTAGCAAATGCCAGTATACTCAATGCGAGGTCTGTTTAATTGTGTCCATGCGATCTGGATGATTCACCAGGGCCTGTCCACACCTATGTGTCTTAACCAATGTTGTCCTTATTTTTGGTCACAATTTCATCCTTTAAGTACATCAATATATCCCAGACATGTTTGATGGGTCAAGCTTTAATAAAAAAAAAAAAAAAGTGTTTTAAGTCATATATTATGTGCTAAATACAATCGCTCGTGCCCCAAGTGACAGCACTTTGAGGTGTCTAACAATTTGTATTGTCCATGTTTTGCTAAAAGTATGCATAATGATAGACAAAGGGCAAAGATTTGTAGATCCTTTTAATCCTTATTTACCAAGTGACAACACAAATTGATATATCCCTCATTAGTGTTTGTGTGTTGTTGTGTGTGTGTGTGTGACGGTGTGTTTATGTATGACAATTCAAGGGGGCTACACATAGTCATCGCTTGAGTGTCCAAGCCTCTCTTTAGTTAATTAAGGGCTGATTAATGATGTGTTGGACTGAAGTGTTGTGTTTGCCAAAGGTGTGAGTCCTCCAATTCACACCTTAATCAGAGCACACTGTTTGCTCTGAATGCTTACTTCGTAGTGTGTTGTGTGGCTGCGTGTTTGGTTTCTGTCAGAGTGGGGGGCTGCGTGCAACAGGACTCTTGTGGACTACCCAAACAGATGCTGATTAGCGTGAGCTGCTTAAAGTAGAATTGGACATATGGATCAGGCTCATTGAGCCGACTGTACTCCACAGAAAAACACCATTTTAGAAGAAAGGAGGCGCGCACTTTTGTGTTGAATTTCCAGTAGATATTTAGCTTTTCCTAATATCCATTTGGCAAAAAGCCCATCAGGAAAATAATTCATTTTTAATGCCATATTCTACTACTAGCCCAGGGCAACTTTTTATTCACCCAAGCATTTTTAAGCAACCCATATTCTACAGAAATGGCATGATAAATCAAAGTACTTTATGTACAGAGGAAGTTTTGTGTGTAAGTTGTCAGTAATAAATTGTTCAAACATGTTGTAAAGAATCGAGGCTCCTACTAACATTGTTAAAGATTGATAGTTCTGATCTGAGCACATGTGATGATGACTAACTAGACATAGTGAACGTGATGATTTTTTTTCACCGCATGGATTTAAAGGTCATGGAAAATTCCCTCTCTTCTCTACGGTTGGTGGCTGGAGCTCAGCCCAAAGGGCTCTGCAAGCCCAGAGAAAAGACACACAGTGTTAACTGGGAGATGGTGAGGTACCAGGTCCCCCTCCCCAAAAGGACAGATACAAGTACACCAAAGCCTCTCTTCCTCATCAACATTTTTTTATTGCATAGTTGATGTCAAACTGGTCCAACATGAGAATTTATAAAAGAAAGCCAGATATGGTCCAGTTAGGTTTTGGTTGGTTTTGGTTCATTTTATCCTCACCAATATTCTTACACCTTAGTTTTTATTTGTTTTTAGGTGGGAAAATCTGACGAGAAGTTTAATATACGCAGATTGGCCCCAGTTCTTGTTTTCCGTATCTAAATTTGCGTTTCCCATTTCATACCCGGCAAACAGTTGTAATCCTCATACAGGGTCTTACCTATCATATCTCTGGCTGCAGTTGAGATTTCTTTTTGTGCGGAACATTTGCATATTCATGTAGCATATTTCCATTGTGCAAACCATCTTTCTATGGCCCATTCTCTTTATCTGAATTCTCTGTCTGTAATGAAAGGAGAAACTGATGTTTTCGCAGTCCTATCTTTTCACTCTTACTGGCTTGCTTGCTCTCTGGCACGTCTGTGCTCTGTATATTTCTGTAGACTCTCTCTCTGTCTCTTCCTCTCTCGCACACATATCTTCTCCTGTGACTCCCTTTTTTCAATTCTCCTTGGTTCTCCTTCTCCCCTCTCTCTCGCTCCTTACCTTTTTTCCCCCCTTTTTTTTCCTTCTCTATCCTTCTCTCTCTCCCGCTCCCTTGCTCTCCCAGTGAAAGGCTGAGAATACCCAAGGGAGCTGATGCAATTAAAATGCTAATCCTGTCTGTCTACAGAGAGAGGGAGAGGGGGGGGCTGACAGCATGAGGGATTGCGGCTCACATGGAGAACTCGACTGAAATGGAGAACAGAGGGAGGGGGGGGGGGGGCGCACTGGGGGAGGTGGGTGGGGGGTGCGCTGAAAGGGAGAAGGGGGAGGGGATGTGTGTTGGGGGGAGACAGAGTGAAAAAAGGGGATGCTAGTGAGGGGAAAAAGACAGACAAGGATAAAGCTTGTGTTGTGAGCTGAGCAATGATATACTGACTGCATTTAAGTCTTATCTCTCCCTATGTGTGGAAGGCATTACAGTTAATGTACAGCACTACGCTATTGGTTAGGTTCCTCAACCTTACCTGCACCACTTCATATATTGTGTATTGTGTCTGCACAGCACACCGTTTTTACATTGGCTGTGCAGAAATGAGAATGATTATGTATGCAGTGAAAGCCCAGCTGGATACCCTGAATATTTCATAGTATGTGTTGCTCGCTCCGTCTCTCATTGCCACACAGCCCAGCTAGTGTGGTAGCGTGTGCATAATAGTGTGATGTCTAAGAGCTAGGGATGCAGGCTGTGGGCCTGGCTGTCTTCACATTTAAAAAAAAAAAAAAAAAAAGTATCATTACTTACAGCAGTCTTGAGTTTTAATCTCTCAGTAACGGGGGCAGTCCAGCGGCGATGTCAAGAGCCCATTGATCAAAGGGAATCGCTGCCTGGATTCCTCAGACCTGCAGATTTGTATTTTTTCTAAAGTCTCATGGTTGGCTTGCGAGTGGAAGACTTTGGGACTTTTACAATTGTATTGCATGTGGTGTTTTTTCTGTGCAGCATCTTAACAGCTGCTATAATACCACTAGACCACTAGACTGTGCATGAGTGCAATTGTGGGTAATCACAGCTTAATTGGAGTAATTAGGGGAATGTAGGGGCATTAGGCTACAGCTGGGGGCCATAATGAGGAGTGGGGGCAAAAGGGAGGGGGAGAGGTGAAAAGCTTCAAGAGCCACAGTTGCCCTCTTCAGTTGAGGTCATTTGCACTTTTCAGTGATTGCACAGGGAGTCCAACATAAGAGTACACTCAACCAAAGCTGTGCGTGGCATAATGGACCTAATTATGAACACAAAACTTGAACCGCCATCAGAGCGTTTACAAAGTATCCTGTAGTCTCATCAGGTACAAAACAAATACCTCTGGTGCTTGATCAATATATTAGCTATAGGTTACCTGGCTAGGAAGTGCAGAGACCTTTTGTGAACAACTGAAAGAAAAGAAAAAGAGGAGGGAAAGAGATGGGCGAATCAGGGTCATTAGTTCAGGCGGCTGGGTCTGCTGCATTCCTGAGCCCTTAGATGGGGGAGCAGCAGAGCAGGAATGTGCCGTGGAGAGAGAAGGGTCCTAAGCAGAAGGAAAGAAAAAAGCAAGAAGGAACAAGAAAAAAAGGGGAGTGAAAGTTGGACGCTTTGCTAAGGAAGGCCTTAATGGTAGAAAAGGCTAATTTATCAAATGAAGTAAAAAAAAAAAAAGCTACAACTCATCTGCTCCAAAGCACTTGGAAACTTTAAGCAAAGCCGTTTTTGTCCTCATTTCTTTCACATCTGTTAGTGCTACAGAGCAGCTCTACTCATCTGTTAGCTCTGACTCAGATACGGCTGCAACGCTTTCTTTTTTAGGATAACTCTTTAGGACAATTTGAACAACGACGTTAAGAATCCTATTTGTGAAAGTTGTGCTGAGAAAAGGCTCTGAATGACTGAGAACATGAACCTCCTCACCTTTGATGATGAGCTTTGGCTAACTAGCGTAATCCTTAATGAGGACAAACGCCTAACCCAGTTTCCACTCAGATTACTCTTATCATCCATATCATTAGCATCTGGCTCCTTCAGAATCCTGTCTGGTTTACCACAGTTTAAATAGGCTTTTAACGCCTTCATTTGGATCTATATGAATGTAGAGCCACTGCTGTGTTTATTTGTGACTGAACTTTAACGTTTTTGCACCAATATCCATATTAGTAAACATTCCATTGATAACTTAGTTTCTTGCATTGTACTGTTGTTACTACTTGTTTCCTTGCAAGTAGTATGTGTTTTAGCGCTGCAACAAATAATCTCTTTTTTTATAAGAATCGATAGAACTGTTTGCTTTTGTTTCCTCGACAAAAATGTAATTGAAATCAAAAGACAATTTCAAAATCAAGTTGGTTGAACCTAGATGCAAACTCAGATACTCACTTTATGATGATATCAAACAGAAAATAAAGGAATCCTCACATTTGAGAAAGCAGTGAGAAATGTGGGTGACAATTAATCAAATGTCAAAACAGTTGCTGTTAAGTTTCTGTCGACTGGTTCACTAGAGCTCTAATATATTGTAATTTAAAAAAAAAAAAATATATATATTTATGACAATAAAAGCAATTTGGAAATATAGGCAATAAAAGTTATATTTTTAACATTCCACTTTAAAGTGAATTATCCATACATCATGTAGTTATTTTGCATATATCTATATCATTAAATAATGTATTTATAATTAACAAAATAAAATAACTTTTTATAAATAACTTGACCCACACTTTGAGTTGCAACACCAAGTTTCTACTTTATTACTTTTTGAAGTTGAATGATCGAGAATCAGAAGGGGCAAGAGAAAATACTGTTAAGTGTTAAAAGCTTAAGGTTCTGAGGGAAAATATGGGTTTCTGTACTCAACGTGTGTGTGTGTGTGTGTGTGTGTGTGTGTGTGTGTGTGTGTGTGTGTGTGTGTGTGTGTGTGTGTGTGTGTGTGTGTGTGTGTGTGTGTGTGTGTGTGTGTGTGTGTGTGTGTGTGTGTGTGTGTGTGTGTGTGTGTGTGTGTGTGTGTGTGTGTGTGTGTGTGTGTGTGTGTGTGTGTGTGTGTGTGTGTGTGTGTGTGTGTGTGTGTGTGTGTGTGTGTGTGTGTGTGTGTGTGTAAGAGAGAGAGATGAGAGCATGGCTGCAGGCTGACAGAGGTCCTGGTATAATGCAGTGGTGGAGAGCAGCAACTGATAACTATACTTATGGCCACTGGGGCTCATAGTGACAGCACATGCACTCCCATTACTGGTCCCATGCCTCATGCTCTTATCTTTGGCAGGCTGCCACCGAGGGGCCACACTGCCCTCTGCTGTTGGCTCAGAGGAAGCTCAGGCTCATTGAGAATTCAGCCACGCGCTCAAAGCAATGACTCAGGGGAGAAACTTCACTGGGTTTTGACAGGGCTGCACTTTCTTCCAATTTTGCCAGCAATAACGCATCTTCCTATGCACCCCTCACACCCACAGGATTGTTCTTCTCCTTGAAGAGAAATGTATGTTCTCTCAGAAACCTTTTCACCAACAGGTTTTCTCCACCCCAGAAAGGCTTGGGACAGAATGTAACAGAAAACTTTCCTAAACAGACAAACGTTGACCTTGTTTACTTCCTCTCTCCTTGTGTCTAGTGCTGAGTATACGAGGTGTGCAGGAGGAGGACCCCCCAGATCCTCAGATCATGAGGTTGGACAACATGCTGCTAGCAGAGGGGGTGTCAGGTCCAGAGAAGGGAGGGGGCTCGGCCGCGGCGGCTGCAGCTGCAGCGGCGGCGGGGGGCTCACCCACCGACAGCAGCATCGAACACTCCGACTACAGAGCCAAGCTCGCACAGATCCGCCAGATCTACCACTCTGAGCTGGAGAAATACGAGCAGGTGTGTACAGATAAGAAGCCACTGCTTGAAAATCAACTGTTGTCCGAAGATATTAACATGTTTAATGAATGAAGTCAGTTGCAGAGATAATTGATGTACATTGGTTTATCAGTAAGGTAACAATAATGTTGTGCTCACTGAAAAAACTCCCTTTGTACTGTTGGACTAAATCATTGTATTCCTACTTCTCTTTCCATGTTTGGAGATATTTAACTATTTTCAGTTGCTGTTGTGTTGAACTTTGTGCAGAGAATGGCAACCACAACTAAATAATGGATAAAGATTGTGGCCTCATTAACATTTATTTTGACATCGATACATTTGGTTATTGATACTGGAGTGAACACACATTGTGAGAATGTTCTCTCCAAGTCAACGTGGACAGAAAGGGTCCCTTATCGGCCTGCATTCTGTATTTAGCTCCTCATGGTTTAGATTCTTGATGGCACTTGGTTGCACTTTCCATTAGTTTGACTGGAATAGGAGTGAGAAACACTGCTATGGACTGTCTGTAAGGCTTCCAATGCTGTGACTAACTCCCAAAAAAAGTATCCAGGTGTAACACGTTTTTTCTTAGAAAGATAAAGGCTGCTTATCAACGGAGTGATCAGTCAGGCAGAAGAGACATCTCATCGACAAAAACCATGTCATGGCTCAGGATAGGATCCGTGCCTGGTCTGTCTTTTACAGTAGTATTAAACTTCTTTCTCTCTCTCTCCTTGCTCCAGGCCTGCAGTGAGTTCACCAACCATGTAATGAACCTGCTGAGAGAGCAGTCTCGCACACGGCCCATCTCTCCCAAGGAGATTGAGCGCATGGTGGCCATCATCCACCGCAAGTTCAGCTCCATCCAGATGCAGCTCAAACAGAGCACCTGCGAGGCCGTCATGATCCTGCGCTCACGCTTCCTCGACGCTAGGTGTGTGTGTGTGTGTGTGTGTGTGTGTGTGTGTGTGTGTGTGTGTGTGTGTGTGTGTGTGTGTGTGTGTGTGTGTGTGTGTGTGTGTGTGTGTGTGTGTGTGTGTGTGTGTGTGTGTGTGTGTGTGTGTGTGTGTGTGTGTGTGTGTGTGTGTGTGTGTGTGTGTGTGTGTGTGTGTGTGTGTGTGTGTGTGTGTGTGTCCTGTAGTGATCTGAGCTTGTTGTTGTTGTTGTGTCAGAGCTGTACATTCCAAGCAGGTTGCTCATTTTCCCTTCTCTCTCGTGTCTCAGACGTAAGCGGCGCAACTTCAACAAGCAAGCCACAGAGGTGCTGAACGAATATTTCTACTCCCACCTCTCCAACCCTTACCCCAGTGAGGAGGCTAAGGAGGAACTGGCCAAAAAGTGTGCGATCACTGTGTCTCAGGTGAATGACCACGACTACCCACATCTCTAAAAGGCTATCCTCTATCCTGTCTCTGTTTTCAGATCAGTTTCACTGCATCATTTAGAACAGCTTTGTTTTTCAAACTTGTTTAGTCCGTTGTTATTTCAAATAATACAAAAATAGCTAAATGGCAGGGGTGTTACGATATATTGGGATAACCACCATGTCAGAAAAATAAAATGTTGATATGTTATTAATAACAAAACATGATAGTATAATGCAACATTGAATTATTCATTAACATAGTTCAATATATTGATTCATTTTGGCCCTGATGAAACTATAATATCGTGACCTCCCTACTATACGAATAAATGATCAATCCTTTTTAGCTGGAAGGGAAACCATAGTGATGTTACAACCTAACAGAAGTGTATATCTGACACACCTCTGTCCCCTCAGGTCTCTAATTGGTTTGGCAACAAGAGAATACGCTACAAGAAGAACATCGGTAAGTTCCAGGAGGAGGCAAACCTCTACGCGGTGAAGACAGCGGTGGATGCTGCCAATGTGTCTGCGCAGGCTAGCCAGGCTAACTCTCCGGCAACGCCCAACTCAGGTAACACACGCTCCATCACGTCTACCCCCAAGCGTTTGCACTTCTCATTAACAGGCTTCAGTTCCTAAACATACACTTTCATTCTTAAACACAACTCAACCTTTTTCGAACCACACCATGACAGTTTGAAGGAGAGACTGGATTGTTAATAGGAAGCCTTACACTGCACACTGCTGTCAGCAAAATGCACACACTGTGTTTTCAGAAATGCTTCAATTATTTAGCAAGAAAAAATTCCTAGACGGTTATCAAAGATCTATTTTTCGGAACTTTAACTGTTGTGATACTATTGTGTATGATTTAGAGAGACTCACCTGATGTCTGCTTTCTGTCAAACCCCCTATTTCTCCTACAAATCATCCCCATTCATTATTTGTTACACGCAGTCATAATATGATCATCTCAATTTGCCAAGTGAGCTGAAGGGATCAGCTAGGTGATCGTTCAGACATTGGGACTCATTTAGTCAGTTCCCTATTTATGGCACAATTGTCCTTAAACAAACAGTGACCACTTTGGACAGCCAGATCGTTAAAAACCTTTAAAAATCCAATGAACTATCAAATTAAGTTTCACATAAAAGAAAGCCCAATCTTTCCTCCTCACCAAAGACCAACAAGCAAACCAAGTTTACTTTAAACAAAGTGTTTTTATGCAGCTGTAATTAGCGTTTTTTGAAAGATTGGAATTACTTTCACATTTTATTTTCTAACTGTCACACACTTAATCAGTAGTGTGTGTGACACTGTAGGAGACGTCAGGCTGTTAGGCCTGTAAAATCATCTTTAAGGAACACTGCCTGAGACCATTCCCCCCGGATATGTTGAAGCTGGTTATTAGCATTTCCCTCCTTTAGTCAATATCCAGGACCAGTGGTGACCTTTTGACCCCATGGCATTGTGGTTGAGCTGATTGGATATTGGCTATATATTGCCTGCAGGGTCACCGGGGTCATACAGTTTGTCTCACACAGGCGACGCCTACCTCAGCCTGCGTTCGCTCAACGGGGAGGGTCTCAACATCGCCCCCTCTCTACAGCCGCAGGTACGCACTGAGGACCGCTGCAGAGTTGACCTCAATGCCATTAGCCCAGCTACCCAGAATCCCTGGATATCTACCCTTAGCCTAGCTCCCTTCGACCCTCGACCTCTCCTCAGATCCCGTCCTGACTTTACCCCTGACCCCAGCAACCCCTCCCCAAACACAAACAAACGGACGCTTGTTCCCTCTGAGGATGGCTTCTCTGGACAGGATTAATGTCAGTTTGTTGTTGCATATCCCTCTGTAGTTACACGAACAAATAGTCCCTTCATCATCAAGGCCTTCCTCGAGACCCTTGTAGATGTCGACATATCAGGGTAAACCAGCAACCCCTTTTGATCAATGGTCAGTTCAATCAGGAGAGACTTCATTTTGTTTAAAGAACATTTATTGACACATGCCATATGATAAATGTTAAGTCTTTGGCGATTAGACCCCAATCCTGAAATCGTATATCTAAAGGGGGGGTGCAGCCGTGAGCATAGGGAACCCCCCAAAAAGGAGGAAAGTGGATGAAAGATTAAGATCGGACCACTTGACGAAGGATTTGACCCTACCAGGTGGCATGGGTTCTGCTGAGACATGATTGAGGATTCAGACCGAGATTTATGCAGTGAGGCAGAAATGTTAAAGGATATAGAGAAGGAGCCTGACTGCGGCCGGGTATGAACTAGGGCAAGAGAAACCCCCAACAAACAAACGAATGATGAATGATGCAATGAATCATTACGATAATATCCGTGAGTGATATGATACTAGTGCTGCTCTGAATGTGGGCATGAAGTTACCTTACGTGATGCGACGAGTCTAAACTGGGAAGCAAGCAAGGGTTAGACAGGAATGTGCGGGGAGAGAGAAGGAAAATAGGACGGGGTGAGCTGCGTGCCCTGTGATACTGACTATTGCATGCAGCAAGACTTCTGATGGCTCAGGCAGTCTGCTGGGATAAGTGAGAGAGGCATAGCATGTGGTAAAACATTGTCTTAGAAGGATGTCATACGCCACCACCAGTTATATGCATGGCTTACCGTAGGAGTTTAAGAGTTTTTGATTAGCCAGTACGGTGCGGATATCATGTCGGATAGGGCATGCGTGTGGTTACACGCATAAGGGCAGAATAAGCAATCATTATAAAACAGAGAATGTACAGGACAGGGATACACTCAGATGAAACCGCTCTGGAGAAGTGCTGATTAATAAATAATGTAATGAAGGTATTCTGCAGATGATTCAAACGTGAGCTGAGTGAGTGACTCATTGCTGTGAGAGACATACACTGCAAGACTACACATGAGCACGAGTTGTTTGTATTGCATCCATTCCTTATGCTTGATGGAAAAGTGTGCACCGAGACATTAGCTGAGGTCTGCTATTGAACTACCAGATAGAGGGGGTCGTGTGATCATAAAAGCAAGCACGGTTTGCACCACCACCAGTTATATGCATGAAAGTATGAAGGAGAACCTGTGCATTCTTTCTTTCTTTAACATTTATTCATTTTTTAAATATATCATTATTTTATCCGGACTGCCCCAACCCATAAAGGGGTGTCGAGATACGCATCTGATGAGACACGGAGGCGATCAGTCGTGCTGTGAACACGGATAAACCTCACTTATCCGCTGGTTGAATTTCCCTGGAGGGATTGAATGCGGCGTAGAGGGCCTGCTCGCAGTCGGCTTGTGCGTAATGCGACTTCCGTGTTGGCGGATCTAGGTTGTCCTGCCTCTCCAACAGCTACCTGCTTTTGTAGTCCTTGTTTTCCCTCCCTTTCCACACACTCCTCCATCCCATCTCTCCATTTGTTCTATATCCTTATGTACACCAATTAGATTTCCTCACAGTGAACTGTCTGAAGGAGCCCACACATTTCTGCTGTTGAAATGTAACAATAAACAGAAGCCATAGGATATGCTTTATTGATTGCCGTAATGTAGTGATCACTTTGTCTGATAAATGACTTTTAATCAAATGTGTCACTGGCAGAAAAGCAGTCAGAATGACGATGCGTACAGTAGAGGTTTGTGGATTACTCAGTTCAGCCTGTGGTTGTTTAGAAAAACGGTGTAGTTGTTTGAATGTTGAGTTAAAAGTTGTGGGTCTATTTTGTGTGGCAGGTGGATACCCTGCACCGTGCTACACACCTGACGGGCGGCTATGAGGAGCTGTCGGGAAGTGGCCTCTACACCCCTCACCGCCTGGATGTGAGTACACACTAAAAGCTTCTTTTAGCAATGTTTTTAAATGTGAAGAATATTCCAACTATGTATTGAAATAATGAGTCGTTGCTGTTGGACAATGATTACAAAAAACATAAATGGTTATTATACCATGAAGCAAATGTAGGCCAGTTTTTATTATCATCAAGGACATTTTCAACTTGAATGTGAGCTAAGAGATGCCTCCTGGGACAATAAGCCAATGGCTTCTCTTCGTGGGTGAATTATTATATTTTAGGAATATATTACTTATAGGCAGAAATATCTGAGATATCAAGTAACCAGGTTGCATTTGGCTTCCTCCAATTTTTTTGAACTTGATTTATGTTGGGGAAGGGGATGAGAAAAAGACACAACAACAATTTACTTAACTAGAACGTCATTGTCTCTGCGTGTGTAACAATGTGCATACATACACAGCTGATAGCTCACTGTACGCAGACACATGGTTAGAACTATCTCTCACGCTGCATCTTTTGGCCTGTCAGCATAAATATAGCTGATTTAGCCGTCTAATTATAAAACTCCTTCTTCATGCAGAACACTCTCTTCCCTGACTGTTTGCAGGCTAACAGCTGGCAGGACACCACCACCACCACCCCCCTCTCGGTCACCTCTCCTCCCGGTCCTCCTGGCAGCGTCCACTCCGACACCTCTAACTGATTCTGTGGCTCCCCCTGCCATCTCTCCGTTCCCTCTGCGGCCCAGCTCCGACTGCCATCCTCCGTCTTCATTTTCCACCACTCTCTCAACTCGACAGCCACACAAGGCTGTGCTCGCATTTCACAAACACACACACACACACACACACACACACACATACACTGTGCTGGAACACAGGACAGCCAAACAGTAGTTAGGAGGAGTTGTCCCCCCCCCCCCTCCACAGCTCCACCTCGATGCTAGAAGCTCCCTCCCTCCCTTCTGACTAAAAGAGGGATGGAGCTCACCGACGCTGAGACAGATAGAAAACATCTTTACTATCACAGACTTTTTGAAAACCACTGACCCAGCTGTGAAGATCACGATGTCTGTACATTATGTGTATATTATGCACGATCACTTCTCACAGTACCCACACAGCTTGTCCATGTGCTGTTGACCTCTGCACTCGACCCTTTTGCTTTGGAAAGCTGTTTGCGATTGCCTGTATCTCTTGAAGCCTCGGCGTTTGACAGCCAAACTGTTGCTACGGATCACCAGGGGGCTCTGCTCGCCTCGCTCGTACCAAAGTGCTGCCCAGTCGACACAGCTGTTCCTCCGAGACCACCCTCTGCCAACTCAACACAAGACACTGTTATATCTTCCAGTCCTTATAGCTTGATGCTTCATTCTGTTGGAGATTTAAACAAAGTGAATCATTGAGATATGCCCACACCCTTTTTTGCAGTCGTTTTCAGTGAGCCTGACATAAAGGATGTGTCAAGCTCAAACGTGAGGTAGTTAAGGGGGTCCCTGATCGGAAGGCAGTGCAGGTGGTTACAGGGCTGGTGAGAGGAGGAGGAATGGGCAGAGGAGAATACCTTTGGTTGAGTGGATGTAACTAATAGACCTTTTCTGTTGCTAACCAATAGAGGGTGTTGGTAGACGGCTTGTAGACTTTACTTCTTGCTTTCTGTCCACTAGTTTATTTGATTGTAGGCTATTTTCTAATGCTGTTTCACCAAGAATGCACCAGCCGCCACCAAAAATGAGCTCAATAAAGCATCCAAGTGACGTGAGAAGGAGAAGGTGGAACGATTGTTGTGGGGCATTGATGTGTTATTGGGACAAACGTGACATGACTTTAGAAACGTGACTGTCTTCCATGCATGTAGGACTCCTAGGCGTGATATTATTGTTTTTCATTTAACCTTCCAAGTTTTTAGCTTCGTTTTTATTAACAAAAAATAATAATAATAATAATAATAATAAAGGGTATAATTATTACAGTCAGACCAAAAAGGAAAAAGTGCATCATGTATTGCTATGATGTGTGTGTCTGTGTGTGGGCGTGTGTACAGTGCTCTTGGGATGTCTTCGTCACACTGGCTGGTGCCCTCTGACCTTTGTAAGCATTGTAGAGACTGGGTGCTTCCGCCAGCCAATGACACTCCAGGTGGGGTCCACTGCTCCCCATCTGGAAAACATTTAAGCTTGTTAGCCCGAGGCAACACACTACAACCTTCTGTTGTGTCAAAACCAAAAATACCACGTTCAGCAATGTAATAATGCTACTCTGTGTCTCTCTAACGTTGGTGCACAGCCACCTTTTGAGTTCGAGGAGAGGAGGGAATTATATTTGTATCTGTGTCTCTGTGTGGTGTTGTCATGCCTCAACTTGATTTGACTTTTGGGGCTTTTGTTGTGGGGCATCATGGGAGGGTGGGTGGAGTGAGGACTGTCATATCACAGCTCTATTTTGATTGTGAGCGTATCAGTTATGCTCTGTAACCCTTCCCCTAACACCTGTTAAAACCACCATTTGTTTATAGTTATACGGCCAATTGGGCAAGAGCTTCTCTCTCTCCTCTTTTACCAAAAAAGAGGCAGCACTGGGGGGGTAGTAAAACTCTTAACTCGTGTTTAAGACAAACCTGCAACGTTTTTTTCATTCTTTGGAACTATTTTATACATTAACTTTTATGTGATTAACAAAGTATTTTGAAAGTAAGGTAAATCCTTATGCAGTGTCCGTCAAGACTTTCTTGAATTATGTTACAGAACAAAACTTGAGCTAATCACATGTTGTATCCCACATCTGATTATTGTTTTGTTACTCATCGCGGTTCATACGACTGTATCTTATGAATAACGTTATCGCCACACCAAATTATCATGCCCCCCTTTTTCTACCTGTTGTAATGGATGTCACTGTACAGTTTGTGTAATGTTTCAGTATTTTTTTTTTTCCTTTTATAAACTTTGTTGTTCGGTTGAGATGCCAGTTTTATTTGGCCTTTGTGTGACAGGATTCACGATAACTATCCATTTTGAATATTATTTAGGTCTTTTGTTACATAGCCGCGTGGCTGGAGGGTTTACAGGTGTGACATTTGGTGCTGTGGAAAGACAATTCTACACCTAGACAATAGTAGGTGTACTCTGCCCTAAAGCCTCATGGGTAACCTTTCCCATCAGTCTCAACAATTCTCAGAATATTCACCCATCTGTTTTGTCATTCAATCCTAAATCTATTTAGTTTTCTAAAAGAGGTATCAAATAGTTTTATCGTATTCAAGTTTAGGTTTACGGAGTTACAAAAGCTTTAATAGTTACACGGAGGGTCATTCAGTTGTGCTCCGGAGGCTTCAAACTGATCCGACATGACTTCATGTAAATGTGCAGATGTTGCCGGTTTTGTAGACATTTAATCCCAGAAACTAATTTGTAATGCCTGACTATTGTAAGAATATGCAAGCAGTATATTTGCTTACAACTGAGAGGAAGTTAATACTTCATCTTTGAGGGATTAGGTTAACTTCAACGTCATTTAAAATGGTTACAATTCTTGATACACCCTGAATCCAGAGACCTTCACCGTAAAGCAGATGGTCTACAATTTGCTCTTTTCATGTCAACTCACCTCAAACATAATGAGAAGAGCAAAAAGCATTTGAGAAACACTTCAAGACAAACATGTGGTCCCCTGAATTTTTTCAATAACTGCACATTTTCAAGTTTTTACGGTTAATCATGTTTGAATCTCGTTTAGATTCTGAAATGACTTCCACTGCGCCAAATGGCTTCGTAAACCTTTTTGATTTCTTTTTTTATTAGTATATTCGTATCCCCTCTTTCCCTTGTATTTACCCCTCTCTCTACCTCTGTCTTTCCATTTCTCTTGTATATAACCCCCACTGTTTTCAGACTTGTGAGTCTGTATGAACTCCTTTTATACCTCAACTTTAGAATTGTTCTAGAAAGAGTAAAACAAAAAGGAAGAATATGACAAATTGTAGTGTTCTTATTAGAAAATTAATAAAATGATTTAGTGTGATTTTTCAGTATTTCATTTCAGATTTTAGGAGTGTTTCATTTTATCATTTGTCACAAATGCTCTTGTGATAGTCAAATGTAATAAAAGGAGAGATTGCACCATTCGAGGATCAACATGTGGATCTGTCCGCCTCGTCAGACTGAGGAAACGCTAAACTGAGGAATGAAAGCATTGGTTCGACACGGATACAATTATTTTCAAAAGATGCATCTTTATATATATATCTTTTACAATTGCAAACATATGACAGGTCATTTGGCAGAAACTACGAAGAAGGATTTTACACGATGTGTCGTCGGTTTGTTTGAGATGCAGGCCTACAGACATCAGACCCCCGGTATCGTCCAGCTGGATTCTTTATTGTTCGTTTCTGGACAGACGGTCAGATCTTCAGATTTCTGGACAGAGCCAAGAGCTTCCTGTAAAAAACAAAACAGAATTCATTAGGCATCAAGAACAATGGAAAAATGTGTTTTGAATTTAAAAAGGACATACTGTACAGTAAGGATGCCATTTTGTCATTTACAGAGATAGTTAAAAGCAGGCTTGTATGTTGCACTTCTCTGTGGTCGGAGTATAACCTACAGGAGTTGTTCATCAGCAAGGATCTAGTTGAAAGAATCAGAAGTGATGACGGGGTCTGAAGCCTTTCTGTCTTTTATGTTCTCAAAGCCACCAGACTCCATTGAGAACACAAGATGCTGATCTCTGCCACAAGATGTACGTTTGTTTGTGTTATGGCTGACCTAACGAGTTTTAAAAGGTTAGTTGGAACTCACCAAAGTCACACTATAACAACCTAAAGTGATGAAGAGGCAGATAATGAATAATATATCTGTCAGTGTGTACAACTTCTGATATGTCAAATAAATAAAACAAAGATCAGCCACTTCTATGTTTTGTAAGGTATTTGTTGTTGTCAAAGGAATTTAGTGGCTTTAAGAGAGAGCAGTGGATATAACTTCTGGCAGCTAGCTTAAGTTCCCGTATGAAAAGACTGACGGCAAGGGAGATCAGTGAAGATATTCTGAATATAGCATCCACTTCAACTAATACTGATATATTAGTGCTGGCCCTGTCCACAGCAACAGGGGAGGGGAGAACTGGCACTAACTTGTTCTTTAAAAAAAAAACTACATACTTCCCAACAGATCAAAGCATCTGAACTATGCGTTCAATTGTTTTCTTTCTCAATAAAAGTAGTCTTGACCCAAAGACATGAAGAGGAGGAATTCCTGGTTCTCTATCGCGCCGGGTACAGGGTACCTGAGCGTTAGATAGGAAATCAGCATGTGCGTTGGTGCGTTACATGAAAACCTGCCTAACTCACTGTGTGTGTAACGGAAGAGCGATATCTGAATATGAGCCTTTTCTTTCGATTTTATAACCTGTGCTTGTAAATCATTTCAGATGTGCTAATATAACTAGACCTCGGTCAGTGGGGGGTTCATCTCGACAGGTGAAAGCTCCATCTGCTTGTCCCCCCCCCTCCCACACAGGCAGCACAGGATCCACTTGAACGTCCTCCGCATCTCCTCGTCTCGCAAGGAATAGATGATGGGGTTGACCAGAGAGTTGCACTCTGCTATGACCAAACAGAACTTCTCGTAGGAGTTGGCGTGGCTGGCTTTGCCCCACAGCCCGTCCAGTAAGAGCGTCACGAGGCCGGGCATCCAGCAGATCACAAAGGCGCCTGAAGGATGTGGGTTGGCAGAAAAAGGGAGTCAACAACAATGAAGTAAAATCTTCCAAATATGCAGCCGTGAAAGATGACACCAGTTGTTTAAAGTGCAGCTACATTAGGTCACACGTGTTTTTCTTGATGCCTAATGTCAACGTTAAGTGGGATTTTCCGCTGGGAGATGAGTCACAAAGATAGTCAGAGGTTTATTGTGAAGAGAAATTGGGAAATTCCAACCAGCTTTTTGTGTTAAAGTACATGATGAAATCAGAATGATCTGACAAACAGAAAGGCAATGCTGCAAAACGGGTTACTGTTAGGCCACAGGTAGCAAGCATGCAGACATGTACACAACTCAGAGCCAAAGCATATTTCATATTGAGACAGTTGTTAAACACTAACACAATACAATACATGTTAAAGCCACTAAATCTTAGTTTCTGAATATGAAGCAATTATATATTTTTTATTTGTTGCTAAAATAATAATTGTAATTCCCCAATGTGTTGTATTAACAATAAAGTGTGTCATACCAAAACAATTAAAGTCTTAAGTCTAAACTGCCATAAAAACCCAACCTTATAAACTTGACCTTTAACCCACAACAAACATGCAGCAGTGGAACAGACAGCTTCTCACCCAGTACAATGGAGATAGTCTTCATCAGGTTGAAAACAGTCTGCCTGTGCCTTATCTCCGAGCTGTGCTGGGACATGTGTGAAATCTGGTACCTCACATAGAAGAAGATACGAGTGTACATGGCCACCATGATGAAGAATGTGAGCAGGTTGAGAACTGCCCAGAAGATGAGGAAGCGGCGGCTGTAGAGAGGAGCGACGGTGGAGCAGTCCTCAAGGTCACACTCGCAGTTCCAAAACAGCGAGGGCACCAGCCCCATGACGATGCTCACAGCCCAGATGCAGACCATCAGCAGCACCACCCGCCGCTTAGTCATCTTGCTGTGAAGCTGCATGGTGATTATAGTCTGGTGGCGCTCCACGGCAACTGCCAGAAGGTTGGCCACCGAGGCCGTCAGACTGATGTCGATCAAAGCCCCCCGGATGTACCACTGCTCCTTGGTGAGGGTGCTGGTCCAGGGGCCCGTGTGCAGCATCAGGTTTGCGTAGGCGATCCCTGCAAACAGGTCAGCTGCAGCCATGTTGCCTAGGAGATAGTAGATGGGGAAGTGGAAGCGGTGGTTCATGGAGATGGCCGCCATCACCATCAGGTTGGCCAGGACTACAATGAGACATACAGTCAAGCCCAGTCCAATCACAAGCACGTCCCGCGGCGCCCACTCCACGCTGATCTTCTTACCCACCAAGTTGTAGAAGAAGGTGACATTGTGGCTGTAGTCGCAGGTACTCCACAAACTGCTCTCCATGGCCATAACTGTAGACACAAAACTGCAACGTAAGAATAGGAACCACTTGTCTTCAAGAGGTGGATGGATAAGTGTACGTCATGAGATTTCCAAACCGTTTTTATCTTGTGTTAGTTATTCTGGTGCCTTTAATTTATTTGTACAATGTTATTGTTCACTGTTTTTTAGTCTGATGAAAGTGTATTATTGTTGTCTATTTGTTGTCTTTTTTTTCTTGCTTTGTGAAGCACTTGTGGGCTACATTATTGTATAAAAGAGGCTATATAAATAAAGTTTCGCGTGAACGTAATTTCCGGCCTGTGTGATAGTACCTGCCAACCTTACCAATTTGGGCCGAAGTCTACCGCTTCTGACATGTTTCTACCGCCTAAGCTGGCTTTCCCTACCGAATTTTCAATCTTCTCAAGCTATAAAAAATAAAAATGACACTACATAGACACTGGACTCGACGTTTGCAGCGTGTCTGTGATCCCATCATACAAACAGTCCTCTGTGTTTCTGAAAGTGAAACAACGTGCAGAGGAAGGGCAGCGTTACCCCTGGGGCTGATGGGTAATCACTCCCAAATGAGTTTGGGGAACAGAGACTAGGCATTTGAGTCCTGCAGGGTTTCCCCGTTAATATCAGTGTCTCGATAACACATGTTGGCGACTGAAAGACATCCAGTGTTTGGTCTTTTCCTGAAGCATCCTTCACCTACAGTGTCTCAACTGAAAGAGGACCACAAACACACAAAAAATATAATACCATTTTGGGATATTTATCTCCCATTCTTTCACTTTTTCTGACATTTTGAACACCAAACATGTCGTTAATGTCTGTTTAGTGAACTACAGCAATCTGAAAGCCTGCACATTATTTATATCACACTTTATCTGTAGAAAAATGCAGGAAATTACTGTTTTAATGCAGTATTTTCTGATATATGCTATTGCTTACCTTTAACCTTTGTGTGCTGTTTGGGTCTGTGGGACCCGTTTTTAGTGTTTGCTAAAAGAAAATGTATGCAATTTAATAATTTTAACCTGCTTTATTTGGGGGTGGACCTAACCTTCTCTAGGGGGGTCCGGGGGCATGCAGCCCCCCCCCCTCCCCACAGAACCGCCCCTGCTACATCCTGACACATCCTTCATTTACTGTTTCAACTGAAAGAGGAACAGAAACACATTAAAAATACAATAAAATGTGGAGACTTTGGAATATTTATCTCCCATTCTTTTACTTTTCGGGCATTCTACAGACCAAACATGTCGTTGATGTCACTGTTTACTACCACTTTTTGTGAAAAATTGATAAAATGATGCAATATGTGTTAATTAAATACATGGTTTATACATGTTATTTCTGGGGTTCCATTTCTTTTGATTACCTAATTTGGCCGTGCACATTTGCCGCGCGAACCTACCTCTTTTGGATTTGGAAAGGTTGGCATGTATGGTGATTATGTATTCCATTAAATTAGGAAGGTGAATTAACTCTTCTTGTTTTCTTTGTATCTTTAACAGTGGGTAAACAGTGTAAGAAAGCACCATTACAAATTCCCACAAAGCAAACATGTGTCCGACCAACAGCTCAAAAACAGAAGCAACAGCCAACCCTCAGACTTCAACCACGAACAAAACCATCTTGTTAAGTGACATGAGCAAGCAAACGACGATACAACAATTTAACACGAGTTTAGATTGTACTGGGGGCAAACTAATTAACGAAAAACAAGAGAAAAATGGCTGAAAATATAAAAAAGTTCGGCTGTTGTGACACGTTTTAATTTACAGTGAAACTTGCTAATACTGGATACGCTCAACTCTTAAACAGAAACGTTTGCATTAAAGTTATTTTACGTTTAGCGTGTATGTAAAGGAAATGTGTATTTAGTTGTAACTTACCGCCCTTCTTATAGTCTCCTCCATTCAGACAGGTCCGACATGAAACCGGAGTTGCTAGCTGCCATTTGATGACACACTTGGCTCTGCTGTCGTCTGTCAATTCAAGTCGACGCCTCTCTGAATCATTCTCACTCGGATCAGCTGGAGCCCACACCGGCAGCGAGAGGCACCCACTGCAGCCTGAAATATCGGATAATACAGCTGTGGGGTTTTTTGCATCTCAAAAGAGGACATTTGATTTGAATGTCTGCTACCAATTGTGATTCACTCCAATAGTTTTGGCTCAAACTGAAATACTTCCTTTTTAAAGCTCGGTGTGGGTGGTTTGTGACATTTTAACCAAACACTGAAACTACGTATGTACGTAGGCCTACGTACAATGTAAAATAAAACGTCACGACGCAAAAACAGTGGCTGAAGTTAAACATACACTAAAAAGTCAGTAGGACCTTCATTAACCCCAAGACATTTAGGTGGAGCACCTGAAAGCAACACAACATAAAAAACCAAAAGCACTTTTGAGTGAGATAGGGAGGATTCAACATGTTCGGTAAACCAGACTTTTACACTGATATGTTTGAGAAGTTTCAATAAGGATATCATATGATAGTCTCTAAAAAGCAAACATATGTTGCCTACTTTTAACCGAGTGTGTCATTCGCTTCTTTTATTTTGAAGGTATTTGCCGGTCATATGTCAGTTTTGTTTTGTCTGACTTGATGCTAATTTATGTTTGTGTCCGCTGCCCTCTAGTGGTCACGGCCAGAATCTGCACCCTATCGTTATCGTTTAAAACTCAAATTTAGTTTCATTATTACTAATTAACAGGAACATCTTAATGGTCATAATAGTATGAATACAAATAGAAACATTTGATCATATAGAACAACGTATAAATATGTAACATATAGGCCGACATGTTATTTTTTGAAGGAAGTTTTATTTAGTGTCTGCCTTGATAATAAACTGAGGAGAATGATGATTATTCGGCCCTCTTGTGAAGAACTACATCAAGTAAGAATTTGTGAGACTGTCAGAATTTGTCATCAATAGTTCAATTTTTCTTTTTTATGAAGTAACTTACTAACATACATTTTATGAAATACTTTACTACTTTTTTGATTACAGAGATTACTAGAACATTAATTTGTACAATTATGATGCACCATTCATTTTTACGAGATATTTAAATAACATCAAACCATACAAATTCCCCATTGGTGATAATAAAGATATTTATGCAGATATCTATTCATTTAAATTATTTCTTCTTTTGTTTTTATCTTGTTTAGTTGAGGTGATGTGATGGCTTGCAAAGGAAGCTAACAGTAGCGAGCTAGCTTAAATAGCAGATGGCGATTTCCAAAAACTTGAGAATGGCACGTCTAAATCACAATAAATATTGTATATGAACAGTGGAACATAGTTCTTACCTTAGTAAACTTCGGTTTAAAAGGTTCCTATGGTTTAAAAGAGTTTTGGAGGGCATAGGATTGATGAAAAATAAAGCGCAATGGAGCTTATCTCCGTTCTGTAGATAGACTGATCTCGAGGGGCTACATTACATTTCTGGCTATCAGGAAAAAAATGCTTTCTTATATAATATAGTATAATAGGTTTGAAATAATCATAAGTATATGCTGTACAATATGTATGTCTGAATGCCACGTAGTGTTGCAATGTTGTATAAATCACATCAATTTGAAATGCACAACGGCAGTTTAATGTTTCGCTCTTCCTCACTGTGGCCACAAGAGGCCAGTGTAAACACATACACAATTTGTCTTCAAAACAAAAGGACAGTTGTAAAAACAGTCTTGTCGTTACATGAGTAACGTGGATGAAGAGTGATTATCTTGTATTTTCTGTCATCAAAGTAAAATGTAATTGTTGATTAATTGTAATAATAAAGATTAGCTAAACTGATAGATGTGTGTTACTTTGCCCGCTTGAGGAATACTGTTGATCTCCAGCGTCAAGTACGACATAATAACTAGCATACTAACCCTTCCGGAAAAATTTCTTCAAAATAAATCAATCCAATGGAGAGATATTTTACAATATCCAATCCAAGTATTTAAAAAAAGGTGACAAACACATTTACCGCTGGGCATTTGTTGAAATGCAGCCAAAAGTTACATTTTGTACGCTTTAGGAAATTCCTTAACTGTACATTTTATTTTAATAAAACAATGATCTAAATATTTGGATTATTCCTGTATAATTGAGAATTGAAATTCAAGATTTGGTGAATTTTCAAATGAAATACAATTATAAGTTCAGTTACCTAACAGAAAATAAACTGAACATGTATTTAGTTATGACAGTAACAATAAACTGCATAATTAGTACCAATTGTACCTAAACAAAACCAAATGCATGTATTCTGCTAACTTAGGCAATGTAATGGATGTAAAACCACAACCGGTCAAAATCAGATCAACAGTACCAGAAGTTCCAGCTCCAGTCCATCCTGTGTCATCTTTAAGCAGTAAGGATGGGATTGCAGGCATGGTGATGTTCACAATCTATAAACAAAGACACGTTAGATTTTTTACACTTGCGCCAAAAAACTAATGCCGTGTTCATGTTTTCCTATTTTAACTGTAAAAGTTAACTGAAGTGTGTTGTCATCCAAATGTTGGGAATTAGGCTGAGGTTATGGTGCATCTCTATGTCCTGTCACATAAACCGAAAAAGAATGAGAGCTGGAGGGTGCATGAGATACAGAAGGCAAAAAGAAGCATAACAAAAAGCTGTAATATACCTGATGCTATATTTAGGAATTAAGACATGTTTTAAAAAAGGAGACAATTATTCGGGAAATATTTAAAATAAAAACATTGCCTCTGCCAAAAGCTGAATTGTATATTTGAGTATTTATTGTCGACTGAAAGTTAGGGTAAAATTGTTGTAGGCTACTACCATCATTAGCGATAATGGTTGCTAGGCACAGGTTGGCACCACTTAATCTGCCCGGACAAGAAAAGATCCCCTCTTGAGAATATTGATAAATGAGAAAAAGAGAGATAGATTTTAGTTTATTTTTTATTTTCTATAAAAGAGATGAGTTTATTCCATGATCATAACAGACTGAATCAGAGACCTCGATATACCACTCACATACCAAAAAAAAAAAAAAAAGAGAAAAAAGAAATCGAGGAAAATGTTTGAACAAAACCTCCAAAACAGAACAAATGTAACACAAAATAAAATACCTGAATAAAGCAAACTCTGGGCTGAGCTGCGGGTCAGCACATTCTGTGAAGAACTCATGGCACATTATGTCCAACAGTTATTGTGAAAAGAAAAAAAGGCTAAAAAAAAGGAATGATGTTTTTTTTTTTTACCCTTTCAAAACCAGGCTAATAATTAAAATTCTATATTCATATATGGTAGTCTTCATAGAAATTAAAAAGTGACTTAAGAATAGAAACAAGTTCTCCTGAAGTTCATCTGTTTATTCTCCTCATCAATAGAATGCTTATCTACATCGGGGAACATGCCTCTTGCAGCACACACTTTTTAAAAAATTGAACAAAAACAAAACACAGTCACACAGCCGTCCAAATGTACACAGTCACACTCACAGACCAGACTCAAACGCTAGTGTGGCAACGCTGAAATATATCTACCTAAAATCCGCTGATTGAACAAATGAGAAAGTAGTTGTCAGATGTGTACACTCATAGAAGTCCAGCTAAAACTAGATTTAAAACCCGAATATTGACAACGGGTAAAATATAAAACGCTGTCTTTTCCTTATTTATTTTTTTTCCTTTTTGTTTTTTTACACAAACTCTTTCAAAAAATCTCCCTCCCATCTCAAATATTACACCGCCCAATCCTGCCCCGCCCCCTTTCTAAACCCCTCGAAGTGTAATATAAGCCAACGAGAATTGCAATACAATACAGGCACTGGAGAAAAACACCATAAGAGACAAGTGAAGAGGACGAGATGCATTCAGATTTTTAACCCATCCCTGGTCCAAACAATGTCTCCGATAACAGAATTATAACTCACATCCACTATTATTTAACAAGAACAAAGTTATAAATCAAAACTGTTTTTAAAGTTTTTTCAAATTTCTGTTTGTCTTTTCTTTTTGTACTGTTTACAGTGTGCCCTCAGTGAATTACAAGAGGTTTGATGCAAAAACTAACTGGGGGCTCCGCTCCTTCCAGTCATTTTTTTACTAAACCAGATTCAAGTAACAGCTACAGAGGGGTGTGTGTGTCTTATTCCTGATGGTCCCCTTCCTGCTGCCGGCACTTTGATCCTAACCCTTAGCTAAGATCAGAGCGCCAACAGAGAGAACAGCAAGGGACTCCTCATCTCATTTCTTGACTGATCCAGTAGTGTGACTGTTGCAAACACGCCAATGATATCAACATTTCCAACATTATGTCTTCAAATGTAATACAAAGGATGTTGCTAAACTTTTAGTGAAATCATATTCCAACTAAAGCACAGAAACGTCAGGCCCTTTCCCCTTTACTGCTAACAAGTGTAGTTTTAAATAAAAAATTCAAGGCAGGATGAAAACTGATGCTGTCTTTGATAAATACTTGCAGGAACTATGATAATGCATATATTTCAGGTTTTTTTGTCTCTAGCTACCTACCGTGTTTTAGGACAAGTAATTTAGCATAAAAGAGAATGGGTAGTTTGGCATAGACAGAGGTGTAGGAGTGTGAAGGTATGACGACCCAAAGAAGAAAAAGAAAATAAACAGTTATTGTAGTATAAGAAAATACTTCTTTACAGTAGATACTAGATGATGAAAAAAGGTCTGCACTGCTTCTCCTCCTGGTTGTAAATGTTATTGTTTTGTCAACGTGTGCAGTACACATTGGTCTGTTTAGGAAAGAGGTGTAAGGCAAACTGTACCTTCTCTGCTGAGAAATATACACGATATACAGTATGGAAGTTGCCCCGACGACCATTTCATTTGTTCACTTACAACAATCAAAACAAAACATAAAACACCAGTCTTCTTCACCACCTCAGACATCTGGCAGTTTCAAAAACACATCTGCACAGTCTGTCAGTACATTATCAGAGCATTTCATAATTATTAGGGTGTCTCTTCTCCTGCGATTTATTGCGCCCACGCACGCTGTAAGTGAAAAAAGGCAAACTGTGCCAACAGGAGTCCTCTTCCTCCTGTTACATCAGGCAGGCAATGCCAAATTCCCAGGATGTGACATCCAATAGGATCCCCATGTGTTGTGTGTCCGCTCCACAAGGGCAGAGCGAGCTGGGCGCCCTCAGCCTCAGTCCTCGCTCCGAGGGTCGTCACGGCTACTGACAGTCCGTGGCCCTCTGGGGTGCGTGGTCGCCAAGCGTCTCTCCTTCGAGGAAGTTTACATAATGCAAGTTTTTTGTTTTGTTTTGTTTTTTTGCAGTTACGTTTCGGTCGCTAATCTCCTCAGAACAGGTTCTCCTCAAAGATAGCCATTAAGTCACTTTGGAAATTCATGTCAATTGTTGCAGCCATCTGAAAGGAGAGAAGAACAATTAGCGTTTCCTCTACATTCACTACTTCTGGGAAATCACTCCTACAGCTTAGGGATGGGAATTTGAAAGCAAATGTATGTTCGAATATTCGACCCCCCAAAAAACGGTTAACCGAAATGTACATATCCTATACAAATTTTTTTTATAAAAAAATGTAATAACTCACATTCGAATACCTGAATAATTTTGAATATTCGAATAATCATTCCCATCCCTACTACAGCTCCACATGAAAACACAATCACTTATTACTGGTTTTAGTCCAAATGTAGCTCTCAATCTATTAGGGATGGGAATGATTAAACTAATATTCAAAATGATTAAGGTATTCAGATATGAGTGATGAATATTTGTATTGTAATTTTGTGTTTTTTGATGGGAGGGGTGCCTAAGTTGATTACATATTATCAAATAGATTAATTAAATGTGTACGATAGTGCCATTTTAAATATAAATGTAAGTGTCAAGTCCTACACAACAAACATGGCGTCAAAACGGAGTCATGTGTGTAAATATTTCGACCAGGTTAGTAAACTTTTGTTGTTGTTGTAATGTATAGGATATGTACATTCGGTTAACTGTTTTTTGGGGGTTGAATATTAGAATATACATTTGGTTTCAAATTCCCATCCCTATAATCTATATCTATATCTTTTAGACTACGTTACAGTTATCATTTGACTATTTCCGTTAACAGTTATCTCACCGCTTCTCGCCTCCTCCTCTCCTGCTCTCGGCGGCGAGCGAGCTCCCTCTGTTGGTCGAGTGGGTTCTGTGCAGCGGGCTGAGGCGGGGTGGGGGGGGCAGGAGGCTGCTGGATGGCAGCAGGCGGGGGCTCCTGCTGTTGCTGCGGTTGTTGATGTTGTTGTTGTTGTTGCTGCTGCTGCTGCTGCTGCTGCTGCGACTGAGCTTGAATGTGTTGCTGCTCCTGACGCCGGCGCGGCTCCTCGTGCACCCGTCTGGTCGGCTCAATGATGTCCTCTTCATCCCGCCCTCTGGAAAACATTCAGGAAAATCATTTACACCAGGTGGAATCTAATGCTTCTCACATTGCTGTAAGGGCTTCACTTTTGGTTTTGTGTTAGAAAATGGCTGTGCTTATAATAAAACCAGATCAGCTAAAGCCTTACAACTCAAAACACATAGAATCAGGGCAGGAATTTCCACTTTGGCCTTGTGCCCTTAAAAATGATATCTGCCATAAGGCCACAGTGGCCTTGATGCCCTCTCTGACTAAGTTTTGTGGTTTAGCAGTCTGCCTCTTTTCTGACACGGCTTCAACACCAGCATATTTTGAAGGAGGAAAAAAAAATCAGCGGTGCGCTTGATTTGAGCCTGGAATGCACCGCTCGAACGGTCTATGATGACAGTTGACATCAGTCTATGACCTATCTCCGCCCACCCCCTCACGCGTCCGTGTGCGTAGGACGGTCTAGGACCAAGCTAGCTCATTCTCCGCTCAAGAAAAGGCTGAGGTGAGGTAAGGTTTTGTGATGATCCTGTTTGCCGTTAAGTTTTTCATTTGTCCAGCTTTAAGTGTAATTTTATGGATAACATTACTATTTCTTGCTCGTATGGTAATGCATAATTATAATATTTTGAAGTGTTTTTGTTACTACTTGGATAAGTTATCAGGGCTCGTACGGGTGCTTGAAATCCTTGAAAATGCTTGAATTTTTACGAGGTGTTTTCATGACTTGAAAAGTGCTTGAATTTTGGGAATGGTGCTTGGATTTGAGATAAAGTGCTTGAAATTGTAAATGCTTTACTTTTACAATAAATTGCTGTCTGACTGAATAGTTCGCTTTTTAGATTAAAAGAAAATAAAGAAGTCGGAGCGCGCTTAGTTGCTTCGCTTCTACATAAAACAGCTCCGCTCCGGCCTTCCCGCGCTATGCGCGCGACCTGCAAGTGTTTTATTTGTGTGACCTGGGCATTCTAATGAGAGAATGACAGTATGCCAGGAGGTTGCTGTTTTAACGAGCGTTGGGTATCCGAAAAGAAATACAAGCTGTGGCTAAAACGAGGATCAACACAACGATTCGCCTTCTGCACAGTTTGCCACAAAGAATTTCAATTATTCGCGATGGGAGAGTCTGCGCTGACGAGCAATATGAAAGGTAAGCCGTAGTAGAGCATTTTGGATTAGGCTAACGTTGCATGTTACGTTTGTTTAAGCTAGTAACGTTAGCGAACTCGATGTGGATTATTGCTTATGCAGGTGACAATAATAAAAAGGAGCGTACCTATGTCAGTATGTGCGACAGTCGCCATCCTGTGGTTTTCAGAGGATGAAGCACATAAAAGCAATGTATTTCTACTGGTAGTATTTTTCGTGCCTAAACTTGCTCCATCGAAATCAGTCACATTGACCCGAAGACACATTTTGAGTTATACACTGTTGGAAAGAGGATATTCCTAGCTTTCTAACGGAGGAAACATATTTTAGTTTGTATTAATGGTCTGGGGGAAGCTCGCGAGTGTGTGTTTGTGTGTTTGTGTATTTTTGCGTTTGTGTGTATTGTGTTAGTTTCCCGGGGAAAACACTCACGAGAAACACCGGCTGTTGTTATGCCTGCTTTGACGTAAAGTTACTCCGTTCTCCGCTTGTAATTATGCCGTTACAAGCTTCAAAGTTGTATTTATCATCTGAATTTGCCGAAACAAGTTTAATATTCTGAAAGCCAAGACTTTGTTTATTTGAAATCAGATGAAAACAAACTGTAACGGACCCTGCCTTGTTATCTATGATTACTATACGCCAGGGGTCGGCAACCCCTGGCACGCGTGCCAGCATTGGCATAACCAGTGGCACACTAGGAATAAGTGGAATAAGTGTGCAAAATATTTAAATTAATTTTCGGATCCTGAACGCGAGACCGCCGCCAGAGCTCGTCTCCCCGTTACCTGCAGAAGGAAGCCATGCACGCAACGCAGCCCCGCTCTCTTTATCTCCAGTTGACTTTCTGCCGCTTTCCTCTGTGGTGCAGTGCTGATCGTTTTACCACGGAGGAAAGCACTTCACTAATTGCAGTAACCATAAGGAGCTGTACAAATGCCGCAGTTTTTGCGTGGCTGTGTATTTAGTTGAAAGCCCAGTGGCGATCTGCTCATCTCTCATCGAAATAATATGCTACAAAGGGGCGGACTGGCCATCTGTGTGTTGAACTTTCCTGTCGGCTCCCAGACCGTAGTCGAGGAGGGCAGAAGCAACAAGCTTCAGGTTCAATAACCCACTTTAGCTTAAATGACTGGAGAGAGGCGAGCTCTTCTTGGGAGGACGTTGCATTTATTTAGCTGTTCTTCTGTTTCACAAAATACATCACAGACCTCTGTTTTTCTGCTTTCGCGTTTCACTTCCAGAAACATATACACGTTCCCTCACTGTCGCTCTACCATTCACAAACACACATGCACAAGCCGCACCCCTCTCTCTCTCTCTTAAAGGGACAGCGATCTCATCTCACTCTGCATGACCCTAATATCATAACATTTGTGCTCTGGAGAATCACAGAACGGACGATCGTCCTTATTATTATGCCGTTTAAACCAACTATTTAAATGTGTTTGTTAAATTCGGCATCATGTAAGTTGCGCTGACAGGTCCACACACTGCTTCCCCGCAGCGAGGCTCCCCCGCCCTCCAGCTGATAGTTGACGAGCGTCAAGCTCCTCAACCCCCCCCCCCCCCCCCCCCCCCCGTTGATAATTATCGATCGTTGGCACGCTGATAACATTTTTAAAATGGCACTTCATATCAAAAAGGTTGCCGACCCCTGCTATACGCCATACATTCATAATGTCAGCGGGAGGGAGGGGGGAGCATCGCTACGTAAAAGCATTAGTGCGAGGGAGAGCTGTCATCTTCCCTTTACAAGCTTCAAACATGTATTTATCGGGAGATTTTGGCAATAAAAGTTTCATATTCTGCAAAAAATTCCCTGGAAACCTCCAAAACCCTTACACAGAAAGAGGATCTCTGCACACGCTTTTTTTTATATCAGCTTTGTGTTTCAATGGTTTTGTCCTAACCTTGGAGAGCCGTATGTTTACTGCCACCCAAAAAGGACCTCAAAAATGTTAATAAAGAATGTATTGAAAAGTTAGTTGGCTGATTGTTTTATATTGGCTCAGCCAGGTTATATGGGATGCCCAGTCTACTATATATGATATGGGTCACTCATTTTACAATATTAAACTTTGTTTTCTTATCTTTAATTTGTCATCCTTATGTACAATGCTATTACGAAACACACATTTGGTTGTTTATAGCATAAAGAACATCGGATTTAATGTGAGGTAGGGAAATAATAATTTGAGTATAAATATGTGCATATAAATATGTAATTTACAACAGCTGTACGCTGCTTGAAAAGCTTGAAAATGCACCTTGAAAATGCTTGAAAAGTGCTTGAATTTGACTTTGGAAAAGGTGTAAGAACCCTGAGTTATGTTGCAGTTGTGTTCTTTTTTTATTATTATCTAGTGCTAGGCAGTTAGCGCTGTGTTGTTAGCTGTCAAAGACCTCTGTGCAGACTTATTTGACTACCGGCGATCGCAGATGGAAGTTCAAAGTTTGCTGCTCGTTTATATCGCCCAATTTTCAAAACGCGATCAAAATACCCATTCACATGTCTTGTGGCATGCCTGACTGTCTACATACGACATTGTGCGTCACCATAGTAGGGAAACTTTCCTCCCATTATGGTCCAGATTCTTGTTGGCGAAGGGAAGAATGTACCCCAATCTGATGCACCTAATAAAAATAGTCCTAGTTTTTCCTGTCTCTACCTCTCAAGTTGAACGGCAGTTCTCAGTAATGAAGAGAATGCAGGGCGATTGGCGTTTAAGCCTGCACACTTCAACAATTGAAGATCTACTCCTCATCAAATCCCAGGGTTGTGTTCCTGCTGAATATCAAAGTGATGAAGCTGTGGCAAGATGGTGGGCAGCTGGCATCAACAAAAGGAGTCCCAATATTCATCCCTATGGTCAAAGGAACCCCAAAAGTCCAAATCTCCCTGACTCGTCATCATCTCCATCTTCAAGTGACTCAGAATAAGGACGCACCTTGACGTAGGCCCACTACCACAGTCTCACAGTGAGCCAAACATGTCTGTGCTATAAGAATCCTTGGTAGTTTTAATAAAGAATTTGTTTAATTGCAATTTGGTGTCCATTGAATGCTTAATAAATATATATAAAAGTATTGTAAATGCATATACAATCGTAGTCACTTCATATCGTATGTTAAATCATGGTTTTAATTTATGGCCTTGGTGCCCTGGCTTTTGGCCTTTGTGCCCTTAAAAAATTGACAACTCAAAAGGCCAAGTGGCCTTGCCCCTAAAATGACGAAATTCCCGGCCTGCATAGAATACAGAGATGTCTCGGCTTAAGCAAACAGTTCTAAACTGACATAAGAAGCAAAGACTGGTGAGCAAAGCTTTCTCTGGAAATCAGTCTCACTATTCTTTACTACACTGCATCCCTAAAATCTATCAAATGGGCTGCAACATGTCCACTAGAGGGCATAACACATCTGTTCATCATACAGGGATTCTGGCATCATTCCTCATCAGACTGTCTACCTAAATACATTTGCAACAAAAGTGCAATGATAACACCTGTATGCTGTTGAAAGTGTTACATCAACACAACAGTTTGAAACTGTATAACGCAAAGGGTCTTTGAAGCTTGGCTCAATCTGTAATTAGATGGACTCAACACAACAAAGTGTGTCAGACTCACAAACTTATTTTTCGAATGACTTATATGCTTTGTTGAAGTAAAAATACAACTATTTACAGCAGGGATGGGCAAATGGCAGCCCGCGGGCCGCATGCAGCCCCCGCTTCCTCTTTTTGCGGCCCTCAGATTAATTTATAAACAATGTAATTAATAATAATACAAAAAATTAAAAAATACTGTAGTACTGATACCGTCCACTAGACTCCTAATTACGTCGCGAGCTGCGTACATGATTTAGAATACCGTGAAATAATCTGTGACGCATTTGTGTGTATTGTGTTTGTTTCCCGGGGAAACCCTCTCAAGGAAACACAGGCTGTTGTTATGCCTGCTGTGACGTTAAGTTGCCTCTTGTAATGCCTTTACAAGCTTAAAAGTTGTATTTATTATCTGAATTTGGCAAAACAAGTTTAATATTCTTAAAACCAAGACTTTGTTTATTTGAAATCAGATGAAAACAAACTGTCACGGACCCTGCCGTGTTATCTATGATTACTACGCTTTTCATTCATAATTTCAGCGGGAGGGAGGGGGAGTGGTGTGAGGAACAGCAGAGTGTGGGCTGACAGGTGTCTTTGTTGACATTCCACTTATTGTGGAATGAGGGGAATGCAGAGACTGGCTGCAAGTGTTTTAGGTTCAAGTTAGACAACTAATGTCTGGGTTAGTGTTCATGACTTCATGTTTATCTCATCTTAATGGCTAATCTCAATACACACACATTTTCCGTGCTTTCCAATAGTTTAAAATAGTTTTATTCCACTGTTTAATAACCTTTTCAATACAAACATGCCACTTGTAAAAATGAAATATTTGTTTAGTGAGCTTATTAGAGGATGTTCCCATTTTTTGGGGATGTTCCCTTTGATTGTACAATTTCAATGAAGATGTCAGACTTAGTATATTTGTCAATAATTACATACAACACATGGCATTTTTGTGTGTGTGTGTTCCAAGTGAATCTGCGGCCCCCTGGTAGCCAGTACATCAATGATGTGGCCCCCACCACCATCAAAGTTGCCCATCCCTGCTTTACAGTCAGCATGTCCTCCGCTGCTATAGTCTTTCAATGTTTACTTTGAGGTAACCATGGCAGCCCTCTGTTTTGTCTTGTGACAACCTTACCGTAGTTTGTCCTGCTCTCTGCGTTGCCTGTCCTTCTCCACCTGCTCGGCCTGGGCCTTCAGAGCCTTCTCCCTCTCCTCCTTCTCCCGGGCCGCTCGACGGAACTGCTCAAAACTGTCACTCGACGACTTCACTGCAGACATGGGTGTGGATGTGGACTTTTGGGCAAGGCTGGCCCATGAGCCCATGTTCTTCAATTTGACATCCTGAGACACACAAACACAGACAGACAGTCAGATAGACAGTAAGAAAAGTTCCATTAATATCGGTAATGTTCAAAAACCTTTCAAGATGCAGTTCATACGTTAAGAACTGGGAGATGTGTACAAGATACTTTTTTTAAGTGACTAATTACACCCTCCTGTACCTTTTTGGGGGCAATAGGCGTCTTGGAGTCCTGCTTGAACTTGTCCTTGTCTTGCAGAGAGGGAGGCGGTCCACTGGACTCAGAGGAGCGGATCACAGGTCGCGAGCTGTCCATGGACTTCACATCTGCGCAACACAGGATCACACACATTAATATTCTCAGTGTTTTGTGGAGATCCTACAATTCTCCGTCTCTGTGCATTTTAAAGGTCACATGTCATGGCCATTTCCACTGATCATAATTCCATTGTTGAGGTTTACTAAAATAGAAAAAATACTGTGCAATTTCCAAACTCACATTGGTTTCGCAAACAGCATCTCTGTAAAGTATGTGTATTCAGCAGTATTCACTTTCTCCACTAAATGGCTCCTCCCCCCACCCCCGCCCCTCCGTGATTTCCTTGTTTAGCGATACACAGCCAAACACAGCCAAACTCAACCTGAACACACACAAAGTCACAGCCGAAATAAAAACAATAAGTGTGGCTTGATATTGAGTAAGAAACAGGTTTATAGGTTGATAAACGCTGTGAGAATGGGTCTGCAGAGAGAATTTCGCGCGATCCCAACTGTCTGTTATCAGCCTGCAGCAGGGAGAGGAAATCAGCAGGGCTGCCTTCACTGCGTGTGTGCGTGTGGATTGGTCAATTTGGACCAATCAGCGGGGGCTTAACGTAACGGCTCCGCGGACGTAACGTAACGGCTCCACGGATTGGCCCATTTAGTTCCGGGTATGTGCTTTCGTAAGCACGTACCCGGAAGAATCAAATGGATGATGACGTCATGATGAGGTTTCACCAACGAGGCGTTTTGGGGAGGTATTTTCTGTTTTAGAGTTTTACTCGCCACAGGGTGTACTTTGAGGGTTTTGACTCTGCACACCGTTTACATGCAGAAAAACCTTCATAACACACAAGGGGACGGGTAATAACCGGAAGCATGAGGTGTGACCTTTAACTGGAGACACACCGATTGATAGGCCACCGGTGGAAATAAGATGATTGTAATCCGATAGGCCCGTACTGGTGTTGGACATAGGGTGTAGATAGATCGGGCTCCATGAATGCACTTGATTAACTAATAATAAGCCTACATTCACAGTATAGAATATTTTCTCAAATTTGTAGGAACATACAATTACCTTTTCCATTGAAAAGAAAAGTTAAAGAAATCTTTGTGTTTGCTGTTCTAACTGACCTGCCAATTCTGAATTTATTTCTAAGAACAGAGTATCGGTGCCTTTCTAAAAATAAAGCTCCAGTAAAAACAACAAGTCCTGTTACTCACTCTGTGGGCCGTGGCTTGTTTGAGAAGGCTTGTTATCAGGATGTTTGTGATGGTCGGGTCTCATGGCCGGGTTGAATGGTTCTCCTCTCATCGCTGGTGATGGAGGAAGTTTCTCCTCCTTTACAACACTATGGCTCCCCTGGCCCCTCTGCTGCAGGACAAACACATGGAGTCAGAGTTAGACATGTGGACATGTGGACACAGGACAGTTGACCTGCTATAACGCTTTCTAAAAAGCATTTCTCACCTTTTTGGACTGCATGTTTTGAGGTGGGGACTGATGGGAAACAGGTGGAAACTGGGGAAGTTGTGGGGAATGCATCATGAGAGGCGATGGGTTGTCCCTTATGTGACCTGTCAACAGAAAGGAGAGGCATTATAATAAACGTCAGCCAACACCAATCTTTGCTTCCCGACTCCCTCTTACATTACATTTTAGTCTCATCTTCTTCCACTCACCTGCGTTGTAAGGGTCAGCCTTGGGCGGGCGAGGGGAGGGCTGCTGCTGCTGCTGCTGCTGCTGCTGGATGATCTGCTGTGCTTTGTTGGGGGGCATGGATACCTTGTGTTGTGACCCCTGGGACTGACCAGCGAGTCCAGGACCCTGCTGGTAGTTAAGTTGTTGCTGCTGCTGCTGCTGCATGTGGCGGGCCGGGTGGAGGGGCATCTGTGGGGGCGGGGCCTGATGTGAAGGGGTAGGCTGCGTCTGGGACTGAATGGTGAGCTGTGGGGGAGGCAGAATGGTCTGGGAGGGGAGCTGAGATTGTCCCTGCACGGACTGCAGGAGAGAGATCTGTCCTGGTTGTTGTTGTTGTTGTTGCTGCTGCTGCTGCTGCTGCTGTTGTTGTTGTTGTTGTTGTTGTTGTTGTTGTTGCTGCTGTTGTTGTTGTTGTTGTTGCTGCTGTTGCTGCTGCTGCTGCTGTTGTTGTTGTTGTTGTTGTTGTTGTTGAAGTTGTTGCTGCTGCTGCTGCTGCTGTTGCTGCTGCTGCAGTTGCTGCTGCTGCTGTTGCTGCTGTTGCTGCTGCTGCTGCTGTTGTTGTTGCTGCTGCTGCTGCTGCTGCTGCTGCTGCTGCTGCTGCTGCTGCTGCTGCTGCTGACGAACCTGCGCCTGAAGTGACTGCATGGACTGCTGGGGCTGCTGGGGCTGCCGGCCTTGCTGGAACTGCTGCAGGTATAATTGTACTTGGTTCAGAGGGGTGGTAGACTCTGGCTCATCATCGTCCTCCAGCAGCATCTGGGGAGGCTGGGAGGAGAGCAAGCCCTGGGGGGTGAGTGTTGGGGGGGACATGGGCCGCTGGTGCAGAGGCTGAGCAGGGTGGAGTATCTGGGGGGGAAGCTGGTGCTGTGATGGTGGAGCTGCTGTCTGGGGGGGGGGCTGCTGCTGCTGTTGCAGGGGGGGCTGCTGCTGGGGGGGTGCTGCTTGCTGCTGAGGGGCTTTTGGATGAAGAGGCGCCGCCTTGTGACTGGGTCGGGAAGGCTGCTGAGGCATGGAGATGTGCAAGGCTAAGGGTGCACAGAGTCAGGAAAGAAACAGAAATATAAGAAATACACATTTGTTGTAACAAAAATATCTTTCGAATAGGGATGTTCATCTTTTACATGTTAACATACACATAATAAGTTTCATTTGCAAAATGTAAACACCTTTTTACAGTTATTTAGTGGGAATTAAAAAAATAAAGAAGACATTTATAAAAGGTGCTCTCCACTGTGATGGGACATGAGACACTGATTCTAACCCACTGGTGTATAGCGGACACTACAGCAGGAGAAACCTCGGCTTCATTCAATCTTTTCTGAACAGCTGAAAGTGGTGAGTGAAAATCTAAAACAAAAAAGTAATAGATCACAGCAGTCCTATTAAATGTTTAATGACGTATGAAAAAGGAATATGGATGGATATTATTTTAAACTGTAGGTCATAGAAAGAGAATGAAAACCAAAGTTCACTGTATAAAAACAAAACTATATTTGAGTGGCATTAAATAATTAGAATAACGAAAAAAATGGATTGGCGTACATTTGGCCTTACCCGGAGACGTAAGGATGGGATGCTGGTTGAGGAAGGGGTGGGTTTCAGGGGACACTGGCCCAGCAGAATGAGCGTTGAGATGTGGAGCTGCGGGTGAGGATTGGGAGTTGCCTTGGTGATGGGACAGATGCATGAGGGGCTGGCCGAAAGGCGGCAGGGACTCGAAGCTAGTTTCCAGTAGTTGGGAAGACTCCAGAGCAGCTACGGGGGGGGCGGTGAAGCCAGCAGGAGACGGTTGATGCTGCTGCTTCATCTGGATGCTAGCCTGAAGGCCTGCTATATGGGAATGAAGCCCAGCCTGAGCGGGGCCACTCTGAATGTGTAAATGAGGATGAGGCTTCTTCCCCTCCTTTGCAGAGTGGCCCTTTTTCTTCTGATGCTTTATTATTCCTGGAAAATGTGAAAAGAAAGATGAAGCACTTTTGCATTTTTAAAAAAAAAAAAATTATGTGGCCATTTTAACTGTCAATTTAAGTCACCTGTCGCTTCAGCCTCGCTGTCTGTGCTGGAGCCGCTGCTCTCTGAGGAGGAACCAGTCTTTTTGGAGGTGACCATGGACTCCACAGGCTTCTCAGCTGCAAAGTAACAACTATTCGTTCATACATTTCCAATAAAGCATCAAACCGTAAGTAAACTAAACAATTAGACACGGCTGTTAAAACTCGGGACCAGCTCCCCTTGGTGGTTTCTTAGAGAGGCTTACCTGGAAACTTCTTCTTCTTGCGGAGGCAGGAAGACACGTATCTCTCCAGCTCGCGCAGAGTGGAAGGCTTTAGCGTCTCAAAGTCAATCTCGATCTCATCGGGGTTAGAGTTTTTGAGTGAAGGCTCTCTGGACTGGATGATATGGACCACACGGCCCAGCTTGTCCCCAGGAAGCTTGTTGATGTCCAAGCTGAGCTGCCTTTTCTCTTCGTACGTCATAGGCTTGCCTTTTTCCCCTGAGGACGAAGACCCAGCAGCTCCCAGATCCTCTTCCAGGCTGGGAACTGGCAGCAGGTTGGTGGGATGATTGAGTTTCATCGCTTCCTTTTTACTAGAAGAAGAACAACATTTTAAAACGTAGGGATTTATAACAATGACAAGCCTATGTTTACGTAATAGCTTTCATAATAAAGTTCAAATGCATTCAAACTAACAATGGATACATATAGACTTCTACAGGGGATGAAGACATTATAAAATCCCCTACCAATTATTAAACATGATAAGAATCTAAAATAAAATCTCTCAACAACCATTAAACTGTGTGAACCTGAGAAAATGACTCTACCATGGCCACAATTTCGGCCATGGTAGCCATAACAGGAAGGGGAAATCAGAATTGGTTAAAGATAACACTGAATTGTGCAATGCCAAGCTGATGGCTATACAAACATTTACTTTCAAGGAGTTTAACATGGAGGAAGGTAACAAAGGTGTAAAACCTACCTAGATTTCTTCCTTGGTGCACTGTCCTTGTTGTTATGGTCTCTGCTCTTGTTCTTCTTAGAGAGCTGCGGGACAGGTGTTGCATCCTGGATCTCATCCACATGGCCAGACATACCTCCCTTTTTCTTATGCTTTTCTTTCTTCTTCTCCTTCTCCTTTTCTTTTTCCTTCTTCTCCTTCTCTTTTTCTTTTCTCTTTGGTTTGCTGGCTTGTGGTTGAGACAAGGCAGCCAACTGCTCGTGGACAGCCTTCAACTGTACACAGAGAAAAGACGGGCTGTCAACAAAAGGGCAACAAGGACCAGACACCACGTTTTCCACCACCGTAAATGTATTCCGGTCACTGACCTGATCCTGGAGCTCTGCTAACCTCTGGACTCTCTCCTCTTCAGAGTCATCTGTGGAAGACTCTGACTCGGAGGACGAGTCACTGGAGCTGTCTGAGGACGAGGCCACGTGGGCCAGAGGAGGCTGGGGCTTAACTGGTGCAGGGTGGTGAAGTACAGGAGCTGGGGGGGGAACCAGAGGCTTGGTCTCCAGTTCATCTGGCATCTTGGCAAAGCGCATCTCAAAAACATCCTATGAAATGAGAAGAAAACTAACAAGTCAGAAACACAAAGTGAATGTTTGTAGAAAGAGACCGAAACACAAAACAATCAAAACATGAATGAAAGTTGTGAGATGGACTGTGCATGTCATAACACTTCGATAGCATCCTGGCACAAGTGTTTATGTTCTACTTTAAAATTCTTATTTTATTTTCTTACACATTTTAAGCAAAACGTTGTATATACAAATGATCCTAAATAGATTTTCATGCAAAGGTTACCAGTGACAGCTTTAATTGTTGCTCACTTTTCTATTAGTTAAAACATTGGACAATCTAGCTTACAAAACATGTATTACAAACATTATGGTACTTTTTACTATAACGTGTAACTGTCCATTTATTGAATTATGCTTGTCCTTTTTTACGACAGGAACCTTGTTTGGATGTCAACCTATATATTCACCTGCAGTTTGCGGGCCATGGCTACCACCTCATGGTCTGGAGGATTATATTTGTAGCAGTTGGAAAACATTAATCGTACGTCAGCAGCAAACTCCTGGGGTTCTCGGTATTGCCTGTTCTCCAGCTTCAACTGTTAAGAACATTCAAGTGAGATACTTGCCAATGCCCGAAATGACTGTCAATATCTTACGAAACTATAATGAATAATGCAGTCTAATCTCACCTTGATGCTGCTGAGGTCCATAGGATACTTGATGATGTCATGATAATCGTGTAGTCCCAGCGCAGCCACATCCACAGGTTTGTAGAAGGGCCAGGCATAAGCAGCGTGCTTCTTGGACAGCATGTCCCTGACCACACTTGCACAGTATCCTAGCTGATCCTGTGGTTTGGGGCTGTGACCGCCACTTGGTCCACTCAGTCCCATCACCATGCCGATGTGATGCTGGGAGTCAGGAGCCTCCTTCTTCAACAGTTTAGGAGGCCGCGCACTCTCTCGCCTGGGTAGGGTCTTCCCAGATTTAGACTCTGCTGGTGAAGACTCACTCAGTTGGTCATTTGCTGTGGGAGTGGTGGTGTCAGCTTTCCGCTTCTGGCTCTTTCTTATCTAGATAGAAGTGAATACAAGGAGAGCAGAGAGATGGTGAAAAAGGGCCAGGAAATCAGAAGTTAAAATAAGTTGGCAATCCTTTAATTGCCTTAGACACATTTTAAACTCCCCTCTCCTCCAGCATTTCAAAGCCGTATTCTAGTTGGCACCTCAAAGAACTTCCATCTATACTTTTTAGCAGAGGTGGGACGTAGTGGAGTACAAATACTTCGTTACTGTACTTGATTAAATGTTTCTGTTATCAGTACTTTGCTCCACTAGTTATGTTTCTGACGACTTTTTACTTTTACTTCTTACATTTTTAACACAAATACCTGTACTTTCTACTTCTTACATTTTTAACACAAATACCTGTACTTTCTACTTCTTAAATTTTTAACACAAATACCTGTACTTTCTACTTCTTACATTTTTAACACAAATACCTGTACTTTCTACTTCTTACATTTTTAACACAAATACCTGTACTTTCTACTTCTTAAATTTTTAACACAAATACCTGTACTTTCTACTTCTTACATTTTTAACACAAATACCTGTACTTTCTACTTCTTACATTTTTAACACAAATACCTGTACTTTCTACTTCTTACATTTTCCAAACAGGCTCGTTACTTTAGTTTGAATGTGTGTTTGGTGGCGTGATCATTATTATTTAGAGTCATTGCGTGCCTATTGATTTTAACACGATCCATGTATCCATCATTTCCTGGTCTTCTCTAAAGAAGAGGGACCAATGAAAACGTTGTCATGTTGCCGTTGTTCATCATGGAAACATTCATGAGCTAACAATGACATTATTGTTCCATTAATATAAAGGGAAGTCAGGTACTCTTTAAAACAGATGGTAGTTATGGGTACTTTTTACTTGGAAGCCCATACTTCTTTAATTTTACTTGAGTAAAGAAGTTTAGTCAGTACTTCTACTTTTACCAGAGTATTTTTAAACACGAGTATCTGTACTTCTACTTGAGTAAAGGATGTGTTTACTTTTGCCACCTCTGCTTTTTCGAACATCACACTCACTTTGGTCATGGTAATGGGGTTCTGCAGCATGGGTGCAACGTTCTGGATGGATGCTGGGGGGAGCGCAGTCTGAGCAGGGGGAGGCACAGAAGTCATGATGGGAACTTGAGGAGCGCAGTCTGAGTGGCCCGTCGAGTAGGGGGCTCCGAGCTGTGGCGCATGGCTGGGTAACGTGGGGGGCATGTGGGACGGCAGGGCCTGCATCAAAGGCAGGGGAGGTAGTGAAGGCGGACCCTGCACCGGTCCCCTGATCTGTGGTGCTGCCGAGAGGTTCGACACACCACGTGTTAGAGGGATCGTGGACGAAGAATCAATGATGCCCCCTGGTTTCAAGTTCAGACCTTGATGAGAAAACAAGACATTGGGTTAAATATACCATCTCCAGCTTCAACAACACCGTTAGCAAAAGATGAAGCAGAAAATCTCATACCTCCTTCTCTTCGGCCCCTGCCACGCCCCTTCCCTGTCATGACAACAATCTCAGTTTCTTCCTGAGGCATTTCTGTGACCCTTTGGAGGAAAGCCTTCTCCAGAGACTCCGCCATTAAGACTATGTCATCTCCGGGCTGCAGGGGGAGACAAACACAGTTAGCAAAAGTGGAGGCATTTGAAAATATTTTGGATCTTATGTTAACAAGAGCTCCAGTGTACAAATACGTCACCTTGTTGTATATGTAGCAGTTGGTAAACATCGTGTTGAAGTCTTGGATACATTCTTGGGCATTCCAGTAGTAACTGTTCTCAAGCCTTCTCTTGATTGTTCCCATGTCCATAGGAATTTTGATTATTGTGTAGTAGTCCTGAAAAAAGGTTACATAAAAGTGAGTGAGAACGCAATTGAGACACAACAATAAATAGTAGCACAAATCTGAGAAGATCCGATTCCTTGTCTTGTTCACTTTTATAAATAATAATGATCTAATATGTGCAAGAAAAAACGATTTGATTCAAACCACTTTTGCGTGCCTTAGTAATGCCCTGATGAAAGTTTAAGGTAGGTTGCGTCGTACAAACAGAGGCGAAGTACTCACAGGCAGGTTAAGTTTGATCGCATCCACTGGTATAAGAAAGGGCCAGGCAAACTGGTGTTTCCACAGGCCCTTCACCACCACCTTGAGCAAGTACTGCAGCTGATTGGTCTGGCGCTTTGCCCTGGTGGGATTGATGTACTCTGGAGGTGGGGGGTTGCCACCTTGCTGGGCCTGCCCCTGGCCGCTGCTGCTACTGCTGTTGCTGCCCGACATCTGCGCTGCATCCAGGCCGTCTCCCATTCTGACAGGGTGGGGCGCGGGCTCAGTCCCCCGAGCAGGAGCTGGAGCTGCAGGGGCAGGGGTAGTGGTGTTGGCAGGACACCAGCTCAGTCTTGGCCCCGGCACAGACTCCACTGACAGAGCACCGCTGATCCCATTGCACTCCTCACTGGACTCTCTGGGGAGAGAAGAAAAGCAAACGGTCATTAGCATATTTAAAAACATTACATTCAATTGTTCAGTCTAGCTTCTTTCATGTACAACCAAGTGAAACAATATAGATTCAAATGAATGGTTCATTGTGTCTTGCCACTCTCCATAATGGACGGTTTTTCACCGCGCCTTTTGATTGTGGCTGTTTGGAGCAGCTACAGACAATTCGACTGATGGGATCAAACAGCATACCACAAAATGATTTTTTTGTTGAGTTTTTTTTTTTACCCCTCGTTATGAGTGTGATATTACTCTCTGGGATGTTCTGATGCAGATAATAATGAACCTGGCAGAGCTCTCAACTCTCTTTTCTGGGAGAAAATCAGGACCCCACACACACAGTAAGAAAAAGTGTCTGATTGAGAGCCATCATGACAACAATAGCTGAAATATAAAGTAAAACTCAAGCTACAATAGACAGGTGGCAGGTTTTTACACTCCTTGCCCTCTTCCCAGAGCCAGAGAATCAGGGAAGGGCGGGCCCCCTGCCCTGTGAGAAACGTTTCTTAAATACCCTAACTCCCTCTCAGACATGGCTGTGACTTCTTTAGTTCAGCTCAAACCAAGATGATGGAAAGAGAGCCTAAAATGATCCACTGTTAAAGATTACAAATATTTTTTTTTAATGGGAGTAATTGTGACCAACTTTACCATTATAACAATATTTGCCAAGCAACCCTGCAGAACATTTATATAATAGATTAATTATTGTGTTGAGTGACAGCCTACATGTTTTAAAGAGTGAGGTTCTTATCCACAACCAGTCATAACACATCTTGTTTTGCCCATTTAAGAGTGAAAATCCCAATTCTATTCAGTTCACAAAATTGATAAAAGTTGATATCATCCTACTGCGGATATTGATACATTTTCAAATGTGCCGTGTATTCAAGAGAGCAAAGAGTTTAAGGTTTGGCTCAAGCAGTGTGTGTTTTTAGTAGATCTTTGATTAACTACTCTGTCTCAGTTCCTGGGATTGCTTAGGGATGTGGGCGGACAGAGGGTGCAGGGTGAGAGCAAATGAGAGTCATCTGGCAGCTGGGGGGGGGGGGGGGAACAGACAACTGTGTGATCTGCTACACAGCTCTCAGTCATAAACTATGGCCCCTTACAGCCAGTCATGGACATCACATTCAAGATACACACAAGGCTCTAAAGACAACAAGGTTGATATGAGGTATTCTTGTCTAGGGAACCCACGGTGTTCAGTAAAAAGCACTGATCATAAAGGTTGTGTATTCTGGCCTGTATTAGAAACAAGTTAATCTCACAGTCTGGAACCCTGAAGTCCACCCCCACAACCTCAAGATAAATACACACCACAGTATATATCTATGACTAATCTCATTCTTGATGAGTCACTTCATGAGAAGAGGGAAGCAGTTTGTACACCACATGATCGCTGCCTTGGCTGCCCTGAGGCCTTTAAACACAGTTGAGAATTTGAATGACCAATATGGTAACAGCACAAGATCATCAGAGATGGTACTTTTGAAGCCGAAAGCAAAAAGATTGACAAATAAGACCGCAAATAAATAAAGCACAGAACTTGTCGAAGCCCTAGGCATGAATGTGAACAATATGGAAAACATTGCTTTTGTCAACTGGCTTCAACGAATGATACCATTTAAACGAGTCGCCTCAGTATATTGACTTCAAGATGAACCTGTCATTCCTGTCTGATATGGAGGAGTGCTTTCACAGGTATCACAGGCTGTCTGTAGAAGACTGGTATTTGAACTACACGACAGTACGCAATGCATAGCTGCCTTGTTTTAGAGATTGCACTGGACAGCTTCCGATACAATCCTATTTTGTTGGATATATTTCCACCTTTGTTTCCACTAGCATTTACCATCAAGACTATGACAATTGATTACGATTTGTCAACAAAACAATACTCAAAATGTGTTTCCAATTGCAGTGCATGTCATTTGTAGGAACATTTGTTTCGACTAGCACCAAGACAGAGGCTGGGTTGAGAAATAAAAAAGTTATTTAGGTATTTGCTGAAGTCTTTGAATATTGATGAACACTATATTTCAATTTTTTCTAACATGAAAGAGATAAAAGGGTCAGTGAGGACATTTTTATAACTTCAGTGATTAAAGAGAACAAATGGCTTTACTAAAGTATGTCCTGGAAAGGGATCACATTCCAACGCTTCTTATTATTTGATTTTGAGACAATTCAAATGTTATTTCAAATTATAATTTAGTCTTTTGAGTTATTGAAAAAAATCGAACTATTTTTATAATTGAACACCCATCATTTGTGGTTTATTTGTGTACCCAACCTTAAAGAAAGGGACATTTGTAGGTACATTTGAATGCAATTATATACAAAATGTAAATACTACCTGCAAATCCTTTTTTTTAATATTGGGAATAATTTTTTACATTTAATTAAATATGACTTTGTACTGATGTTATAATATTTTGATCTTCCATATATATATATATATATATATATATATATATATATATATATATAGATATACAGTGGGGCAAAAAAGTATTTAGTCAGCCACCAATTGTGCAAGTTCTCCCACTTAAAAAGATGAGAGAGGCCTGTCATTTTCATCCTAGGTACACCTCAACTATGAGAGAAAAAATGAGAAGAAAAATCACATTGTCTGATTTTTAAAGAATTTATTTGCAAATTATGGTGGAAAATAAGTATTTGGTCACCTACAAACAAACAAGATTTCTGGCTCTCACAGACCTGTAACTTCTTCTTTAAGAGCCTCCTCTGTCCTCCACTTGTTAACTGTATTAATGGCACCTGTTTGAACTCGTTATCAGTATAAAAGACACCTGTCCACAACCTCAAACAGTCACACTCCAAACTCCACTATGGCCAAGACCAAAGAGCTGTCAAAGGACACCAGAAACAAAATTGTAGACCTGCACCAGGCTGGGAAGACTGAATCTGCAATAGATAAGCAGCTTGGTGTGAAGAAATCAACTGTGAGCAATTATTAGAAAATGGAAGACATACAAGACCACTGATAATCTCCCTCGATCTGTGGCTCCACGCAAGATCTCACCCCGTGGGGTCAAAATGATCACAAGAATGGTGAGCAAAAATCCCAAAACCACACGGGGGGACCTAGTCAATGACCTGCAGAGAGCTGGGACCAAAGTAACAACGGCTATCATCAGTAACACAGTACGCCGCCAGGAACTCAAATCCTGCAGTGCCAGACGTGTCCCCCTTCTTAAGCCAGTACATGTCCAGGCCCGTCTGAAGTTTGCTAGAGAGCATTTAGATGATCCAGAAGAGGATTGGGAGAATGTCATATGGTCAGATGAAACCAAAATAGAACTTTTTGGTAAAAACTCAACTAGACGTGTTTGGAGGAGAAAGAATGCTGAGTTGCATCCAAAGAACACCATACCTACTGTGAAACATGGGGGTGGAAACATCATGCTTTGGGGCTGTTTTTCTGCAAAGGGACCAGGACGACTGATCCGTGTAAAGGAAAGAATGAATGGGGCCATGTATCGGGAGATTTTGAGTGACAACCTCCTTCCATCAGCAAGGGCATTGAAGATGAAACGTGGCTGGGTCTTTCAGCATGACAATGATCCCAAACACACCGCCCGGGCAACGAAGGAGTGGCTTCGTAAGAAGCATTTCAAGGTCCTGGAGTGGCCTAGCCAGTCTCCAGATCTCAACCCCATAGAAAATCTTTGGAGGGAGTTGAAAGTCCGTGTTGCCCAGCGACAGCCCCAAAACATCACTGCTCTAGAGGAGATCTGCATGGAGGAATGGGCCAAAATACCAGCAACCGTGTGTGAAAACCTTGTGAAGACTAACAGAAAACGTTTGACCTCTGTCATTGCCAACAAAGGGTATATAACAAAGTATTGAGATGAACTTTTGTTATTGACCAAATACTTCTTTTCCACCATAATTTGCAAATAAATTCTTTAAAAATCAGACAATGTGATTTTCTGGACTTTTTTTTCTCTCATTTTGTCTCTCATAGTTGAGGTTTACCTAGGATGAAAATGACAGGCCTCTCGCATCTTTTTAATTGGGAGAACTTGCACAATTGGTGGCTGACTAAATACTTTTTTGCCCCACTGTATATATAGAGTTATATAATCAAGAACTATTTGTATATGATATAATGCAGTATATTCCAACATCAACACAATAGTCTATACATTTATGGGTCAAAAGTGATATGAAGTTTATTGCAGATGTATTGAATAACAGCATATTACAGTTTGTATTTTTCAGGTTACTTAGTGTAGAGTATGTGAGTGCGTCTGTTGCCGTTATAAACACCTATGTTTACAAAGAGCCTTTTGTTCAAATTAAAATGTGAAAGACTCAGGTTTCAGGTCAGGATTAAAATCACACACAAATGACTTGTTCTGCCCAAACACTGCTGCATGTAAAAAAAATAAACAAAAACCTTCCAGGTGCAATCGCTCGATCAAGGCTGTAATTGTGTACAAAATGTGGAAGGATGCTGACTTATTGGCACAATGAAGGGGAGATGTTCAGGGAAATGTTTTGAGCAAATGCATCAAAGTCGACTGAGGACACAGAAGAAGCAGCTGCTCGGAATGATTGCAGCCTTTACCAGAAACACACTGCCAGGTACAGTACAGACAGCTAGGAGAACAACACAGACACAAGTACGTCATGAACAGCTCCTGAGCAACCACTACAGGACATCTTCCACAAGGACAAGGTAAAAGTTAGCCACAACATAAGCCTGTTCCGGCTGGCCTTCAGTGCTGCATGGAGCGAATTATCATCACACACATACCACCAGATGGTCTTTAACAGCTCATTAACATCAGCAACAGGCACACTCGCAGCGATAGTCATTGACATAGCAGAACTGCAATAACCATAAGTGTAAACACACTTCAGGGAACACAGAGATAGATTCAATAAATGAGGGAGGAAGAACAATATGTGAACTAAGCCTTAGGGCATCTGTACTTCAGGTATATCTAAAGAGGAAATGCTGCTAAATGACTCACTGGCTTTCTAATTCATCAGACTTCCCTGTAGTCTAACTTGCGGTCCTACGGATGGTACTACTAATAGCTTGGCCTGTTGGTGCCTTGTACTTCTAAATATTCGTGAACAATATTGAGATGCAAGACAATCTGACATTGCCTGTCATGAAAAGGGAGACAGGTTTTAATTATAAGGTTATACACTTTGGTCCCCAATGCAACATGCACATGTCATTGATAGCATGTGGAACTGCCATGATGAATTCTTAATGATGGCCGGTATGGCACTTGAACTAAGGTCAGCAAAGGTTGTTTGACTCAGTACAACAGATACTGTATAGGATATCAAGCCTTGGGTGACCAAGAAACTTATATCCAAGCTTTGTTAAGCAACTAAAATGAAATTAAAAATGTGTATTACTTGGGGTGCGTTCGGACAGAAATGGTGACACAGATGTAGCATGTGAATTTAAAAACAAAAATGTATCTTCTTAGAGATTATATATTTGGAGGGTTTTCACTTGAAATTGATGATATTGGATTGGTGATCATTTCATTTCATTTTAATTTAATCGTTTATTTGGCAGGGACAATGCACATTAATGAACACTTAAAACACTCAAATGTGTCAAGCGTAACAGTGCCAGATTTATCTTTGAGCTAATTTCCATCCGCAGTCCCTCACATAAAACATTTAAGGTATTTGTTGATCCAAGTTGACATTACACCCCTAGATGATGTATGTGACATAAACCTGTCACCAAGGTCATCCCTCAGATAGGTAATCAGCCTTCATGTAGCCCAGCAGTGCAGCTGGACCAAGTGCTGTACTTCTTATAGACATAACATTACGTTTTGAGAGATACCCTTGAAAGGAATAACTTTTGTTCTCTTCTGCTCTTATACTAAGCCTTATCAATTATTATCTCATTTCTACTGAAAACACAAGTATTGTGTTATACCTTTGATACCACTGATACAAAGAACAGGTGATCTCTGCAGGTTAAGGGGCAACAGGCAGTTGACCTCTTACCATTGCAATATTTCCATGTGACCGCATTACATAACTGTACGTTGCAATATTTTGCTAGTGATTTAAAAACATTTCATCAACACAAAAGGTATTATGGTCTGTCCCACTTAGTGGTGGTGGAAGCTTTGCCTCAATTCCAGAAGTGAAAACAAAGCGTGGTCTGTGTAATATATTACATCACAACCATGTATGCATGACAACCTTTAAAATGTCTTAATAACTCAGTTTGTGTTAAATGTCTCTCATCACCGACATAGGACTTTGCTTTAGGTTTGACGTGTTAAAGACAAAGTCTGTGCCTCAGATGTGCCGACGTTATTATGTCTAAGGAGTTGGATTGTGTTCATATTTTCTTTAATATTGTCTGATTTAGTTTGACATGGAGGTGTATTATATGTGTTCTTGCACTCTACATCTTTAAGTGCATGACACACTTGGAGCTATGGCAGTGGAGTCAAAACAGGTTGGATTGTCAACATTCAAGAAGTATTTGTCTCTCTCAAGCTAAACAATAACTTGCACATTTTAAGCTTAAGACACTCTGAAAATATATTTAAGGTTTGTTGATATATTGGGATATTTGTATTTATTTTAATTTCAAGTGATATGTGATGTTGATGTCAGGCGGTGTTTATGATGAATTAATACAAACAAACTCTCAATGACCTGCGGTCCTTGGCATGTGAGACTAATAGTGTCTGCGGCAGCCCCAAACAGAGGTCAACCAGGAGGTCCACTTCCTGTTGCTGCATGTCTTACAACCCTCTCAGCTCAAGACTACACGTTTGACCTTTGTCCTGGACATACATCACTGCAGAATGCTCTGGAATGTTTCCTGGGGAGGAAGTAGCTCTAGTTACGGGGGTGGGGGATGCACATCTCACACCAGGAAATCTGGTCATACGTGCCGCCTCATAGTGACTGTCCTACTTGGAAAGAGGAGAGTAGCATAATAGCAAGATGCTTGCGAGTAAACCATAAATCATTCATAAAAAGGAGTGGGGGGGGGGATTTCAGGCGAAAATATAAGCCTGCAGATTACACTTGAGACCCTCTCTAAGTGTCGGCAAGATGGCCTGTGTTTTGCCTGAAAGCAAAGGAATACATTATTAATGGGACCACAGTGACAAGGCCAAGAGCACCACTCCCTGCCTATCACCAGCCTCTCCACTCTTTCATAAAACCATCTACAACCATTCTCCAGACGCTCCACTCCTTGATTCCATTGATGCTCTTAGTCTGTGGCATTATTTGTAAACATAATGGACACGTTCTTCTTAAATACACCAATAAGGTGAATGGAGGTAGAGATCTTTATACCTCATTGAAGAATAAAGCCCAATAGCAAAGATCTAATAAGGGTAAATAAAAAAATGCAGGCCTACACCGATATTATGCAAAGTACGTACAATATTTGTCCTGAATCCCCGGGGGTGTTTTCAGCACCTAGAGTGTAAACAGGTGGGACAGGAACATATGATGAAGGCACAAATTATTAATATGAAAGAAACGCTGAGGTAAAAAAGATGCCGTTATGTAATCAAAGATCCTGGGCAATGGTCCCCCACACACTCTGATCTACACCCCAAAGACATCTGAAGGTAGACTGTCGACCTATTGTGTCAGGGCATTTTGTTCTCTAATAAAACTGTTTTGACAACAAATGATGACAGACATAGTATGCATACAAATCCTGGAAATACCAAGGTCACTCTTGATAATAATAAGCTCAAAAGTCACTGTAGGGCTCACTTATTTCAAACAAACTGTTATAAACCAAAGATATTTCACATTAAGTTTGTCACAAGTTGAACTACTCTCTAGTATCATGTGTGGTTGGTCTGTTGCTACCTTATTTTAATATTATCTGGAACCTGGCTTTAAAGAGAAATAAATCTGACCCATGTTTCTAAGGTAACACTCCACACTTTGGCAACAGTATTTTTATCCTCGATGGTTCGAAGTCATACTTTTGGTTGCTTACCAAATCACTAGTAATCATCCATGGCCTGTGGGACTGGACTGGGTTTATAAACAAACCTCAGTTAAAGCACACTTTGTTTACATTTGTCTTACGGGTATTTGAGTCAAAAACCATTAGTTCCAATCATACATAACACGTTCGTAAACTTAAATGAGTTCTCCTTCCTGTATTGATTAAAAGAAGAACTTGCTCTATGAGTCAATGAATGAGCAAAAGTGACTCAAATAGACGAGCCATGAGTCATACACGGGAAAAGGCAAGACTCATGGCCGCCGTGCCAGGTTAAGCTTCCAGCTGGTTAGGATGAGCAGGACAAACCCTGCCAGGAATCAGGAGACATTTCTACAACTGCCACACACACAACCCCCCTTCTTCCCCAATACTCCCCCTTCCCCCACACACCCCTCTCTCACCAGGAGGTAGGTTAGAACATTCTGGCTGAAATCGGGTTAACAATACTTATATCAAGACAACAAATCTAAACTGGCTTGTTGTGATGGATACATACAACTAGAAATAGTGCTAACCACATGATAGTCCCAATAACTATTACACAAGGCTTTCTTTACTTTAACCTTGTCGTTTCTTAAAAAATCATTTCAGTTTATAATCATTTGTCTATGTGGGATTTTTAAGACATCAGGGATTGTTGAATGTCTAAAAAATGTGTAGGAGAGTCTACCTCAACGAATAACATTACCTTTTCACAGAGACTGAATGTGCAATTTTTTCCAGAAGGGCGTCCAGTTTTTGAAAATCCAGCAAATCATTGGACTTGGCATGCATCTTGTAATCCATTTATGAAGTCCACTAAAAAGAAACAGAAACCAAAAACCGAGAAAGGGCAAGAAGAATTACATATAAGTTTGTTTCTCTTTTTTCAGAAGCCAAAACACAGGAGGGATTTATTCTTCAGGCTCCAGTATGAATCCTAAAATCCGACAGAAGACGCTGAATAATCCTTAGTATAGTCCAAGTGGAGTTTGAGTGTGGCCGTTCCACAATAAAGGCCCCAGCCTGAAAAAAGGGGTCCAGGCGGGGAGGAAGGCTGTGGAAGCCTACAGCCGGCAGGCTGTGTTAGCTGTGTGAACCGGTCCTCTCTCCACCCCATCCCCCTCTCAGCAGTACAACGGCCCAGTTGCCACAGGCTCTTCGCTCCATTGTGTGTCCTCTCCAGGGCCTCCCCAACTTAAATGGACACAAGCGGAAAGCAAGGAGGGGAACGGGAGAGAGGGGAGAGAGGGCTCCGATAAGATTCAGGAGCACTTCTTTCCTCTAGCTCACTCTCTCGCCCTCCCTAGCACAGCCAGACCAGCATGCAGTTACTCAACAGGAAAAATGGCTCTGCTGCTTCCTCATTCAGTCGAGCCTCAGCCCACACAACCCTCCCTCCCTCCCTCCCTCCCTCCCTCTTTCTCTCTCTCTCTCTCCTACGCTGTTGCTCACTCCACCCCTCCCCTCTTTCCCATCAATAGCTTGAGGTCCTTCCTCACTCCTCTCTCTTGCTCACACTCTTACCTTTAACACCCCACCCCCTTCCTTTCTTATCCTTAGTCCATTTCATCATGCCCCACCCCCACTCACTCACTTCCGTCATAGCGGTCTTGTATGCCTCCCCCCACCAATTTAAGGGCTCCCTTATCTGCTTACCATCCACCACTCGTATACCACTCACATTCACATCGTGGCTGGACTACATCAATACAAAAAAGGCTACGGGGGGGAAAACTGGCTACGGGGGGGAAACTGCTAAGGAGCAAACCTTTCATATTGGACCACATGAATAATTATTTTTCTAAAAATTGGGGGAAAAATTACAAGTGGGGTTGATGACTTGGACACTTAAATTACAATTAAAGGTGGGGTATGTCAATTTGGAGAAACCAGCAACGAGTGCGCTAGAATTTGAAAATACACAACTGGAAAAAATCTGCCTCTTCCTTCAGACTTCCTTACAGAGCCCCTCCTCCAACACACACAAACACACACATGACCAATGAGGGCACGAGATAAGCTTGTGCACAGATGGAAGGCTGACAGGCAGGTAGGCCATCCAGTTATTTTAGCCGGGCCGGCTAAAATGATTGGTCGTGCTTTTTACAGTACTACGGCTTCCACAGATGACGTTTTTTTTATTGTATTTATTGTCAAAGCATTTAATATATTCATTGCTATCGGGATGTTAAGAGCATTCCATGGTCTCGCTGTCTCGCAGACCCCACGCAGCAAGCAGGAAATGAACCCGGCTCACACTGTCCGCTCCTCGCAGCAGCGAGCTGCTCAACGTCCCGCCAACACGGCACCCAGACGCCACGCAGCATTCTCATCTGTTTGTCATTGCTGGCATGGGCGCGGGAAGGGGGGTGCTGAGGGCGCTGCAGCACCCCCTAGCGGCAGGCAGGGGGTGCGGAGCTCCCCTGTCTGAATTATTATTTGACGGTTATTGCTGCTCCCGCTGTGCATAATCTGTGTAATATGTAGCCAATAAATTCCACATTGTTGGTAAAATAATATTTTGGCCTGCCCCGAATGTTTTTTTCTGTAGCCCCGGACAATTCTACCTTAATAATATAATACATTAACCGTGCTTTACGTGAACCTCATCAAGACAATAGAAAGGACGGTAGGACTGTAATTTCCCGTGTTCAGTGAATGCAACAGAGGCAAGACACCAGACCAATCAGAGAGTTGCATGGAAATAAAAGTGTGCTTGTGTCATTCAAGCTCGCGGCTCTGTGTTTGTGCGGAAATAGCGCATTTAGTGTGTGTGAGAGAGGGGGAGGGAGAGAGGGACCGGTGCTAGCAGCAGGGACCGTGTTGTTAGCATCTGGTTAGCTAGCTGCACTAACGGACATACGGAGCTGTTTGTTCCACAACAAGCTGGAGGAGAGCTCTCCTCTCAGACTGAGAGGCTCAGGTGAGCTAAAGGACTCTCTGAGTGTTTAGATAGTTAACTTTAGTCTAAGTTATCTCAGTGGGTCTCAAACGGTTTGGTCAAAAATTATTCAAAAGATTATTTCCGCGGCACACCTTTATATGATCATTATAGTTATAAAAAAAAGAGAATAAAGGAAAAACAGTTATGAAATACTATATGGCAGTAAAACAAGAATACAGTTTGAAAGGGGAGTGATTTGTAAAATATCCATAAAGAAAAAGAACATCTGCTTACAGTTGTGTTTCATCTGGGTGTTGAGAGATGTATCCATAGATCTCTTAATGTTGCTCTCAAAGTGCACCAGATTGATGCTTTTAACTTTAATATTTAAAAAAAATCTTCCCGGGGGAGCATCCCCCCGGACCCCCCTAGAGGAGGTGAGGTCCGCTCCCCACTCGTAAAAAATAGCACTTTACCCCTGCCTATATGCCGTGAGCTGATTATCGAGCCTTCATTGTAACAGTCGCGGGTTTACTGTGTGTTTGCGTGTGGGGAGTTTTTTTGTGCGTGCTCTATAGTGCCCGTAATAGTGTTCACTGGAGTCCAGCACCTCAGCACCCCCACTCAAAATACCTTCCCGCGCCTCTGATTGCTGGTGTCATTTTCTGGTTGCTGACGCCATTGTAACACATAATCACTGATGTCCCGCTGTAACGGTGGTGGACTCATCAGAACAGAGTGGGCGAGCTGACCAATCAGAGCACAGTGGGGGAGTGGTGGCAGGAGCTCCAACTAGCCGTGTAGGACAGAGTGAATACACATACTATACAGAGATGCTGTATGAGAAACCAATGTGAGTTTGGAAAATTACACAGTATAAATCTATTCTAGTTTACCTCAACAATGGAATTATGATCAGTAGAAATGGCCATGACATGGGACCTTTAAAGAATCTGATCTGTGCTGCAGCCAGACCCTGACAGTATCCTCACAGACGCACTTTGCTGTCCACGTGCCATATGCACCATTCCCAAAGACAATACAGCAGCTGCCAGAGTGACAAAGCTCCAACCTACAGCAATTCAGGAGGCCAAGCCGATGGCCCTGTCACTAGAAGAGTGGGGGGGGGGGGGATCGTATTCAGAAACAGGGAAGGAGGGAGCGAGGGATGATGGCGAGAGCAACGGGTAGAGCGAGAGAGAGGATTGCATTCAGATTGGGGGTTGGGTCAGATGGAGAGGCAGCAGTGCACACAGAGATGAGACTCTGCAAGAAAGTCTTGGATGCTTCCATTAATCATCAGAGCACCAGAGAAACTGAACTCTACAGGGAACGGGAGTGGAGAAAACAGGAAACAGGCAATTTGCCAGCTTGACATGGTGCACTTGTATATATTCAGTTATTCGTTGTAAAAAACAGTAGAAAGAAGAAGGGTGGTGAAAGAGATACTAAGTCACACAAATAACCAAAGCCTTCTAGTATTATGATAATTAACTGAATCCAACCAAGAATGCATCTGTAGTTATAAAATGTTGTTTTGTTTTTTAAAACCCAGAAAATCTAATTGAACAACTTGGAAATCTGATCTCTGTACATCTATTACAAACTTGTGTATTTTAGACGCATGCTACAATCAGTCTTATTACTACATCCATGATGAGGAAATATATGAAGGCAGTTAAAACTCAAACATTTACAGTGATTAAAGTAAATAACAGTTCAGTACTAACTACTCTGATACCAGTTGTACCATATCTTGTTTAGCTCTTTAGGGAGCCGTCTAGAGTTTGAAAACCAGTATAACCAGCCGCCGAGACGGGCCATCTCGGAAACACCGGGCAACATGATTTCTTGCTGAACACGGTCAATATCGACCAACTCCCCTTCTCTCCCTCAAACAAACTTGTGTTGCGAGCATCCACTACCTATCTCACTTTGATTGACAATTAACTTCCAACATTAAGGAAGGGCAATATGTAACTGATTCACTGGAGTACACATTTAATTATCTTCACAATTATTAACCAATGCACTTCTAGAAGAGATATTCAAGTTCCTTAATTGTGTATTAAGTCCTTCATCTGGCTACATGTAAAAGGAGGCACTCGATGTGATGGACATAAAAGGGTCATATCACCAAAATCTAGTACTTCCTTCAGTTTTTTTGAGCTTTTTTAATGAGTTTCAGCTCAAACGTAACTGTTTTGCATTAGCATATTTATTAGCAAAAGGCTCTGAGAACCAACTTTTCAATTAGTACTGTCCATTTACTGCTCAGCTCAGTTGTCCATAGTGGAGCATTAGGGAACAAAAATGTGTTCGGAAAAATCTAAATTAGATCTAAAAGGAGAGTGAATATTTAGACTTAGATTTACCAGTTGGACATTTAGGACCTGTTCCAGACTTAAGGGACTTCCAAGTATTATTCAGTTCAGTTATTTAGTTAATGTCTAACACCCTGGCACAGTGGCAGTTAGGATGCAGTCATGTCTTGACCTTAACAGCAACTAAGAGTATATGGCATTTGAGTACAAATGTAACTTTTTTGTCCACTAGCAAAAACACACTACATGTTTGTTGGCGACAACTACTGAGAATTTTGAAATAATCACTTTTCATAAAATAGCATTTTGCTTCTGCAGTAGGTACATTGGAACATTGTTGTAATAGGTCTGAGTAATATCACCAGACCCCACTATAAATAAAGCTCAGACTATACAATGAGGATAGGATTTTTGAAAATTACTTTAATGGGTGACAGAAAACAGCCAAACGGGAAACAGTGAACGGTTTTAGAATGTCTGATTAGCCTAATAAAACAAGCCTTAAAAGTTGACCATCAATCATGATGTTGAAATGAAAAGAATATAGGTATAAGCTTAAAAGTCAATTTAAATGTTTTTCATCACAAAACAATAAACAAAACAGTCAATATTGGCTTCTCAACACGGCACCTATGAAAATTTGATGTGGCCCAAGAAAATACCAAAAGTCCATGCTCTGCTTTATTGTTTGTGCAGTAGCAGGTGTAACATGGTTCTGGTAAGCTTCATGACACTCCTGCCAATGATTCAAAAGTGATAAATGAAGCACACTCAAGACAGATTTTGTTCGCACGCTCATTTGTTCACTGACCACACACTCGTTTTCTTTTAGAGGTCATTCACAACTAGGCCAAGGATGGTGTTACCATGGAAACTAAAGCAGAGAGAACAGAACCAAAAAAAGAGGAATACAAAAAATAAGGGGGAAAAAACAGTGGCAAGAAAAAGTAGGTTTTTTTAAGTGTAGGTCATGAAAACGACCAAAATTAGCACACATACATGTTTTATTATTTAGACACTATTAAATGCTGCATATGGTTTACAGGTTATAAATGAAAAACCAACAGCTATCAGGTAATGACATTTTATAGATATGCAACTATAAGCTCAACTCTGCAAACCCTTACCCTGTCTGGTATTTGCTAGCACTATGTCACATTCATCTAACACATTTATATTGCAGGTGATCAATTTCATCTTGGAAAATAAATGTGCAATAATGCTATTAATAGCACAGACCTCTAAGCTTATTTGATTACTGAATACCTGGTAACTGCATGCCCTATGACCCATTGTCTCCTCTTTGTTTACGCACTTGCAAAGTTTACGTAATGATAACAGTTCGTATACCTAATCAGTGACAACTAATCACACAACTTACTTATGGCTTTTATTAGTTTCTATATATATATATATATATATATATATATATATATATATATATATATATATATATATATACAGTTATATATATATATATATATATACAGTTGTGTATAATAAACTGGCAAATGCATGGTTACCATTTATAGTAGCTTTATTTAGTCTTTTCAGGTAAAGAAGCCTATCCAAACAAGCATGTGAGCGCTGCTGTGCTAGTGTCTGTCATTCGATAGATATGTATGTTAGGTGTGCTTCTAATTACTATAGAAATGACAATCATTACAAAATAAAATAAACACGTTTAAAGCCTAAAACATGTTGTATTCCCCAAACACGGAAACAGTAGGGACAGTATGCTAAGTAACGGGCCTCTGCATGAGTAATCTGTTTGAACACACAGCTTTATGTCTGTTAAACCCCCACCGTAGTAACATTAGTCATATAAACACTGCACGCCCAAACACATATGTGTGGGATAGCTATCACAACCAGATGTGGTGAAAAAACGAGAAACTGCAAAGTAATAACTACTGGCGTTCGACAGTCGTCGAGGAGTCAAGATCCTAACGTTAGGCCACAGGGCATAGATTATTGCCTGGGTTTCGTAATGGACGTCAGTTCTATGCATAGCCGAGCTGAGAGCGTTCGGGGATACAGACATGTTTCCAGGAACATGACAACAGGGTTTGGAAAATCAACATTACAGATCTATTGTGTGTTATCTGCTCCACTGACTGCATTCTCATCAAATAGCCTCAGTCTGAGTGTGCGCCATCATCACCGTGACGGCGTCACCGTCTCCCACAACACAAGACGGTCGACGAGCAAACTAGCAATAGATGCCCGACACGGTAGTCGTAGCAGCATTTGTCTGGCTATTTACAGCGTATTTGTGGCCAGCAGCTGGTGCGACAGGAAAGGAATATCAGAAAGAAAGACAATGTAGACGCAGTTATTGTGTCTTTTAATAGACAACTGCCAACTAGCTTTAGCTAGCAAGCTAGTTAGCCAGAACAGGCCGCCGTGCAAGTGAACGGTCTCAGTGGGCGCCGGGCATCAGCGCTACCTCTCAGGCCATTACACCGCCGTTACCGCCTCTATTGCTGTTTACTCCTTCGGTTTACTGAGACAACATGACTGGCAGAATAATGTTTGAAACAGCGGCGTTTACCTGGGTTTATCAGGTTGCCAGGGCGCGCGGGATCTTTCTCTCCGAGGATCCTGAACACCTCTCGTTGTCGGTGACGTCACGCGTAGGTCTTTCGCTGAGGACGTAAAGAGCTTGTCACGGGCGGTCACGGGCTGCAACTTCAGCGGCCGCGGAGGAGAAATGATATCTGTGTGCACCAGGATAACTGGCAAACAACTGTAGTATATTTTCCCTAATATAATTTGAATGATACCTTAATTTATTCCAAAGAGTTGGAAGATAAAGTAAATTATTTTTAGAAAATTCCTTGTATTTATTTTTAGAATAAACGATATACACGATCACAAGTGACACTGACATTCTTGTAAATTCCTTGATGTTTTATAAGTTATTTTCAGTGAAAATAGATAAGAGCTACTTTACGGCTCTGCGGGTAAAAATTGCAACTCTTACCTAAAATGCCCACAAATAGTTCTATCTCGAAAAAAGTATGGTTCGCAGCGCCCCTCTGTGGACAGCCAGTCATACAAATATATTTATTTTTATTTAAATATTTTGTTTTTGTATACCCAATCCTAAAAAGACCTTCACGCTGGAGTGTTTGGAGCATTATGAGTCAACGTTTAACAATGTGTCGTTGTCTAATTTAGAATGACTTAGTAATACCTCTGTGGAGAGTTATTATGCCATCAAAAGGCACAAGTATGTCCCTTAAACTTGAAGAATAACTAACACTTGTATAGGGCACAGAACTATATTGACCATTATCAAAACAAAATGTTCCTCTTCAAAAGAACCAAAGACTGGGTGAACAGGTGTTGCATTCTTTGTCCCTTATTTTTGAAGTAGCAGTAACAAAAAGAGACCATCAGGCCACCTTCTGTCTACACAGCTGAATAAGCATTGCAATGGGTTGAAGAAAATAACCAAACCAGTGCCCTGAAAGTTGTCATGCTGACAGAGAATTTACTTATTTATACATCATAGGGCATTGGAAATCTCCTTTTTGGGGGGCCTGCTTATGAGGTATAAGGAAATGAGAAATTAGACAAACTAAAAAATAAGTTAAAGCTATCGTGAAAGCTTATGCAAACCCTGGCAAAAATATTGGGCTAAGTGAGAGAGGAAGACATATTTACAGCATTCAGAGAAAATCTAAATCATATATTAATAGACTGCAACAGGGATGAATATGAGAGAAGGAATTGATGTCAGAGGACATACTCAGTTTTACATAAGGGAATTGGCAAGGGAAGAAATGTTTGTCCATTTTTATTTTCTGCCAACCTTGATCCACACTCCAGTAGGTAGGTATTGCCCCATGTCATTGCCAATAAAACAAAAAGAAGAAGAAACCCGGAAAGTATTCAGTCTGTAACAAATAGTCTTAACAGCAACCAGAGAGAATTAAGTGTTTTTAGCTAGTTTAATTCAGAGCCATAATATAATTCTATCTATATGGCGCTGGTTTAATTATCTGCCAATCTACTGCTCAACACTCCAATCCAGAGGGTGGCGGTATAGTTTCCAAAAGAAGACGAAGAAGAAACCCGGATGTTATGTGAAGGTCTTTGGCGATGTTTGGAGTTTAGATAACATTTTGCTGCTGTGGGCCTGCTATCGATGTGAAAATGGGTGTTAAAATAGAGGTGTTTCGAGTGAGTAGAATTTTTTTTTTAAATAATGCCCGTATATATTGAATATGTATTTATTTTAAGATTTAGAATCTCACAAATTGCCCCAGGCTTCGTGTTTCAATCCAGCTAGTCATTAACATTAGGCTAAGTGATCATCTTGTAACGTTAACAGTTTCACTCACTGGTCCATTTCTTTTTGGACAGATGATGCTGTATCTATCCTTTCCTGTGACCATGTTCTGGGTCTCAAATCAAGCAGAGTATTTTGAAGAGTACATAATAAAGAGGAAGGTAAGTGATGCTGATTCTCGTTTGTTTTTTTTTCCAAATCATACTTACTCATCCACTCAATGAGGCATGTTGATAACCAGAGATGGTAAGTACTAATTTATTGTACTTAAGTAAAAGTACTAGAGTGTAGGAATACTCCGTTACAAGTGAAAGCACTGCTTTCAAAATGTTACTCAAGTAAAAGCACAAAAGTATCAGCATCAAAATATACTTGAAGTACCAAAAGTAAAAGCACTTATTATGCAAATTGGACCATTTCAGAATAATATACATAATATTTTTGGATTATAATTATTGATGCATTAAGTGTAATCAAAGCTGGTAAAGGTGCAACTAGTTTTAATTACTTTGTGTACTGCATGGTAGATTGTGAATTTACTCCAGGTTTAACTAAAGTCTTATTTAAGTCTAGATTATATTTCATGACATCATTAATCAAAATCTGTAAAGTAACTAAAGGTACAAAATACATTTAGTGGAGTAAAAGTACACGATTTACCTCTTCATTGCAGGGGAGTAGATTAAGTACACGATTTACCTCTTAATTGTAGTAGAGTAGAAGTACAAAGTAGCACACAAATTGAAATACTAAAGTACAAGTATCTCGCAATTGTACTTAAGTATAGTTCTTGAGTAAATGTACTTTGTTACTTTCCACCACTGTTAATAACACATGTTTTTTTCTCTGTTCTATGATGGCATCTTTCGATATCCAGAGAGAGATCTTCCCAGCCGACGAGAAAGTGCATGTAAGTATAATGCACAGAGTTCATAGGTTTATAAAGTACATACAAAATAAAAAACACAAAATAAAACAATGTACTGCACCCTCTCACTACCACAACACTTACATTTCAATCAGGAGAGACGGTTTTTATGTAATAATACATATTTATTGCGCAGATGCACAAATTAATGTAATGGTAATTTTGGCGATTAGGCCCCGTTGTGCAGAAAGTATCATTCGGGAGGGTAGAACCGATCCGATGAAACCCCCCTGGGGTCTAGACACTGGTGGTGGTGAATGGATAGTTGGGTCGGTCTGAAGAGGAGTGGTTTAGCTTGACCCTGGATTCAGAGGGACTGGAGGTGAAAAGGGGTGGAGAAGGGTTGCGCAGAGTCACCTGCAATGACAGCTGTCAGAGGGGGAAGAGCAGATTTAAAAGGTTTGACTAGGCTCTTGGGAATAGAGAGAAGTGATTGGTTAAGCTGAAGAGTGACGCCCCCGGTCACTTATTGAGAGGAGAGAGAGTAGTAACATGGGAATAGAAATACATGAATGAGTAAAGACGGTCTTCCTGGTTGAACTTGCGCTGAGCTTCATTTGTCTGCACTGCAGTACACCCTGTGTTCAAGTTTTTTGCCATAGGGTCTATAATATTATTTCATCAATATATAATTCTAAAACAAACCAGTAAATACAGCTACATAGACGAAACAAGAACTCTTTCTTTCGATGCTACTTTTTTCATTTGAATATTTAAGCCCTGTTTTGAACTACTGCTGTACAGCACAATATTGATGAAAATGATTGAAACTGATGATGTGCTATATTTTGTTTTCAGAGGAAAGAGTTGGAGGACTTCAAAGAGCAAATGCGAGTTCGTAAGGAGAAGCGAATAATGAAACGGATGTCTTTGGAGACTGAGAATTGACCAAAATAAGATGAAGAAATGTATAAATTCCCACTACAACCAGGGGAGGATCATCTGGCAATATTTTTGGGGCAAAAGTAAAAAAACGGGTCGGACTGGAGTAAGAGCCTTTAGAAACCTCCGATGAATTAACACACCCCAAAGGTGTGCTGGGTGTTTTCCAGGAATTGCTTTTCCCCAATATGCCTTTTTCATTTACATTTTGTCAATCAAGTTGATCTGATTTCACTGTAATACAATAATTATTTTTGAGATATATCGAGTTCAATCCAATGTAATTATAATAATTTATTCTATGAGTTGCAAAGCCTAATAGGTCTATTCAACCTTGTTGCTTTTGACCAGTTTTAGTGTCATACAACATTGGACCACAGCGGATGAAATAAGACATTTTTGATATTGATACAACAGAAATAGACCTTAATATCAAAGTGTAAAACAAATATCCATAAGATGATTTGAATGCACAAAAACAAATCACAAAGTAACTAACAGCAAAAGTATTCACCCTCTTCATGATAATATCTTAAAATGGCCCATTTTTCAGCAACAACTTCCTTTTGCCTGTGTAATGAAGTATGGGTACCTTTAGCTTGATGTTCTTGGTTGTCTTATTTGAAAAATTAAATGAACCTTAAATTACAGTTGATTTATAGTTTGCAACAGGATTCTTATCTGATAGATTATCATTTTCTGCATTCATTGGAGATGGAAAAACAATTGACTGCATTAGTAATCATTTAGTTTCAGTTGTGTGACATTATATATATTTTTTAAAACCTGTTTTATCCAGATTGTAAAAGTGTATTTACAACCTGTGTTTCTTTATTTGTGGGGTGGGAAAGACATAGGCACTGATTATGTGTGTACTGCTTGTTCAAATGTAATTGTAATGCTGGTTTTCATAAAAAATTGTTTTTGTTGCAACACGTTTTGATTCGCCTATTGCCACATCCTTAACCTCAGGTTGAAGTGTAGAGTATTGTACCTCCTGCTACACCACATTATATAAATGTTTTTGTTTGAACTTCACTAACTCAAAATACCTTGACTTCTGTAATAAAGTGAAATACTGATTGTATTCCCAATAATGAGTGGTTATGTTAAACTATTACAATAAACCAAATTACCAACATGCACTGCTATTAAAAGAGCATGCATCTTAATTCCTTTACAAGTGGAGGTATAGAGCTTTGAGATAATGCTCTTGTTTTCAAAAGTTGTCTGCATTTCACTTAAATTAAAACCTCAATTGATTACAAAAGTAAACAGTTGCTTGGCAATGCTTGATCTGGAAACACTTTTTCTTTCCTACTTTAGAAAACATTTTTAAAATCATTAAAAAAATGGTGTATCCAGCTGAAAATGACAGCTACTTTGAACTCCCAAATGTAGAGTGGTATTGTTTTGGATGTGTTCAACCATATAGGTCATGATGAGTCTTTTCCTAAGGTAAGAAAGTGTGTATTTCTTTCTTTCAGCGGTTTCTTTTAATGGCTGTACTATAGTAGTTTATGTTATGAGACTGGTTCTATTCATGGGGTTAATCCACCCCTAAGAAAACATAGTAGTTGGACTTTTAGTTGCAGAAAATCTTTAGGAAAAGGCGCCGCCTAAATTAAATTAGAATTAGGACATTGTATTTTTTCCAAACATAAGGTCACAACCATAGTAGGGTTATAATATAAAATTGTGAATAGTGGATGAGATATGACCATGCAATAGTCGAATCAGACAAAAGGGGGCAATATTTCGCTGTCAAAAGCTGTGTGCTAGATCCAATATATAACAACAAGGAAGTGACCGAGCGACCAGCAGCAGCAGCAGACTGCTGTCAAGATGGCACCGAGTGGGCTGAAAGCGGTAGTAGGAGAAAGTAAGTTACAAATTCATTTAATCCCTATCTGCTGTAAGAAGTTTATTAAAACTAAAATACGTAGAAAGTTAAGTTAAACGTCACCTATGAGCTCGATAAACTGACGCTCAGCTTTTAGCTCAAAACACTACTGGAGACGATGGCCACCAAAGGGTTTCTTCCTGTTCCTGTCCCAATGAATTGCGCACCTTACTTTGGTTGATGACATCACTTACCAAGTTATTGTGATAAATTGATATTGTTGTTCTATATGTGTTGGTAACAGTCTTTGCTGAGGGGAAATTGTTGTTATTGTGATGTTTGGCGGATGTAAAAAGAGAAATAGTCGTGGCGTCGGTCAGTGACTGGAAATGTTGTGACAGTCAAAGTTATAGGCTAACGCACGCTAGCTCATCTAAAGGGAAGTCGGTTAACTTCACTTGTGATGGAATACATTAACTATTATGTTCTGACATTAGACATCAATTAAGTTTTAGAGTAACTTGTATTTCAACATTGAATCATCAGGTCAGGTGTCTTGATAAAATGAACAAATACTGTAGGTATTGTTTGAATCAGAAATCAGAAACAGGTTTATTGCCAAGTAGTTTAACACATAGGCCTACGGGGAATTTGCCTAGGTGTGCAACGTCAATTATAAAAAAGTTATACATTGTGTATTCAGAAATATCTACAAACACTATAGCGTTATGGTTATTTACCCTTATACGTAATAACAATTTCAGTATTTTAATGAAGTGATACAGTTGTTCTTAATTTATCATCTTAATTTATCGTCTAAATGTAGCCTACATTTCTTTACAACATTGACACAACTTTTTTTCCCATGTCAAATAATGTAAAAACACCCGTCTTTCAGAACTCATAAAATCTTCATGTGTTTATAGGCAATATATAATCTACAACTTGCCGGGGATTCAGAGATCAGACAAAAAAGGATTTATTTTTTAACTAGGCCTGATGACTAATTCATTTAAGTTTTAATATGCATTGTGTTACAGGTGAGATTTGCATCAGGGCAATTGTGGAGGCAGATATTTAGCTACATTTTTTTAATTAACAAATACACAGGCGAAGATAAAAAAAACTGATATGGCTTAAAGGCTGTTTTCTTTAAGTTGGAAAAGCCCCAGCTAAAAGTTGTCATCTTTTCCTGTTCGTTGTTTAGAAATAGATTGGCCATGGCAAGAAAGGAAGTTTGTCATTGCTGGGTCCTAGTAGACATTGTTAAGTTTCTGAATGTATGTTTGTACCATCAAAAGATGTGAGCTTTAGTAACAATTGTTGAGAGGAAGGACCTTAAGACCACATGTGGCTTGGTTTTCTTGTAGAGTCCATCCTGCATTAAGGAGTCTCTGCTTTGTTAATATTGAGGAAGTTGAGAAATGACATGTTATCACATTGAGGTAGTTCTTCATTTGTATGTCTCTTCACACACTGTCGTCCTTGTGTGCACAATTAAGACGAGAAAAGTTAAGCTGAAGAAGTAAGCTTACCCGATTCTGGTGATGTGATGATGGCCAAAACAATTGCCAAACTAAATATAATTAGTTATGTGGAATAGTGCCTCTTCTCTTTTACCCTGAAGGTTGGTGTTTTATTTTCCAGCATTTTAGGCAAGGTGTTCCGTTCCACCTCCTGCCACAGCTTTTATACCTTTTTTTTTATAATCTGATCCCCATAAAATGTAATATCAAATCTACAAACAGCATTGCACGGTATTGTCGTATTGGAGTCATTGATACATTTCATACACTTACCTGTTTTACCTAACATTTTTATGTGGGGCAAGAAATTATTGATACTTTGTAATCATATATAAATGTATTTCTTCTCTTCTACAGAAATCCTCAATGGGGTTATCAAAAGTGTGAAGAAGGATGGAGAATGGAAGGTAACAATTTTCCAATAAGAATGAAAAAGTCCCCTAATTTTGTCAAACTGAATTTATAACCCCTGTATATCTCTCACTTCTTCAGGTTCTTATCGTGGATCACATGAGCATGCGAATTCTGTCCTCTTGCTGCAAGATGTCTGACATTCTGGCAGAGGGGGTTACCAGTAAGTATGCAGATAACTAATGTTCATGCATCCTTTTAATAAATTGCATACATGAACGCTCAAACTAAAAACATTCAGATATCAGTACACTTTTTAAGTGATGTTTAACTTTCGCAAGCCTCATCAAATTGGAATCAGCAATCAAGGAATATTTACAGGTGTCCTGTCTACTTTCACAAAGCTGACCCTCATATGTTGATTGATTTGATCAAAATGAAAAAGATGCAGTCCATACAAAACCATTTTATTTACATAATCTCAATAAAGGTAATTCTATATTTGCACATGTTTTCACCATCCTTATGGAAAAAGAACCCAATGAAATTATATGCAAGATAAGTATGTTACGCCCTTCTCAGAGTTCCACACACACTGGTTTTCATCTGGCAGCTTTTACATTTTGGCATTTATATTTCACTATACATTATAATGATCATGGGTTTTTTGCCGTTGCATATTGATAAAGTCAGATTGTTACAATACAGCTTTATTTATAGAGCACTTTAAACCTCCAGACCAAAGTGCTGTACAGGCAAATAAACAAAACAAAACATACAAAAAGTAACTCAGCTCACACACCATAAAACAAGTACAAGTAAAAACAATAGAGAATTTAAAAGCAACTCTCTAAAAGATGTTAATAGACTAAGGAGAAGAGGTGGGTTTTAAGAAGCGATTTAAAAGCAGGCAGTGTGGCAGCCTGTCTGATGTGCAGGGGCAGATCATTCCACAGTGTGGGAGCCGCTACAGAGAAGCAACAGCCCCCACTGAGCTTTGACTCGGTTCTGGGCACATTCAGGAGCAGTTGATCCGCTGACCTGAGAGGGCGGTTGGGCGTGTAAGGGTGTAGCAGCTCAGAAAGGTATGGTGGGGTCATGCCATTTAGGGATTTAAAAGTAAATAAAAGGATTTTGAAATGAATCCTACAATGTATTGGCAGCCAGTGGAGCGAAGACAAAATGGGGGAAATGTGGTCATATTTCCGTATGCCAGTTAAAAGCCTTGCTTCAGCATTTTGCACCCGCTGCAGACGAGCGAGGGAGGAACCACTGACCCCCATGTAGAGAGAGTTACAGTAATCCAGCCGAGTGGTGACAAAGGCGTGGATTACTGTCTCAAACTGCTGTCTGGAGAGAAAAGGTTTTACTTTGGCTAGCTGCCTCAGGTGATAAAAGCTTGTTTTTACCACAGATTTAATCTGACTCAAGTTTTAGTTCACGGTCCATTTTAATGCCAAGGTTCGTAATTGTGGGCTTGGCTTACTGAGCAAGGGAACCCAGGTCTACAGAAGTGGTGCCTGCCAGTGGTGCTACCGAAAACCATTACTTCTGTTTTTCCTTCATTTAGTTTAAGGAAATTGCACGCCATCCAGTCCTTTATGTACTCTAGACACTTTAGCAGTGGGCTAATTGAGTGACCCTCCTTCTTTTTTAGTGGGACATAAATCTGGCTATCAGCATAGCAGTGGAATGCGATGCCGTGCTTTCTAAATATGGACCCAAGAGGGAGCAAATAGAGGGAGAATAGCAGGGGGCCTAATACTGAGCCCTGTGGGACCCCATACAGGAGTGGAGCAGAGGATGACTCGGAGTCACCAAGGCTGACAGAGAAAGTTCCAAGCAATCCCGTCGTACAGCCCGAGTCGTGTTATTTAGCCAAGGCTCAGATTTAGTTTTAGGTTGCCTGGTTTTTAAAGGAGCAACAGTGTCTATGGCAGCTTGTTGAGACTGAAGTTCTCTGCTTTCTCCTTTTCAGTTGTGGAGGACATCAATAAACGAAGGGAGCCCATCTCTAGTCTCGAGGCTATTTACTTGATTTCACCCGTGGAGAAGGTAAGCTGTGGAGTTTTTATCTCGGAGATCAATCTGCAATGTTCTGTCGTCACTGGATTTCCAAAACATTTCTACTCATTTCTTTCAATTTCAGTCAGTCCGTGCTCTCATTAACGACTTCAAAGATGCTGCCTTAACTTACAAAGCAGCACACATCTTCTTCACTGATAGTAAGATAATCTGTTTGTGTGTCTGTGTGTATACAGTGTACTCTACATATTTGCATTTTAAATGAAATGGTATACAAACATAGGAAACAGCTTTTCTTAAATGTACGCTGCAAACATTAAAACATTTTATGTATGAATGTAACATTTTTTTTTATTACCAAAAAGCTATTGCCATTTCTAATTGACCTATGTTTGCTTGCATAGCTTGTCCGGATGGTCTTTTTGCTGAGATTGGGAGATCCAGAGTTTCCAAAGTCGTCAAGACTTTAAAAGAGATTAATGTTGCTTTCCTGCCGTATGAGTCTCAGGTAAGACTCTCCGTTTTTACTTTAACAAACCTGGTTATTTTATCCACACTGTCCTTATCCAGTTTTGTTTTAGCTATGTTTTGGTTTGGTGCTGTGCAGCCGGCTTAGGTTTATCAGAGATGTTTTCACTTTAACTGCTGCCTACTGAGGCTGTTAATGAAAGAGTCCACACTAAAATGCTCCCCTAGAGCTCTCCGTGATTTACAACGAATGACACCTTTCACAACACACAAAGTAATTTTTCAAAGTTAATGTAAAAATATGAATAATGTAGTTACGGTTACATTTAGGCAAACCTCATGCCCTCTCGCCCCTACAGGTTTTCTCTCTGGATGATCCGTCCTCCATGTTCTCCTTCTATAGTACTAAGCCAAATGAAGACAAAGGGAAATTGATGGAAAATCTGGCGGAGCAGATTGCAACCCTGTGTGACACACTTAAGGAGTACCCTGCAATCCGTTACCGCAAGTATGGAAGCCCCGCATAAAAGTAGAGTGAAATTAGTTTTCCTCTGAGTTTGTTCATTCAGTTGTATACTTTTCTCTCTCTTAGGGGACCGGAGGAGAATGCTAGACTGGCTGAAGAGGTCTACCAGCGCCTTATTGCTCACAAAGCAGACAACCCAAGCATGGGAGAGGTTAGGAAGTACTTAGAGCACCAAATTCAATTCAAATTCAAAAGTTTTATTGTCATAATGCACATAAGCTACATTGTAGAAATGGCAATGACATTCGTATGACCCGAGCTCCTCCAAAAATGCAACATATATTATAAAATACAAATAAAAAAACAAAAAAATAGTGCACAACAATGATGTGCCCTACTGTCAGGGTTCCTGCAGGTAACTTTTAAATTCTAGCTCTTCAAAATGAACTTAAAAAAACATCTGGTAACATTGATTCAAATCAAAAGCTTCATCAAGCAGATCTGGAGTGTCAACCTGTTTGGAAAATTGATCATAAATGTATTTCTGTTTGGCTTTAGCAAGTCTTTAATACATCTGGCCTTAAGCAGTAGGGACACCGACTGTTTTGATTTTATTGTATTCTTAATTTGCATACCGCTTTTTTCTACTAAATACATTTTTCCCTGTTAGAGAATACATTTCCGTTGGGATTCTTCTGCTCTTCTCTGTCACATGTTGTGGACGTTCTGTGGTTTCTGACTTTTATTTCCCGTTGATTATTTTTCTCATGCTTTGCTGGACTTCTCTTCTTTTCTGTCTTTCTTAGCTGACATTTCCTTGCTCCTGAAATGGGTCTTAACAGGCACGTATTACTGTTCTCTTCTTCTCTGCATACATCTGAAGTTCTTCCATGTTGTGCTCTCTTACTCTTTATCTTTTCTGTACTCGACTAGTTTCCTGAAACGCTTCCTCATCCTGCATCATACTGTGATATCAAAACATCTATTTATAAAAGCGCATAAGACTTTCACTGCATGACAGACTCACAAAATGATAACAAGGGGTACAGTTGACTAAGTAAAAATGCATCTATGAAGTCATTTTTACATTTGGTCTGTGTAAGAACATATATTTATGGTTTTTAGGGTGCAGACAAGGCTCGGTCCCAGCTTCTGATTGTCGATCGTGGGTTTGATCCCATCTCACCCATTCTACATGAGTTGACCTTCCAGGCAATGGCGTATGACTTGCTAGACATCAAACAGGACATCTACAGGTGAGTGAACATCGTTTTCTATATTGTACTCATCACATTCGATTTCTCCAAATTCAATTCTGTTTTCCTTTTTTAAATGTTTGTAGTTATCAGACAACTGGCATTGGAGATTCAAATAACAGAGATGTGTTATTGGACGAAGATGATGAGCTCTGGATCCAGCTCAGACACATGCACATTGCTGACGTCACTAAGTAAGTCTGTCACGACTAGATGACAATATCTTCACACAATTTAGTTTAAATTGAACCTTTCCTAACAATCTCTGGCCATTGTTTTTTTCTTGTTTCTATGTTGCAACTTCAAAACACACTTTTCTTTGTATGCACTCGAAGAATTAGCAATTCGATATCATACTTTGCCATTAAACAAGTAACATCATATTTGGTTAAGAGTAATGAAAATAGTGATTTAATCATATTAATTCAATCCCCTTTAGTGTGCAGTAATAAAATAAACACATGTTGTGGCATAATTAAGCCTTACATTTTCCCTTTTTAAATTGATGTTTATAATATGTCAAAACACAAAAGTGAGTGCAGTAATTTTGAGGATTTATGATAAGTACTAGTAACTGTATTATTTACTTAGGACTGTAATGTTTTTAAATATAACATAAAACTGAGTTACGCTTAGTAATATTATTACTTAATAACATGTATTTCTGTCTGCATAAGGTGACTCATGTTTCTCAAAACCCTTTGTTGCAGGAAAGTGACAGAGCTTCTTCGCTCCTTTTGTGAGAGCAAGAGAATGTGCACTGACAATGTGAGTGTTGCTGGCTGTACTCACATGATAGATGTTCATAATATGACATATCTGTTATGTTATAATGAATTGTTTTCTATTTCAGTCCAACATAAAAGATCTCTCTCAGATGTTAAAGAAGATGCCACAGTACCAAAAGGAGCTGAGCATGGTGAGTGGGACAAAGATAAACCAGCCCCTCACTATGAGTATTATTGTCTGATATCTATGTTTGTATTGTAAAGCAGGTACACTCTAAAAAAAAAATATTTGAAGAATATACATATCATTGAGTTATTTTCTTCCTCAATCACTATTTTGAACACATTTTATTACGACCACTTCTGACAGTATATTTAAAAGCTTGTTTGAACAAATCTTTATTTACAACTAAATGATTAACACTTGTAGTTAATTGGACTTTACATTGACTGTCCATCACAACATTAATCCGCAAATTGCTCCAAACATTTTCTATTTCATATCCGATTTGCCAGTCTTGCCTGTAGCTTAGAAGTGTTTTATTGGTTTTGTAAATCACTTGATTTGGTTTTAACTTCAAATTCATTCATGAATAAATAATCCTTACTTATTTTCCTTCACAGTACTCTACTCACTTGCACCTTGCCGAGGCTTGTATGAAGAAATTCAAGGCGTCTATCGATAAGCTTTGTGAAGTGGAACAGGTTGGTACTCTTGTGGAGTGTGAAAGTGAAATTAAGTATCTTTTGGAAGGTTTAATTGACATATAGACTCTGAGCTATTAGGCCATACAAATATTCACATTGATGTATTTTCTTCACTTACACTGGAGGTCCAGTTCATTTTAATCCACATTAGTATGGCAATACATGGGGTGAAGTTACACTTCCGTCCTGTACATTTAGTCGGAGGTATAAATAGAAACATGATATTTCTCCCTTGATCCCTGAAGATAAAAGCACCCATAGATTACCTTTTTACTCGGTATTCTTGGAATGTGCCTGTTCATGCTTATGCATTGTTGGAGAAAAATCCTTTCAGTCAGTCATTTTCAGAATGACTCTGTCTCACCCCCTAAGCATGATAAGTGACCTCTACAGGGTGGCATATTTATTTATAGCTCCACTGATCTTACATTTAGTAAGAGAATCATACAATCACATAGGAAGCTCTGGAATGGACATCCATATATCAACAGCAATGCAAAGGAAGTCATTACTGAGTGGAAAGGCCTTTTAATGACACGTGATATATGTACTGCTTGGCAATGTGTAAATCCTTTCATCAACATGAGACTGGGATGAGGCCAAGGTTTAGACCATCATCAAGCTCCTGTGTGTTGTTTTTATGAGCCACACATGCTTTGTCTCCCTGAGGGGGGGGGGCGGTACTCTGCCATATTTAGTCCAGTATTAAATGAGATGAATGCACACAGGCAATGTCAATCTACGCATTGTTGTGGCATTTTGAAATGCGAGTGTTTATGGTGCCTTTTTTAAATAAGTCTATCACTACACTAATGGATTGACAGCATGTCTGAAAGCTGCTTCATTAATCCAAAAGGCATGTCTTGGCTCACAGATTGACGGTGGGATCCAAACAGCAATGGCTCTCTGTCAGCTGTCGTTTGTTTTAGTGCTGTACATTGTTTTGGCAATACATATGTATGTGTGTAAAGTTATGAACTAAACCATGTGATGTATTTTTGATGTGCTCTTGTATAGCCACTCTCTAGTTTAATTTGCTCACAAAAAGTGTTGATTTACCTTTAGGCTGTGTCAAAATTCATCATAGAGCTTGACAAGAGTTTTTACGTAGGTCATTAAAGGGAAATCCCAGAGTTAAAAGTGAGTAATAATGCCCATTCTATGAAAGATTCAGATTCAACTTTCTTCTGTTCAGTGACTATTTAAAAATACATTATGAGACTATTGCTATACAGAGCAGTTTACAGCATATGTACCAACTTGTAAGAATATAAAGAACTTGTTGTAAAGTTTAAAAGGCAAGTCATCCTCCTGTGTCAGCTGCCCTGTGAGTCGCGTGTCAGCTGATTAAAGTTAACTGTTGATTGAGATGCTAGTTAAAGTTAATGGTCAACCAGCATGTTGTTATTCACAGGACTTGGCAATGGGAGCAAATGCAGAAGGGGAACCTCTTAAGGATGCCATGAAGAGCATTGTTCCTGTGCTCCTCAACAATGAAATTGAGGTCTATGACAAAATCCGCATCATACTGCTCTACATATTCCACAAGAAAAAAGGTGCGTCTTTGTCCAAATATTTTCCTTTTGGTACCAATTCAACATTTTTAACCATTAATTAGGAGCTTTAACATTACCATAAGCTTTGATAATAAGTGTAAAGCAGACAATTGAGTGTTATCATTGCCTTCACTGTTTTGTTTTTTTGTATCGATATAGGCATTGGGGAGGAGAACCTTACCAAGCTCATCCAGCACGCAAACATACAGGCCGACAGCAACATCATCACCAACCTGCAGAACCTGGGCTGTAACCTGATAGCTGGGGTGAATTTCTTCATTAGTTTGGTTATATTCTCAAACATCATTTTTCCTCAGTTTTTCTTACATACCTCGTATTGTCTGTTAGGGCCGCAATGCAGGGAACACGCTGCCAGATCGGAAAGAGCGCACGGAGAGCACGTACCAGCTCTCTAGATGGACACCCATCATGAAAGACGTCATGGAGGTAGTAAAGCCAAAGTTAGACTCCTGATGTTGCTGACACAGCTTTTCTCTGCGTTTTACTCTCTGTTTCTCGATTGCAGAATGCCATAGACGACAAACTGGACAGAAAGCAGTGGCCCTTCCTCTCTGACCCCGCTCCCATCAACACAACTCAGACTGCAGTCAGGTGGGTGGAAACAGAAGATACATATCTAAATCAGAATCAGAATACCTTTATTAGTCCCACAGAGGGGAAATTTTCAGTTTTACAGCAGGTAAGAGCCACAGACAGCTTAGTGCTGCATATCTTAAATGCGTTAAATAAGTACTAAGTTATAATATAATAAACAATATGCTAAAAAAAGATAAAAAGTTAAATAATTTTCAAAAATACAGATCAAAAACAAATCAAATCATCATCAAAAATATCCTCAAATATGAACTAAACTTGGAGAATCGGAGGTTGAAACCCTCTTTATTGGTCACACATGTTCATGTACAGAACACACAGTGAACATTTTCCCCTGCTTTTTACCCATCCTAGTACTAGGAGCAGTGGGCAGCTATTGTACAGCGCCCGTTACTTAATTACAGTTTTATAAACAAATAACTGGTTAATAAGTAATATTGAATTTCTTTGTATTCCAAGGAAAATGTAGTATTTTTGTGTTTTAGTATAAGCAAACATATTAACTGGGATAGACAGAATAATTTTGTCAAATAAAAGCTTTTATCCCTGTAACTGAGTTGGAGTCAGGCTTGTGTCATAGGGAGCTGAAAAGGTGAAATGAATCAAGTAGTGCTTTGCCTACTCTCTAATCCCTCGGGGAATGCCTGTCATGGTGATGGTGCTTATACAAACCACTCTAATGGACCTGGGTTCACTCATAATCTCTATAATGCACCGTGCTCGTGTCTTTCCTTTCTAGCAAAGTGCAGAATTAAAACTGAGTAGTCATTAATATTAACAGTAGTATGTACTCTTGAAGGGTTATTTTGAGCTGGCAATACAGAACCGGACATAGCCGTTGGTAAAGAGGTTACATAATGACACACATTGACAGAGATAGTGTGTAAAGCCCTTCTCTGTTTGTGATGGAAACATTTGCTTCCAGACTGAGAAAAGTTGGGCGTTCTGACTGTTCAATTGATTTATAGGATTTTTCCATACATTATTTTAATGATATAATGCTATTAGTAGTTTCTATAATTGGATTATTGATTGATTACAGTGTAATATAATTGACATTTACAAACAAGCCCTACCTTTTAATAAAAATGACATGTTGTTTGATTCTTTTACAGCAGTGCACGTTTCGGACACTGGCACAAAAATAAATCTCCGACAGAATATCGCACTGGCCCTCGGCTGATTATATTTGTGATCGGTGGAGTGTCTCAATCGGAGATGCGCTCCGCCTATGAAGTCACTCGAGCCACTGATGGGAAATGGGAAGTGCTAATTGGTGAGAATCAATGTTGAAAAGGCCACAATTCTGTATCCCAACAATTCAAGGATGAGCCTTTTTAGTATTAATATCACTTTCTCCTTGACAGGTTCTTCTCACATCCTGACTCCAACAAGCTTCCTGGATGACCTGAAGAGTCTGGACCAAGTTCCTACTCCTGATAGTTAGATAGTTCACCTGAAATAGGGAAAGATACACTGGAATAAGGGTTTAGTCCTGCATTTGAGAGGCTGGTTACTTGCATTCTGTCGCATCATCTTCCACGTCTGAAGTGAAGCATGGGGAGGAATCTTAGATGTAGCCATGAATGGAAACATTTGTGATTCTTTGTTTTGTTTTAGAAAACTATTTGTATTAGTTTGTTGTAAATGGGGTTCCGTATGCTACTGTGATTTAAAATTATATAAAATATTTAACTAGATAGAATTAATATTTGGATTATTTAACTGTTGTGATTCAAATTCTTATTTTTGTTACTACAATATATGATTTCCCTAATTTGTGTAAAAAAAATTGCAGCACTCCCACAGAACCTGACTATCTCACACCAAAAATCAATCAATATATTTTGACTTGACTATAAGTCTGTAGAAGTATGTATCGTATATTCAGTGTGAAGTACCTTTTTTCCCCTCTAGGTACCTTTTTCCCCTCTGGGTACCTTTTTCCCCTCTAGGTACCTTTTCCCCCCTGTTTGTGGTCAATTAATCTCAGGATGTAATATCTCCACTGCTGTTTTATGAAGGCTTGAATGTTTACCATATTCTTTAATATATTGCTGGGAGCAAGTGTGATGGCTGTGTTTCTTTGTTGTTGAAAAATGAGTAATACAATAAACTTGATATCAACTTTTAAATTGTCTTGTGAAGTCATCTAGAATCATTTTAATCTGCATAACATTTGTTTCAAATATTTGATCAAATAATCTCAACTAATGCTCAATTTTATCAACGTTGTTATCCCAACATCAGGAAATCATTGTGGAGATCTTTTAACTTGAATAGCTCATTCAACCACATGTACACATGCTCTCTTAATATCTTTACTTTTAAGATGATATACTTTAATTTGTTGTATATGTTGTGTGTGAATATTTATGTAATATGTGATCAATGTAGGCTGAAAACGTCTTATCCTCCCTTTGACTTTAAATGAGTTAAGCTTTGACCAATCAGTGTTTTGAAACATACTTTTCTTAAGAACAATTGTATATATTGTAGTGCCGAGAGATAGGGAGTCGGAGGCGGTGCAATGAAGGTGCAAAAGGGTACTTTATTTGGGAGCAACTAAGGTCATGTTGTCCGGTTGCAGTACGGGAAGAAGAGAGAGAAGCCAGGAGGGCACACAATATATATAAACAACACATAACATGTCCGTGTGGGAACAATACCCCCAACTGTAGTTCCATGTGTGAATTATGTAACCCAGTGTATTAATGAGTGGTCACTACAATATCAAGATTAGATTTTTAATGAGATTTGTGACTGTTTTCTTAATATCATAACATGGGCATATTGTTCTTGCTATATATACCGACAATGTTTGGCCTTCAAAATGAAAATATGAACTCAAAGTACAGAGTTAGATCGGAAGCAGGAATATGTAAACCAACAGTTGAAAAGATCATCTCTCTCCATGTCGAGGATTATGTTTTCATCTGGGATTACACGACCGGAGCACTGGCTTGGGTCTTAATGGCAATGGGTTAATACTTAGGACTTAAATCTGTTTAAAAGCAGCAACCAAGCTTTATTCAGTACATATCTGGAGGCGCATCAGGTTAAACATTTTCCATTGCACATACAATAGTTGGATTGAATAGGTTCTCTTTCACTTACAGCAAGTACGTTTGTCTAACTTGCTGTTCTGTTAAACATTTGATTGAGTTTTCAGTAGTAGACACTTTCTCTTTTTCGGTTAGTTGTTCATGATGGCAGATGCTGGAGTGGACTCGAAATCAGAAGCTACCAACAATGTGCTGGTAAGACCTTTACAGCCTATCATTCATTCCCATGCTTTGAAGTTTGTGTCCATTTTGCTGTCAGTGCTTTTTTGTCAGCTTTATATTTTTGACTGATATTTCCAAGTAATCTTTTTAGAATCTGTTGAAAGCTTAATATGTTGTTGTATAGATCATATTCTTATATTACATTTAAGATTCAAGTGGCTGATGTTCAGCAGGAAGCCCGAGAACATGAGAAGATCAACAACATAATGAGTTACTCTCAGCGTGGACGAATGGATGAACAGCGTTGCTCCTTGAGTCCTCTTAAAACGGAATCGGTCAAAACTACAGCTCCAGGTTTGGAAAGCAGACACAAAGACTACTGCATTTTACATGATGTTATTTGAAGATTGATTGTTGATTTTTTCACATCTGCTCCCAAACAGGATCAAACTTTGGGGGACAACACCTTGTTGAACTCGGAATGTCATTGCCAGAGTTTAACCTTCAGGTAGACAACCAGTTAAGAGGGCTTGGTACATACACCTTCATATGTGTTTTGATAGATCCAAAAACTGAACTACTCCAAATATTACCTTTTTTTCAGGCACCTATGAATAATAACCACCGTGGCTCTGCACCTCAGATTTCTTTGACAGAGAGCACTCCAGATCTAAACAGGAAGATTCTGTTCACACCAGACAACCAATTACAAGTTGACTTTCAGCGTGAACGCAGCGCTTCTATAAAGGTTTGTTCTGTCTTTCTGGTTGCTTAAATGAATGCATGTTTCTTCTAATGACTCTTTTGACTATGGTTTGCATTATTAAATGTTGTGAGTTCCTCATTTGGTCAAATCTTAATCTCACATTTGTGTCCAATAGGAACAAACACCTGATGAACAGCAGAAGTTCATCAATATGATCAGCGGTGCCCAGCGTGGACGCATGGACGACCAAAGCTGTTCCTTTGATCCCAGCAAGAGTGCACCATGCACACCGAAACACAGAGTCCAACAGCCTGCTGCGAGTACGTCAAACAACTGACTGTATCCATAAAGTCTCTTTAAACACATCTAGAAATGCACTCTTATTCTGAAAACTTCTTCTTACCGAGAAATCTGACAAGTTGTGTTTTCATTTTTCAAAGTTGATTGTCTATAGAGTTGCATAACATTTTCACATTTAATCTTGCTAGGTGCGGATCCTGAAATGTTGTTAAGCCTCTTGGCCAACACTCAAAGCCGACGACTCGACGATCAGCGTGTGTCTCTTCCATCTTTACCAGGATTACAAAACAAAGAGGCCCCATCTACTGCAGGGGGAGACTCAAGCTACTTGTGTTTCATGGTCTCTAAAGTTCAGGCAAGTAGTTTTCTTATTTAAATGAAAAATATTTAAAATTCTTTATAGCAATAGATCAACATACTAAAATACTTTAGATCAGGGGTGGTTCTAGGGGGGGACCAACAGGGGCCAGTGTTTATTGTAACTAAATCAAATCAGAGATCCAGATGCATAATGGAAAATAAACAGTTCATTACCTTATAAAAGCAAATTTTTTTTTTATTAAATTGTCACTTAAACTTACTAAAACAAATACTCTAAATTAAAAAAATATACTGAAACAAAGGACTGTAACTTACATTTACTAAAACAAATACCTTTACAAAAACAAATACCAATTACTGTATTTTATGTTTATTTTACGCAATTACTTTATGCTGTCTTTGTCTTTTTAACCCACTTTTATTGTGCCCCTCTCATAAAATAACTGGCCCCAGCATGGCCACCCCAGTAAAATTGGTCTAGGACCGCCACTGCTTTAGATGTTACAAATATGAAACCTTAATGGGGAAAAAACAAATGACTGAAATGTGATTTCTTGTAGCAGAGATGTTTGAATGTACAGTAATATGCTTCAAAAGCATGTTGAAAGCTGAAATATCTCATTTGTATGAGTGGCTTTCACAGATAAGTTAAAATCACATTCTTACCGAAAGCTGTTGTTCAACCTTTTGTTGTCAAATAAGTGTGCCTCTTGATCCAAAATGCTGAGAAATCTTACTCTTGTGCATTTTCAGGGTTCCAGAATGGATGAGCAAAGGTGCTCACTACCAAAAGTCTTGCCCACGGAGACCCAGTGTTCAACGAATAAGAACACACTGGGGACTGGTTCAGGCCCTACACGTTCAGCCTCATTCAGCCCCGGCTCAGAAATAGAACAACAAAAGAATAAAGTTAAAGCATCTCAAAAACAGCTACAGGCTCAAGTCAGTGCGATCCTTTGTAACTTCAAAAGTAAATGACTTTATATTGAAACAATGAGATCAATGTTGATTTGTTTTTGCATCTAATTTATTTTCCAGATTTATTTATTTATTGACATACATCCTTTCTGTTCACCTTTCACCCATCTAGGCCTTGACTCCAGGTGAACAGAACTATCTTTGTTCCTTGATGGGTAATTCCCAGCGTGGGCGAATGGATGAACAGCGATGTGTCTTAAATGCTACTCCCAAGTCCACACCCAAAAGAAATGCCAGTCAGAGCACTGTTCCAAAAGGTTTGAGCACAAACATGTTTGTCTTGCTGTTTTTATTCTTACATTTAATTTTACAATAATATAGTTGCATTGCTCTTACATGTTAAGCTCTTGTTTACCTATTTGAATGTACAACTAACATCTCTTGTTTTTTAATCCCAGGTCCAAATTCGGAAAATCTCTTCAGCCTGCTGTCCAACGCTCAGGGCCGAAGGCTTGATGACCAGCGAGCATCTCTTCCTTCTTTAGGGATACAGAATGGAGGTACCACCTCAACATCAACTGCTGAAGAGAGGGATGCCAGCCACTTGTGCTACATGGTCTCCAAAGCCCAGGTTTGCCCCATAAATAATATGTTATAAAGCCCATTGTGTAAATGTGTTGGCATTTTTTTTAAATGTTGTTCTACAAAGTCTTGACACGTTTTTTTGCACATGTAGAATATGTTCAACAGCGCTTCAAAGTGTTTTGCTCAAACATTATCATGATGAATCCGATATTCCTCCCACAGGGCTCAAGGATGGATGGACAGAGATGTTCTGCACCCTTCCTAAATATTGGAACCCCATCTACTCAAAAAGGAAATAATCCCAGTTCAAGCACATCTGATTTAACTCTCAAAAGGTCTTTGTCCTTCAGCCGTTTCGAACATCAGAAGGTGAGACATCATGTTGCCCATTACAGTGCTGAAAGCTTTGCGCTTACACTCTGCTATCAAATATGGATATTAAGCAAAACATTAAAGGTCCCTTATTAATCAAAATCCACTTTTTCATGTCTTTTATACATAAACACGTGTCCCTTCTATGTAAAGAGATTCTGAAAGTCTTAAGAAAAAAGATTCTCTCTCTTTTTGTCCTGATCCATTTATATAAAAACCTCTCTGAAATTGGGCAGATCAGATTTCTGATCTTTATTGTCTAAGATGTTTGTGAGTTGTTCTGCTACTTATTGATTTTCTTTAAATGTTTTTTAGGAGGCATCTCCATTTGAACAGAAACAGTTCTTGAAAATGATGAGTCATGCACAAGGCGGACGAATGGAAGAGCAGCGTTGCTCTTTACAGCCCAGCAGAAGCACACATGCCACTCCCACACACAATGGAAGAGCTTTAAATAGACTCCCTTCAGGTCAGGAAAAACACACAGGGCAAGGTCCAGCATGTGTTTACGCTCTATGAAATGTAACTGAAATAACTCCTGTCTCTCCATAACAGGTGCAAAGGCGGGCGACTTCTTTGAAGTCATTACTTCCTGTCAGAGTTATCGGCTAGACGATCAGCGTGTTGCACTTCCCCCCCTGTCAGAGAAAAGTCGAAATTCTGGAAGAAAAGACAATGGTAGCGATGCGAAGGATGGAAGAGTAAGTTACAACATTTACATTATTGAAGGCACAAACATATCATTTCCAGGTATTGCTAAATGTAATGTTGATATGGAATATACAGTATTTGCACTATCTTTATTTTTGTAAAGAAAAGGTGCTTAAGAGAAGTGAAAAAATATAAGAAGGTATTTGACATGGAAATATTTGCTCGATAAGGGCCCTTATCACCTTACACATCACAGCGGGCTTATAGCAGGATAATTGACAGCTCAACTGCCTTTTAATTATTATTGTTTTATTTTTTCCTGCTAGACTTCTCCACGTATCATTGTTGCTGAAAGTACACAAACAACATCAAGGAAGGATTTTTCTAGACCCACCTATCAAATGGCTCATGCAGAATACGATTCTCCCGGATCCCTACCTAAATCTGCTTCATTTACCCAAGAGACAGCTTGTCAGAAGAAGCTAAATTCCCCAGGACAGGTACATTATTAACCTTGATTATAACAGTGTTTGATTTTATTGGGAGTTATTGCACGGAGAAGAAAAATGTATTAATATGTTTGATTTGTAATAAGCAGAGGTGACGTCAATAGTTTACATGCATTTACCAATCCTATGGATCCCAAACTGTTGGAAAGTAAAGAAATTGAACTTGTAGTTGAACTTTTAATATAAATGAGCGTATCCTACATCAGTTAATGGTTTCAGTTTAGTTAAATACTTGGATATCTTGCCACTTTCAAGTTATAAAGTATTTGAACTGTTATTGTGGTTGGCCACCAATGCATTTAAATAAGACTAAATAAGAGTTCCTGTACCAATTTATACAAAACAATGAATGACATGATTTTTTCCCCTACAGGTGACAGTTAGTGTGTCCATGAGCTTTACACCAGAGTTGGTAAGATACAGCTCGTGTAGATTTTTAGCCTATTGTTAAGATTATTGTCTGAATAAAAGATGCATGTCTTCGTTTATGCTTATTTGACTCTCATCTGTTAAAGGTACATAATAATATGGACCAACCATGCACATTCCCAGAGGTCTTCCTCACTCTAGGAGCTCCTGGAGACAACCTTGTGATCCCTCTGAGCCCAGCGCCTGGCAGATCCCTGTCCTTCAACTTAAACCTTGTCCCTAAAGAAGATGTCCAGTACGAGCATTTCTCTTCATGCCATGCAAGTCCCAGAAGAGCCCACTCAAGGCCTTCATCTCCCAACCCACATGAACAGTGGAGCATGGCCAGCCCCTTGAGTCCAGATGAAAACTGCTTTTCTCGGATTGAGAAGGTTCACAGAGCTCAGCTGCAGAAGGGAATGGCTCGAGGAGGACAGAAATGTAAAGGGGAGCCAGCGAAAGGGAGGGAAAAGGCAGACCAGGGAAAGGGAGGTGGCAAGAAAGATAGAAAGGTTGCTGGCAATAAAAAATAGTCAGGTCAGCCACCTTGTAAATGATATAGTGTAGGAATTTGTTAAATGGTTTGGAAAATAATCAAATGAACAATGTTTATAAAATCTGTAGTGTTAATATCCCCACACTTATTAGAAGCAGTCGCATTAGTACACAAGTTTATTTTGTTTATTTTTTATGGACAGCTTATTTGTCGAGCCATTTTTCTTTTCTTTTTGTTGTTTGCTCGTTCAATGTTGCATACACATATACATGGTTTACTTGTTTCTAGCACAGTTGTCTGAGTGGGAACTTTTTGCTTTGTTTTTTCAATGATAATGCTTTTAATATGATAATACTGTTTGAGCCGCTTATCATAGGAGAGAGGTAGGTTGTTTGGAATTAAACCCATTGCTCTGTAAAAAATTCAATAAAAACAGATATACCTACATTTAAATTCATGTTTGCACTTGGTTAGTGAAACAACTTTCTTTGGCCTATTTGTGACATTTTGCATAACTAATGCTAGTTTTTAATCATGTAAAATTAACTACAACAGCATCAGCACTAAGTCGCCAGTGAGGACTTTGTTTTGATCCACAGGGTTTAACACAGTTTCCTGTAAGAGTTTTCTGTGCTAAGTAAGATATTTCATGTTGAAAATTACAAACAAGAAGTAAAAAGAAAACAACACTTGTGACTGGTTTAACATTTATTGAAGATTGAGAGAAGAAAATTCCCAGGGACTCATATGGATCAAATGCTTCAGCTAAGAGTCTTAACTCATTCAGCGGAGTCACTTCCCTGAAAGTAAAAGAGAGAGAGAATCAGTACTGAAACAATTTACAGAATGACAAAACTAGTTATGACTATATATTATTGTCAGCCATATGGCTTGCCTTTCATTTGCAGAGGTTATTGGTTACTGAACATGTGTGTGTAGTTTACACTGGAATGCAAAAGATATATATATATATATTAAAAATATGTATGGTTATTAAATGACATAAAGAAAATGAAAAAGAGACCTTCCCAGAATCCCGGCTCTTCACTCTGAGCTTGACCTGGGACTCAGCGATGTCAGCACGCTCCTGAGCTTCCTCCAACTCATGCTGAACCTTTCTCAACCTGGACATGTGGGAGTTGTACTTTTTTCTTGTGATTTAAAAAAGAAAAAGGCACCTGTGAATAAAGCAATCCAACACGCTCACTGGCATCAACCAACTCCTGCTCAGCTATTTTGCGTGCTCTCTCTGTCTGCTCCAGAGCGGCTCTCAGCTCCTCAATCTCAGCCACCATCAGGCCATTTCTGCGATCCACCATGGCAACCTGCTCTCTCATGTCCTCCTGTCCTCTGATAGCATCATCAAGGTGCAGTTGGGCATCCTGAAAACATAAAAATAAAGAATGAATGTTAACGTTTTTACTCTTAAACATGTTCTTTTCATTCAAACAGATCTCACCTTGAGCTGGCCCTGGACATTCCTCAGTTGTTTCTGGGCCTCAGCAGCCTGCCTGTTGGCATGACTCAGCTGAAGCTAGATCTCATTCAGATCTCCCTTCATCTTCTTCGGTGGTGGCGAAGTCGATAGGGAGTTGGCTTGGCAACTGGAAGGTCACCAGTTCAAGTCCCAGCAAGACCAAATGCTACTGATTCCTCAGCATCCTGAAGATACTGGGCAAGCTTTTTCCTGTAGGTAGCAAGGAAGGACATTCATTTAGTCGTGCATACATACAGACTCTACAATGTATTCAGATGTGTTGACTAATGGAACAGTAGAAAGTGGTTTATATACTTGGCCTCCTCCAGCTCCTCAGTGCATTGTTGACCAAAACAGGCAGTCAATCATTAAATATATATAGACAGCTCTGCTGAATGGTGATATGATACTGTCTTTGTCATTATTAACAAGAGATTATATTTGCATTGGTGGCCACTCACCTGCAACTGTCAATACCATAACAAAGCCATGGTCAACTCCTAAAAATGTGTTGTTGGACAAATGGTTAGCCTGTAGTGTCCACAGAAATAGCATCTGCCCCAAGGTCCAACAACACGTGCGCTTCCTATGCAGACTGAGAGTTTGGTGCCACAAAGGAAAAAGCTCCTTTGACAGGCTGGTGCTCATAAATCCTTCCTGGTTGTAGCCCCATGTGATCTACTTAATATCAGTTACATCCATATCCTTTGGCTTTAGAAGTAAAAAAGGAAGACACAGTACAGCCAAGAAGATCTTTAGGTATTTAAATACACATGATGAGTTGTTGATCTTTTATAATGTCTGTTAAAAGTTGACCACCAGATGTTGTCTCTTACTCAACATTCTGAGTCTGAAATAAAAATAATTCATATTAATGCTGTCAGTCAATGAGAATTCCAAATTGACATTGCAATATTTGATTCAAAGTCTGCTGATGCTGCTGTTTCATTCCATGTTTATGAATGGTCCCTCTTGGCAACAAGCAGGACTGGTCATACATTTAAAGTGAGGATCCCCATTCATTTATACTGTCTGTGAACAGCCAAGACACCGGAGAGTGCTTGAGTAGTTGCAATTGTTTTGGGCTTATATTAAGCCAATTATCATTCCACAACAGTGAGTGTCGTGATGTTACAAGTGCCATTGACTCAATAGTAAATCCTACATGAATCTCAGGCAGTGGCATATGGTTTCAGTTTCTATCCTTTAAATGATTTGTGTAGGCTTAATTTACAGGCTGCTTCTGTCTGTACAGTATGAAAGTTCAAGATAAGATAAGATGGAATCAACAGAAATTAGATAACAATGCCTAAAAACAGAAAGAAAACATAGCTATTAACATACTCCTATCACTTATACAGTAGGCTATTAGTAGTAGCCTTCTAGAAAATATTATTTACACATCAAAACCAAATCTCTCTCAAATTCAAGTTTCACTCCAGTCAGATTTCACCCTCCTGCAAGACTGGCTATTCCAGAACAAGTTACTTTTGAACAAAACTAAATCCTTCTCTATGATCTTTGGTACCCGACACAAACTCAAATCTTTGACTGGCTCATGTGATATTTCTTGCAATGATGGTACAATTCTGCATAGAGTTGACAGTTTTAAATATTTAGGGGTATGGCTTGACTCTAACCTTTCATTCAAACCTCATATTGATCATATACTGCATAAAGTAAACTTTGGTCTCGGTACTCTTTACCGCTCTCGGCACTGTTTTACCTTAAAAGTTAGGAAAAAACTTGCTACCCAACTGCTATTTCCCTTATTAGACTATTGTGACGTTGTTTATCTCAATGCTCCGAAATCTGTTCTAGCCCCGCTAAACATTGCTTACAATAGAATGTGTAGATTTATTCTCGGTTGTGATTTCCATACACACCACTGTGCACTGTACCTAAACCTCAATCTCCCTTCTCCTGATTTGAGAAGACATTTGCACTGGCTTGAGTTCATTTATAAAAGTTTCAACTTTAATTATCCCCCATATTTGAAACAGTATCTCTTTCGTTTTACATCAACCCACCAAGTTAGACATACCTCTCAGCTCTTCTTCACCGTTCCTCTAGTTAAAAAGGACATTGGCAAAAGAGCCTTCAAATTTAAAGCTCCTGCTGATTGGAATAACTTACCTGCTACCATCAGATCTCTCCCTACTCTGACTTTGTTCAAGCGTGCATTGTCGTCTCACCTCAAGGTTGAATGTTTTTGTATGACCTGAAGTACTTTATTTATTGTTTAAGGGTTGTTGAGGCTCCATCTTATTTCACCATCTCCTCATGAGATGACCCACCTATTGCCCATTTCTAAGTCTTTATTTCTAAGTCTTTATTGTTATGATTTTGTATATATAGTACAGCTACTCTACTTTACTCTACCCAATGATATGCATTCAATGTAACCGCCTATAATGTATTACCATGTGCTGTATGCTTAGGCTGAATGTTTGTAATTTCTTGGTTATTTCTTCCGATGTATGTGTGTGAATGTTGTTTGTATGTTGTACTTGTTTGTTATTTGTTTTCTTGGGACCCCCTTGAAAACGAGGTGATTCACCTCAAGGGGTTTATCCTAATAAAGAAATTTGAATATAAAATACTAATACAAAAAACAAAAAAATCCTAGACATATATAGAACAGGATATAGGATAACCAGTGCAAATTAAGAAAAAGATCCAATGGACACAACAAATGAAGATGCAAAAAACGTAGTTCAATACCTTCAGTACACTGTTTCCAGGGGACACAAAAACGTGATGCACATGGCTGGCTTGTTGTTTCCATGGTTTGTGGCTTATGGGGTTATAGAAGTCGGTATGGAAAATCACATCAAATGTAACTATTTTGGTTGTTTTTTTTGTTATATTGTGATGGCATGATTCAGGTATTATTGCAGATATCCGCTGTAAACCATAGCTGTTAACCTAGCGTTAGCCTTTTGCTAGACAGCTAGACTAACGTCAATAAAGTCATAAACTAAACCAAAAGTTAACTGGGCATTCCAGATAATAAAAAAAGAATTAATTTTTTTTTTAAAGAAAACGACCAAAACAATTAACAGAAGGATTATGTTGTTGAGCCACTTTGTGCACTAGCTGATAATATGTAAATATATTGGTCATATTCTTGCATATTATGTTGTTAACAACAGCTCAACATAGAACATGAATCTTCTCAAGTAAAACACTCAAATAAATAGCTCAATTATTTATTACAACTGGAAAAATTAACAAGAGAGCTACTTTTCCAAAGGAAGGTAGTGCCGTCATAGTGTTTGGGATGTATTCTTACGTATAAGACTATGTCATGTATTATTATTTTTTTGGAAAGATTGAAATGGAGAATTTGGACTGGTAAACATTTTGATGTTAAAATGTAGGTAGACTACAATACTCATCAAATGTGTGAACATTTGAATGTTTCTTCTCTTGTAAATTACCTGCAGAGCTGTTAGTCTAAATATCATACAAAATAAATAGCAATATTTTTCTATTTTTAATTTGGGTGATAGAGGAATCATATGAAAGTGAAACCGTCTCACATACATCAACTAAGGTCCTGCCCATCAACTTTGCTTCCTCTCTCTTTCTGCTCTCAGCTCCTCAATCTCAGCCAGCATCAGGTCCTTTCTGTCCTTCACCATGGCAACCTGCTCTCTCATGTCTTTGTGTTCTCTGAATACATCAACAAGGTGCAGTTGGGAATCCTGAGAAAAAAAGGTCAGTTAAGTCATAATATAGTATTGGTCTGACTCTAACACCTATATATATCATTCATCTTAAGTATTGATGTAATGCAAGGCAAGGCAAGTTTATTTATATAGCACCTTTCAACACAAGGCAATTCAAAGCGCTTTACAAAAATGACATTAAGAAAATGGCATTTAAAAGTAGGTCAGGCATTTAAAAACAGTCTTTAAAAAGCAAAGCTAATAAAATAAATATTAAAAGAAAAAATACATGAATAAAAGTTACAGTGCAGTTTAAGATATGAATAGTTCAATTAAAAGCAGCGGCAAAAAGAAAAGTCTTCAGCCTGGATTTAAAAGTAGTAAAGGTTGCAGCGGACCTGCAGGTTTCTGGTAGTTTGTTCCAAATATTTGGAGAATAATAACTGAACACTGCTTCTCCATGTTTAGTTCTGACTCTGGTGATAGAAAGCAGACCAGTCCCAGAATACCTGAGAGTTCTGGATGGTTCATAATTTAGCAGGAGGTCAGAAATGTATTTAGGGCCAAAACCCTTCAATGCTTTATAAACAATACATGTACAACAGTAATGTTAACATTCTCAATCAACACAATGAAAAGAGACCTTTCCGGCATCATGTCTCTCGACTTGTTTACCTGGGACATGCTTGTGATCTTCCACCTGCTCATCCTGAACATTCCTCAGCCTTGACATGTTAGTGTTGACTTGATCCTGCTGTACATTGTTTAGGGTTATACTGGCCTAGTGAGAACAGGATTAGTGAGTCAGAATCAGAATTATTCCAAAGTTTTTTTTTTCTTCTGTCGAACAGTTCCATTCGGATATGGTCTCTTATTAAACAGACTCACTCTGGAAAAGAAAACAAGAAACATGAAATTATTGAGGGGTGTTTACAGACTGTATTTTCCCACGTTTAGTTCATTTCATTTCATTTTCATTTTCATTTCATTTTCATTTCATTTTCATTTCATTTTCATTTCATTTTCATTTGTTCCGTTCATGGTATGCACAACTTAATGTATAATAATTGTTTACAAAACATGTCTCTGTAAACACCAATTGAGAAGGAGCAGGGAGAAGAAAATAATCTTATATGACCTGCCCCTTTCTAAAACAACACAAAATAAATAGAAATAGATGGTCTGTCCTTCATATTTCTTATTCACAGCCAAACTTATTCACAGCCAAACATAACAGTATCGTGGATAATAAGAGAAACACAAAACCTTACTACAAAAAATACTTAGTGCCCACTTGACAGTTAACGGAAAGAAACAAAACAAAAAACAACAACACCAAAACATCACATGTACAAGGAAAAGTGCAACACCCTCATCTAAGTCCTACTGGAGAATTATGCTTCTACAAGTGGTTCAACATGCCCTAATTGAACTTTGTATTAATGAGAAATAGAATATACAGTAGCAACCTAAATATGAACGTAATACTCCTGATGAAAATAAAGTTATGTGGCCCTCTTTAAACTTTTTGTAAAATAAAGTACTTCAGCCCCCCTGTGTAAACATTATAGTTGGCACTTAAATGTATCTGAATCAGCAGCTAAGTGTTGAACCTGCCAAATGTACCCTAGACAGCCAGATCCTTTTTTAGCAATTTTAGACAATGATAAATCTCTCAGAATTATTCCTTGTTGTAACTAGTCCCAAAACAAGTGAAATTGTAATTTCTCACAGTCTTGGCATTACAACAGGCCTCCAGCTGGCTGCAGAGGTCCTCGAGGCAGATTTGTGATTAATTAACAGTCAATGTAACTTGCAATTGTTTAATTTGATCACGCTTTTGATGTTTACCATTTCTCCTGAACCTGATTCTTCACCGGTGATTTGACGACACATTGTAAATATTCTGTCACGCTATTCCAAGGTTTATAGGATTCAGCACGATAGTTTATTGTACCAATGTAAATACTTAATTACAATAAATAATTGAACATACAAATCCTTATATACAAATCTTATAACTTGAGCAATGTAAATGATAAATGAAACATTGAAGCAGCTTATTAACGACAGTACATAAACTGAACACAGTTTAAATGAATAAAGATTGCTATAGGAAATGTCACTCAAATGTCAATTGTCCAGAGCTGCTGTTTTTATACACGAGCTGCATCCTCATGTGAACCATTTGATTTTGTCAGAATTGCTTGACAACATTTATAGTTTTACAAAGCTTAAATACAGATACAGTATTACCCAACCTGAAGGTTGGCAGCTGTGTCTTCATTTCAAATCACAGCCGGTGATTGGATTTGAATTTGGAGAAGCCTTGAAATGTCACTGGTGTATAGTTACAGGACATGCACATCTCAGATAGCGGAGATAAAATGCAGGTCCTGCCATGAATGCAGGGCAAGTCTTATATATCTCCTGGCAATAGTCTGAACAAAGATTGCAAACACTGTTATTTAAATAATAGAAATATTTTCCGCACACACAAACAAAACAAATGTCTGCGAGGAGTTAAGATCAAGGCAGTTTTTGAGTTTATACTGAATGACTAACTGACTCAGTGAAACATAATTAAACTTCCCCTCAAGGTGTATTATTAATTTCCATGTTTTGCACAGACTTATTACTTGTAATGTACAGTTTGCACGATTTTATCATGGTCAAAAATAAATCCAGCTAAGGAGGGAGCAGTGATTCATATTTGGCATGAAGAGAATAATATATATTTATAGGACACAGTTGTCTTATTAACCCCACAACCTGCAGTAGGTTTAAAGAGATAGCATTTTCGAAATGATTGGCTAATTTCTCAGATGTATTTTATTACATTTCCTCTACTGTCCCCTTTAATCAAAACACCCATTAATGGCCTGCTGGGTATTGATAGCAAACGGAAATGAAATGCTAACCGAAATGCTTGGTTTGAAAAGGTTCTACAACGTCGCTTCTTTTTAAGAAAATATATCTTTCAATGTTTCTTGAAATTACAAGAAGTTGGTTTTTTAATGATGGTTTCTGATGTTTTTTCGCAGTTGTTGATGTTCTTTTGATATTCTTTAATGTCCTTTGTGCAAAGTAAATTCCCCTAGGGGCAAAGAAGGTTTCTTTCACTCATACATTCAGGATGCATTTTATTGATATAACAAGAAGACAATTCAACAGCTAGTTCATATTTTATGAATTATGTCGTAAGTCTTCAGAAGGATGCTTCTTCCTATTCAGCAGTGTCAGACTGGAAAAAAGAAAGAAAAAACCATAATTAAACACATCTTCAAATGTAAGCTATCTTTTTATCTACGTTTTATTTTAAATGTACAATTTACCATATACAATTGCTACATCACTTATGAAAATAAATAAATGATGGTATACAGTATATACATATACATTTGACCTAAACCACCCTATTAAACACAAGTGCCCTCTCATTTTACAAATTGTTGTATCCTATTGGTTACTCTAGCAGTAGGGTTAGGTTGGTGCGCCTGCTGCTGGTGGAAAGACATCAGTGAATCAGCCAGAGATTAGAAAGCTGAACAAGAATTAGGTTTTCAGTAAGACAATAAGATCTTGATGGCAGCCTGGTCTCTTGGCCATGGAGTAGCACTTTTTGGTGAAGCTGAAGTATTTAAATGTGCTTCATTTAGCTGGTGTAGTTCTAAGTTGTTGTATTTGAGATTAAACATGTTTTGTTCTTGCACAACTCCCTTCTCCTTGCGTGTGAGCAAAGACTGTTACAGTTACCTTCCCGATATCACGGCTCTTGACTCTGAGCTTGTTGACCTGGGACTCAGCGATGTCAGCACGCTCCTGAGCTTCCTCCATCTCATTCTGCACCTTCCTGTGCCTGGTCATGTGGGTGTTGGCCTGCTCCTCCTGTGAAGGGTTTGAATGTACAGTATGTCATTTATGAATACTTCATCATATTAGTTCGGCTTGTTTGTGTCCTTATGGATTTGTGCTACGTAAGATCACAAAACATTTGACTCACAGCCTCCTCAGCCTGTCTCTTGTAAGCCTTGACTTTGAGCTGCAGCTTGTCCACCAGATTCTGAAGTCTGAGCACATTCTTCTTATCCTCCTCAGTCTACACACATAAATAATTGGTATTAATGAAGTATAGTGACTGAATGCAAACAATAAGGAACTCATGATCGTTTTTTGTTGAATATGAAATTACCTGGTAGGTAAGCTCCTTCACTCTCCTCTCATATTTGCGGACACCTTTCACAGCATCAGCACCACGTCTCTGTTCAGCTTCAACTTCAGTTTCAAGCTCACGCACCTGTCATGTGATGATATATAGTTTTATCAAAAATACTAGTACAAAGAAAGGTTACATTTCTTCTTTGCCCTAAACGTACATTGTACAGGCTAAACCTCTTATATTTTGAGCATTTATGTACAGTTCGTACCCTGGACTCCAGTTTCTGGAGCTGTTTCTTGCCACCCTTCATGGCGAGGTTCTCAGCCTCATCCAGGCGGTGCTGCAGGTCCTTGACTGTGACCTCCAGGTTCTTCTTCATCCTCTCAAGGTGAGAACTTGTGTCCTGCTCCTTCTTCAGCTCCTCACACATCATGGCCGCCTGAAATGATTTTCAGTTTGGAATTACAATGTAAAACGTATTGACATCAATGGTCAAATGTTTCAAAGTTGCATTATACATAAAAAAGAAGATTCATAACATAGACTCACATCAGTGATTGCCTTTTTGGCTTTCTCCTCAGCATTTCTTGCTTCCTGGATAGCATCATCCACTTCACCCTGGACCTGGACAAAGTCGGTCTCCAGCTTCTTCTTGGCGTTCATAAGACTGGTGTTCTGAATTTATAGAAAATAAACCCATGTTTAATATGATATTATTAATGTATTCATAAAACTAGTTTCTTTGGAATTAATACATAAAAAATGCACCTGAGAATGAAGCAATCCAACACGCTCACTGGCATCAACCAACTCCTGCTCAGCTATTTTGCGTGCTCTCTCTGTCTGCTCCAGAGCGGCTCTCAGCTCCTCAATCTCAGCCACCATCAGGCCATTTCTGCGCTCCACCATGGCAACCTGCTCCTTCATTTCTTCCTGTCCTCTGATAGCATCATCAAGGTGCAGTATGGCATCCTGAAAACATTCAAATAAAGACTTAATGCTCACTTTCTTTACTTTTAAACATGTTTTTTTCATTTAGCAATCAAACAGCTCTCACCTTGAGCTGGCCCTGGACATTCCTCAGTTGTTTCTGGGCCTCAGCAGCCTGCCTGTTGGCATGACTCAGCTGAACCTCCATCTCATTAAGATCTCCCTCCATCTTCTTCTTAATTCTCAGGGCATCATTCCTACTTCTGACCTCAGCATCGAGATTGGTCTGCATGGAGTCGATCACCCTCTGGCTGTTCCTCTTGATCTGCTCCATCTCCTCATCCTTCTCTGACAGCTTCCTATCAACCTCACCTTTGACCTGGTTGAGCTCAAGTTGAACACGAAGAATCTTGGACTCTTCATGCTCCAGTGTACCCTTTAAGTAAAAATGATGCATGGTGATATATAGTATTTGCTCTTAGATATGCTATCATGTGAGTGGTCTGATATTCAAATATTACCTCAGCTTCTTCCAGTGCCATCTGAATCTCAGACTTCTCAACCTCCACAGACTTCTTGGATTTCTCCAGCTCATGGATACACTTCCCAGTCTCACCAAGCTGTTCAGTCATGTCTGTGATCTCCTCTATAGAACAATGAAAGTAGACGTATAAGGATTTAACTCCACGCAGGTTCATAACATACACCTGTATGTTACAAGTTACTTTTTATTTAGTGAGATTAATTTACGTTGCAGGTTCTTGTTTTCTCTCTTTAGGGTCTCCAAGTGATCCAGAGTTTCCTCATAAGAGTTCTTCATCTTGAACAGTTCAGTGCTGAGAGAACGAGCCTCCTTCTGGGATCCTTCCAGCTCTGCCTGGGCCTCTTCATACTTCTGCTTCCATTCTGCCAGGACCTAGATTTTTATAGGATAATTAAAAAGCAGTTGGTTGAATATATGTATGTGTATCTTGTGACGACACTGGGTTTGATTACCAGTTTTACCACTTACCTTATCAAAGTTCCTCTGCTTCTTGTCAAGGGTGGCAGCCAGACCGTTAGCTCTCTCTACATCAATCATGAGGTCTTCCACTTCGGCCTGCAGCCTTTGCTTGGTCTTCTCCAGAGAGGCACACTTAGAGTTCACAGCCTCAATTAATTCCTCAGCATCCTGCAGACGCTGGGCAAGCTTTTTCCTGTAGGTAGCAAGGAAGGATTCATTTAGTCGTGCATACATACAGACACTACAATGTATTCAGATGTGTTGACTAATGGAACAGTAGAAAGTGGTTTGTATACTTGGCCTCCTCCAGCTCTTCAGTGCGCTGGATAGCATCAGTCTCATATTTGGATCTCCACTGAGCTACCTCACTGTTGGCCTTGGACATCCCTCTCTGCAGCTCAGCCTTGGCCTCCTGCTCCTCCTCAAACTGCTCTCTGAGCAGATCACAGTCATGACGGGCTGACTGAACACCATGGGCCAGGGCGTTCTTGGCCTGATGAACAATAAAACACGTGTTACTTTAATATGTACATACATATTAAGCATTAATTAATATTGATTCTTCTTTTAATTATCTGGCAAAAATGTAATTCACAAAAGCATTTTGTCTGTAGAATATACTTTTATATATACATTTTTTTTAATGAATACTATTCAAAAAGGAAGACTCGATTCAAGATAAACTTATCATACCTTCACTTCCTCCTCAATGTGCCTCTTAAACTCCTCGATCTGCTGAGTGAAGGCCTGTTTGCCTCTGGTGAGCTGGGAAACAAGAGCTTCTTTCTCCTCAAGCTGGCGGGAATATTCACCTGATGGACAACATGTAAACTTGTCAAAGTAATTACTACTGGTTTAGTTTCTCTCTCATGTGGCTTACCATTCTCTGTCTGCAGTCTGGCCTTCTGTCCACTGATGTCATTCAATTTGCGAACATTCTCATCATTTTTGGTTTTGAGCTCACTCAACTGGTCTTCAAGAGTTCTGCACATCTTTTCCAAATTGCCCTACAAACAGAAAAAGTATGTTGAATATTTCTTTAAAACCATAAGAAAAAAAACACCCCTTGCAAAAAACCAAACCACTCACCTTTGCTTTGGCAACAGACTCCATGTTGCTGGAGAGATCATCAATCTCCATCTTGAACTCGCTCTTCTCCTTCTCCAGCTTCTGCTTGACGCGCTGGAGATTGTCGATCTGCTCTCCCAGCTCTGCAACACTGTCAGCCTGTTTCTTGCGGAGAGCTGCTGCGGTAGCTTCATGCTGCAGGGTTGACTCTTCAAGATCCCGACGCAGCTTCTGAAGCTCAGCTTCGCGCTTCTTGTTCATCTCAATCTGAGCGGATGTTGCTCCACCAGCTTCCTCCAGCCTCTCACTGATCTCCTCAAGCTCCCTGGAGAGGTCTGACCTTTGCTTCTCCACCTTAGCCCGAGCAGCCCTCTCAGCCTCAATCTCCTCCTCCAGCTCCTCAATACGAGCCTAGATTTAATAATGGTAATGACCAGAAGGTTTGTTATCCTTTGTTTTCTGCAAATCACTTATTAAATATTCTTGTGAAATACATACCTGGAGTTCCTTGACCTTCTTCTGAAGCTGAGCACCAAGTGTCTGTTCATCTTCAATCTTGCTGAGGAGCTGGCTATTCTCAAAGTCCTTCCTGAAGAGTGGGAATACAAATATTTGCTATTCCTTTTGTTGAAAGAAAAAAAAGGTTGCATTGTGGCAATAGAAAAACGTGAGGTTTAAAAGTAACAAACAAACAAATACTTCTTGATTCTCTCATCAGATTGCTGCTTGTCATTCTCCAGATCCATTATGGATTCCTGGGTCAGTTTCAGATCCCCCTCAAGCTTCCTCTTGGCTCTCTCAAGGTCCATGCGGAGCTTTTTCTCTTGCTCCAATGATCCCTCAAGCTATCAGAAGACAGGTATTGATAAGGCATTTAACAGACCAATCATCAACACCAAGAAGTCAATATAAGAACAAAAAACACAAAGTCATAACAATTGTTTTCTTACATCGTCCACTTGCTGTTCCAGCTTTGTCTTGGCTTTGGTCAGAGTGTTGACTTTGTCTTCCTCTGACTGGAGATCATCAAGTGTTTGCTGGTGCGCCTCTTGGAGGGCTTTCTTCTCCTTGGTTAACTTGGCAATGGTTTCATCTTGAGATGCCATCTCCTCTGTCAGGTTTTTCACCTAAAAGAAGGGTACAGTTTTAAAGTAACTTAGCATCTATACATGTTATTCTGTGCAAATGTTTTTATCATTTTGTATCAGTGTATATTTAAAGTGATAGAAACCTTATTTTCTGTGGCATGTTTCTCCTTCTCCACTTTAGCCAAGGTGAGCTCCAAGTCATCAATATCTTTCTTCAGCTCTGAGCATTCATCCTCCAGCTTCCTCTTCTTAGCAGTCAACTCACCATTCATTTCCTCTTCATCTTCCAGTTTCTCGGTTGTCTCTTTGAGTTTGGCCTCAAGCTGGATCTTGCTCTTAATGAGCCCTTCACATCTTTCCTCAGCATCAGAGAGATTGTCTCCTTCCTATATTGTAGTTTGGACATGCAATGAGTCTGTTTGTTATCTTCTTTTTAGAGATTTCAATATTCATTGATTTTTGTTTATTATTCATTTAGTTAATCTACTTTTGCAATATAGTAAGAAGGCAAATAAAGTATATGGCCTCTACTTACTGCTCACCCGGAATCTGAAAATGTGAGCAACAGCTTTCAATGATTTAAGATGACTTGTGATACAATAAGACTTGCTTTTGTTTACTACTTACCGAAGCCACTTGGAGTTGCAGGTCATTCTTTTCCTGCAACAGGGAGACCATTTTCTCCTCCAGTTCCTTCTTCTTGGCCAGGGCAGTGGCCAAGTCTGATTTCATCTTATCATAGTTCTCCTTCATCTGTAACAGCTCTTTCTCCGTCTCAGCACTCTGAAGAAGAGGCTTGATCTTGAAGTACAATTTAAGCCATGGCCAATTTTTCACATTCATGAAAGAACGGATATTGTACTGGACAGCATAAATAGCTTCTCTAAAAAGAGATAATACAAAAGGGATTATTACTGAAATGAAATCTGTAAAACTGCTTAGAATTCAACCAGAAATACATGTACGATACATTTAAAAATGTACACTAAAGTTATGTGTACTGTATGATCATTCTACCTCCTCTCCATCATCTTAACAAACTCTGTCCTTGAGAGGAAACCTCTTATGCGAGCCTGAGTCATGGTCATCAGCTTAGCCAGTTTATCATCTCTCAACTCTTCAAGGGTACCCAGCAGACCGGCTTTGAAGAACACCTAGGTTATCAAGTGAAATAATTCAATCATTTGTATAAATGGATACTGGACATATGCACTTCATAGCTATTGATATTGTCCATATAAATGTACCTTTGTGTGCCCAAACTTGTACTGAGTGTGGTCTACATCAATGGAGCCAAGCAGCTTCTCTGAAGCTTTCTTGTTGTCAATAAACTGTCCCTCAGGGATGATACTGGCATTCAATACTTTGTATCTGCAAGAGAAAACAATGTTGTTACTTATATGTACCTCTCATCTTTTATTGGTGTTTTTTTGTTGTACTGAAATTAACTTGACTTGCTAATAATTAAAACTGCAGTTACCTCTGCTTAAAGTCAGCGTAAAGGACTCTGCTTGGGAAGCCCTTTCTGCAGATTCTGATGCCTTCCAGCACACCGTTACACCTCAGCTGGTGGATGACCAAGTGGTTCTGCATAAGACCTGTACATTGAACCAAATCATTCAGCTTAACAAGCATTATGGCTTGTGATTGTTTTTACCACACAAAGACCAATAAGTTCATTCTGTGTATTGCAAACACATTGTATTGAAACATTGCTTTACACAACCATGTTGTATAAAGTCAATTCAACTTTGTTATGCGCTTCTTACCTGGGGTCTTCGATTCATTTGGAATCAGGCAACGGACAAAATGAGGGTGAGTGCTCCTCAAGTTGAACATCAGCTTTCCCAAGTTCTCCTGTGCATCGGAAAACACAAGATATTCGGTCAGCTGAATTTCAAGATGTGTTAAGCAACTGTTTATCATATTGTAATTTGAAACAATACATACTCTGAAAAGAGCAGACACAGTTTGGAAGGAACCACCCTTCTTTTTCCCAGCCTTCTTACTGGCACCAGCCTCTGTTTTGAAAAAAATATATTTATGTGACTGAATAAATAAAACCAACGTTTTTTCTCTGTGGATTGTGGATTCGATTTTTCACACACAAATACGTGTACGATTGTTATTACCTTCACCACCATGAGTTAGATACAGCAATGCCAGCAGTTTGTTTGAAGCTTTCTGGTAGAGCAGAACAACTGAGTCATTCAGGGGGTCCTTGTTCTTGTCCAACCAGCCAGTGATATTGTAGTCCACTGTACCGGCATAGTGAATCAGGGAGAAGTGAGCTTCAGCCTTGCCCTTTCCAGGCTTTGGCTTCTCAAAGGCCTTGGTCTTGCCAAGATGCTGATCATGCAGCTTGTTCTTGAAAGTTGTGTCAGAGGCCTTGGGGAACATGCACTCCTCTTCAAGGATGGAGAAGATGCCCATTGGCTTGAAGGAGTTTACATTTGCTGTTAAAATTCAACTGAGGAAGCAAACATTTGCACATGAATCAAGATGTTCTTCTAATGTCAATACATACCTTCTCGATAAGCTCAATGCAGGCAGCCAAGTCCATACCGAAGTCAATGAACTCCCATTCAATTCCTTCTTTCTTGTACTCCTCTTGCTCCAGGACAAACATGTGGTGGTTGAAAAACTGTTGCAGTTTCTCATTGGTGAAGTTGATGCAGAGTTGCTCCAAGCTGTTGTACTGTAGTTATTGAAACATTTAATTTCATTGCAAAATAAAGTTGAAATTTAAAACTGCTCAGATATTTTTCAACTTACATCAAAGATCTCAAATCCAGCGATATCCAACACTCCAATGTAGTACTGTCTGGCCAGCTTTGTGGCCAACATCTCATTGATGCGGATGACCATCCACAAGAACATTTTCTCATAGATGGACTTGCACAGAGCACTGACAGAATTTTTGACCTAGAAATAAGGATTTCAGTGTAGTAATTTATAAAGAAACATTTTCATATCACAATGTCAACCTTGCTAACATTTTGGCAAATATTTAATGTACTTTTTGTTACCTGTGACACAGTTTGACCTTTGGTCACCATCTCATTTCCAACCTTGACTCTTGGGTAGCACAAACATTTCAGCATTTCGGCCGAGTTCAGGCCGAGGAGGTAGGCGATTTTATCAGCCTCTGAATGAAAGAATCAAAGTAATTATGAAACACACGTGAACTATAAATTATTACACAAATCTTAAAATGTTGAGAATTCCTAATTTACCCTCATTGCCATCAGGTTCAGCCTGCTCCTCACGCTGCTTTTGCTTGAATTTCATGTTTCCATGATGCATCACAGCCCCAGTCAGCTTGTAAATGCCCATTTTCTCCTCATTAGTGAAGCCCAATATGTCAATTGCCGTCTGCAATGTAAATAAAGCAGTTATTGGTATGGGAAACATTTTCCTTTGTGTAATATATGTTTTCATCAAATTGTTGTCCTACATCTGTTGCATCAAACTCCTCCACATCATCTATGCTTTTGACAGTGATTTCACCCTGACTGATCATATGGTAGTCATAGGGGTTGGTGGTGATAAGAAGAGTCTCTAGAAGAAAAATATATAAATACATAAACAAACTTGTTTTTTTTTTGTTTTTTTGGAAAATGTTTTAATCTTTTGGTATAACATACCCAGGACCTCAGGCCTGTGGCCAGTCATCAACTGATAGAATATATGGTAGCTTCTCTCAGCAGACAACTGGAAGGTGACACGGGACTTCTCCAGCAGATCTGTGAATTACAAATATAAGTTCAAACTGGAATTACTTTACATTTCAATGCATCATTTCAACAGAGACCAGATTTTAGGACAAATAACTCTTGACTCACACCATGGTTAAAACTTACATGTTTCAATATCAGCTGAAGCCAGCTTTCCAGTAGGGCCAAAGTGGATTCTGATGAATTTACCCTAAATGGCCAGGTCATTAATAATCAGTTTTTCTAATCCAGCAACAAAAAGGTACAAATATATTTCCTGCATTACTCACAAAACGAGAGGAGTTGTCATTCCTCACAGTCTTGGCATTACCATAGGCCTCCAGCAGAGGGTTGGCTGCAATGATCTGGTCTTCAAGGGAGCCCTGCAAGAAAAAGATTTGACGTACATGAAAAATACGCATTGACATGAACTTTTCTGTGAAATAGTTTTTTGTTAAGCTTCTAGTTTACCTTAATTTTGCCAGACGATGACTCAGCCTTCTTAGTAGATCCAATAGCTGCAATTGTTGCAAAGTACTGGATGACACGCTTGGTGTTCACTGTCTTTCCTGCACCGGATTCTCCGCTGTGTTACAGGAGGCACATTGTCAAAATTCTGCTTCATTATCATGAAGCTTATAAATATTTAATAGGCAGCTTGTTTTATACTCACGTAATCAGGACAGACTGGTTCTCGCGATCTTAAATACAAACATACAGTACATAGTTCCCATGATTTCGATTTTGAATGTTCATTCCAAAAGTTTTTGTTTAAGGTACATTTAACTTCTGTGTATTTATCATCCTTAACACTTGTAACATTAATCTTACCAGTGTGCATGAACTGATAGGCATTGTCAGAGATGGAAAATATATGGGGCGGTGCCTCAATCCTCTTTTTGCCTTTGTATGCATCCACAACCTGAGCGTCGTACACAGGAAGCCACTTGTAGGGGTTCACGACGACACAGAACAGGCCAGAGTAGGTCTATAAAAGCAGATAGCATAAACATAGATACACATATATACATATTTACATTCACATTGAAACATTGTATAAACTGTATGGCAGAGTGGAAACTCACATAGATCATCCATGATGAATAACGCTCTTTGAGGTTATACAGCACAGCAGGCTCATTGAGATGGGTCATCATGGCCATGTCCTCCATTTTGTCATACTTTGGAGGGTTCCTGAGATGGATGTCCTCCTCTTTTACAGTGAGAGTCTGAAAGGAAATTCATAAAATAATAACATTCTTAATTTGTTTTTAATTCTTTAATTCTCTAGTGTCAGTTGAAATTTAAAAAACAATGTACAAATACTCCAGCAAATGTCAAGACATCGTACTTTACAAAAAGTGAAACAATGAATCACTTACCTTTCCACAATCTGTATCAACTGTGGCTTTGCCACCCTCTTTCTTTACAAGTTTACCCTTGAGGTACATATCCGTCACATCAGCCACAAAGTAGGATGTTTTGGCATCAAAAAAGGCAGCCTGAGCCTCAATCCTCTCCCTCTCTGTTTTTCGAAGGTAAATGGCCGCTGGGCCATAGGAGGCCATCTCCCCATCTGTGCTCATGATGGCACTTTGGATGAGGCTGAACAGATGAGGAGTCCACAAGAGTGTTAACATGACAACATATATGGTTTGCTATCATGGTGATAGTGGAGATAACATGCTTTTGGTGAGATCTTTTACCTTAGCTTGTTCCAAAAAAGACGAGTCACAGATCTATGAAAAGATCAGTAAATGTGAGTACAATGTTTTTCTAGTTCTTCAAATTTGAACTGCAGACCTTCAGGTTCAATTTAAGAACAGGTGTTGGTAAAGGTGTTAGAATTTCTTCTGACTTAAATAATGTATGTTCATTAAATCACCTCAAATCCCTTCACAATCAGAGATTAGTATTACTCTTAAGCATCATTCAGTATGTATGTGAAAGCATGTGTTGTAAAATAAGCTGATTAATTGTGTAATGTTTTGGAATAAATTATTTCTTTAGCTGTTTTGGAATAATGCTTACCTTTCAAAACTACTATAAGATAACTCTGCCGGACAGAATAAGTGGTTATTATAAACAACAGTTGTTGTCTAAACTAGTCTGACTAATTAAAAAGAGCATGATTGGAGGTCCTTCTGAGTACACTCACCTGTGTTGGTGTGCTTCAGTTCTTGTGAGTCCAGCTCTGCCTCTTTTATAGAAAAGGGGAGTGGCTGGTCAGCAGTTGTCTCACTCTATTTGGTCATGACCTTTTTCCATCCTGTTGCTTATTTTGTGGCAGTGATGTTTCAGGAGATGGCAGGCATGATTCTCTTTAACTATAATTAAAAAAATACAAGACATATTACACACAAAGTTGCTATATTCCAACCTAAAAACCTTTCAGTAAACAATATCTAGATTAGGGGTCTGCTTAGGGGAGCATGGATGTCAACATATTTAGAGAAAAGCAAGGAGATGCATTTTGCCACTACATTATCTTTGTGAGTCACAAGCTTTCTGCTTTAGATATTGGTAAACTACTGCCTCGACCAATATCTGCAAACTTGGAAAAAATTGAATCATTAATTTAATATTGCAGAATAGGGTTTGTGTAGAATTCCAACCATTCTAGTTATTTAATTTGCAGGACATTGAAGTTGAAACATCTAATGAACATCAACAGTCTTTTATTATCTTCATGGCCAGCAATGGGGCTTTTGTTTTTGAAAGTCTTCCAAAATCCTCATCGATCATCTTTAATGTAGATTTACACCTTTGTCAAAGTTTGTAAATCTGGGTTGGAAAGCATTTATAATGCTAAATAATGTTTGATGATAACAATTGTATATTTCATTATGCTTAAAGCAATGTATGAAGAAAATATGAGTCAATAATACTTAAAGAATAGGTAGGGTGAATAGTGCACAATGTGATCTTATAAATAAAAATCAAATTACTTTATTTATAGAATTTACATCTTATTGATGTGTCTGTGCCATGTGAGATGGTATTTTTTGGAAATGCCCCCAAATGTCTGTTGTCTACAGTTACGAGACACTGGCACATCTGCTGTAATACAATTAAAGATGAGGTACCATCCATATAAATTAAATCGGCTGTTATATAATTCCCTAAATGGACATCATGAAAACTGTTGGCAAAACATTTGAGATCAAGCTTAAAATAAGTTGCACACAAAGCCAAATGATTTTCATCCGTGTTGCGACATTTGATACTTGAGATGACCACAGTTTCTTGAAAAACTTGTTTCCATAGCAATTGTCATGATTTAAAGTATCCCAGTGACCAACACGTGTGTTATCCATCAATGGTTAGCTTCTTTACGTTATCATTGGCATCTTACCTTTTATTTTAGCAACACTTTAACTTGATACTTTTATGCCAATAAAGCCAATTGATTGGTATAATTTAAAATGAGTTTATTGAATTAAACTGCATTGTATTAAATGACCCTGAAAGACCCTGTCGCATGTCAGATTTTGAAGAGTGGATTAAACCTTTACCAGGGAAACTTCCCATCTTTTTTCTCTCATTTGTTACGATCACATGCTACCAGCTGTAAATAATTGTTTTGCCGTTCCTCCAAGGAGTTTGTTATGTTTGTAATATGACTCTATATCACAGCCAAACTGGGATGCTCATCCCACCTGCTTTTTATCATTGTAAAAGGTTATTCTAACTTGGACGCATGAGATATGTCATTCCTTTCACATTTTAATTGTTAGGATTCTGGAACAAAATCCACAGTGTTTATTTCTTATAAGGGTTAGCAATAGCGACATGAACATATTTACCTTGAAACAGATGAAGAGGCATCAAAAGAATGAATGGAAGCCTCATTCTGCTCCAAGATCCCAGGTCAATGTTAAATGTTCTCCTTGAGACAGAGTACAAAGACTTGCCATACTTGGCAAACTTGACCTATTTGTCGCCTGTGACATCCCAAATAAAGAACTGCATGTAGGAGAGGCTTAACAGTAGCCATTTTTAAGCCCTAAACAGAATTGTATTTTCTTAATAGGCGCGTTCACACCGGATTACTTTTCCCCGTACTTTTCCCGTTTAGTTCCGTTAGTACCCCATACATATGGCCACGTTTCCTCTGTATTCATTGTCAGATTTGTGTCCTTGGTTTTAGTTTATGTAGTTTTTGAGGATCATGAAGCTATTATTAGAATATCATCTCAATATCATAATGGACAGAGGCCCATTGTACCTTCTTTCCATCATTTTTCACATACTCTGTCCTCATGACATACTCTCTAAGAGCCAAAGTCATGGTCAGCAGCACAGCCAGTTTGTCATCTCCCATCTCCTTCATGGTATCCAGCAGACTGGCTTTGAAGAACACCTTATCAGCAAAGAACCTATGCTGTGACTAAGATATATTTCAATTCTTTGTTTGTATTCCTCCATCATTTAGTTGTGATGTATGAACAAAGCATTATTTTCACCCCTGCTTAAACTCATTGTAGTGAAAATATTCAATCAATCCAGCAAGGTAGGATCAGATGTAAATGTTATATAACTAAAAGTGAATAGAAGGAAAATAAGCAAACAGCTTCAAACTCTATTATTGCACAAGGCCCTGTTTATTTGGAATATCATACAATTTTGATATAGATAAAACTGATTTTAAACTATGTATTCATTTGGAATTGTGCCTTGACTTTCATTTTTGAACACATACACAATTTTCTCTCTGTAAGATAAACTCAAATGTGATTAGTATTTTTAGTTTTGGATCTTGTCTATATTTAACGTAAATGCAGTAAAATGTAATAATATCAATGGTGAGTCTCACCAATACTAAATAGCATTCAGCATTGTAACTCGCTCATTTATATATTTTAAGAGTATGCCGTATCATTTGAATATTATTATACGACATAACATATTTAAAAGTGGCATTATTTCTGCTCATAAAAGCAAAAGTTTGATAGCATTGTCCAAAGTATGTCCCAAAATACATACCGTGTTATATATAGGCCTACGCAGATTTTGGAACCACCAATTTGCTCCAACAAAAGATGTATTCATAATTGTATTCAAACTTGAGAACGACTTCATCATTTTAAAATAGAACTTGTCTATACCTGTCCCTGCAACTAAACAGGACAATCACCAGAAAGTGAATCCAAGGGGTTTTGTTGTATAGTTGCAGGAACTTGGCACTTCTCATATTTCTCTGCTAAAATTGATTGTAAGGCCCTTTCTATAAAATTCAAGTGGTATTAACTTTAACTATATTTATTTGTTGTTCTTTTCTTTTCACTATCTTTGTAAAGCGACTTTGAGCACCTGTAAAAGCGCTAACAAAATAAATCTATTATTATTATTATTATTATTATTATTATTATTATATTAATGGACCGTGAACTAAAACTTGAGTCAGATTAAATCTGTGGTAAAAACAAGCTTTTATCACCCGAGGCCGCTAGCCAAAGTAAAACCTTGTCTTTGAGACAGTAATCCATTCCTTTGTCACCACTCGGCTCCAACTCTCTCTACATGGGGGTCAGTGGGTCCTCCCTCGCTCGTCTGCAGCGGGTGCAAAATGCCGCAGCAAGGCTTCTAACTTGGCACACGGAAATATGACCACATTTCCCCCATTTTGGCTTCGCTCCACTGGCTGCCAATACATTTTAGGATTCATTTCAAAATCCTTTTGTTTACTTTTAAATCCCTAAATGGCATGACCCCACCATATCTTTCTGAGGTGCTACACCCTTACACGCCCAACCGCCCTCTCAGGTCAGCGGATCAACTGCTCCTGAATGTGCCCAGAACCAAGTCAAAGCTCAGAGGGGGCTGTTGCTTCTCTGTAGCGGCTCCCACACTGTGGAACGATCTGCCCCTGCATATCAGACAGGCTGCCACACTGCCTGCTATAAATCGCTTCTTAAAACCCACCTCTTCTCCTTAGCATATAAACATCTTTTAGAGCGTTGCTTTTATTGCTTTTAAATTGTCTATTGTTTTTACTTGTACTTGTTTTATGGTGTGTGAGCTGAGCTGTGTTGCTTTTTGTATGTTTTGTTTCGTTTATTTGCCTGTACAGCACTCTGGTCTGGAGGTTTAAAGTGCTATATAAATAAAGCTGTATTGTATTATTACATCCTGCCTTAAAAGGACACCAAGAACATTTGCCAACCAGGCTTAGAGAAGATCTATAAAAAGGACTACTCAGAATTTAAAGATCTTTATCCTTGTGATTCATTTGAAGAAGATGTTGTTGATGTTTTGGCAGTTCAGTGTCTTTGAAACACTATACAACTATGGCATTCAGATATCCCAAGCATGGGCTCCAAAACATAATGACCTAAAGTCATTGTCACGTATCCAAATACATTTCAGAAGTATTACAATTGCATTTATAATAGCTGCACACGTCATTGTCAATGACCCTCACTGACACAGATTCTTATCCTCTCCCATAGATGTTATGGGTTACATTGACCCACCCCATCATGTTAGCCTTTCCACTTTCAAAATAAATTGAAACTTGCACATTTTTTGGTTATTTTGCACATTTCTGTTCAATAATAACTTTACACAGTACACAGCTTTTATAATTAAAAATTGTACTGCACATATTTTATTTTTCAGAATGATTTGTCATATTCTTGTACTTAGCTTTTTGTGTGTATTTCTGGTATATTTATGTGTCTTATAAACATTTCCTTTTATTTTCTTTATTTTTTATGTATAATATAATGGTTTTATGTTCATTTCTTACATCACTCCAAAGCACATTCGTTGTAAGTTAAAACCTACTCTGCAATATATACAAATATATTTGTGCACCCCACAGGTAACAAAGATTGATTTTCTGCAGTATACTCTAACTGGCCAGACTTTTCTATTCAGTTTTATTAAGATTTCCTTGAATTATAACTCCTATATGCCAATGATGTAGTTTATTCTTGCAGTTGAAACATGTGGGAGTGGGGAACTGTGTTTGTTTAAAGGTGGCTTTAGCACAGAATATTGAAATCCATAAATTAATCGGAAAAAAAACTGGCCTCGAGTCATAAATTCCTTTTGTACTGTGTGTGTAATTACAAGGAATTTCAATAAAGGCGTTCTTGAAATGATTTTTTACAAGTGATAATTGCATGGGATTGTGTGGTTATTTGACCCTCAATACTTGGTGCTCATTTTCACATTTCAGCTTTCAGCATGTGACTTATCAGAAATACGGCTTAAGCTCAAGGTTATAATAATAATAATAACTTTAATTTTGGGGGGCGCCTTTCATAACACCCAAGGACACCTTACAGGGCATAGGGGCAATATAGGGAACAATTAAAACAAAGTAAATTACTGTTATCATATCAACCATTTATTTATACAGCAGTGTATTTAAGTAACTAAGTACATTAACACAATTTTGAGGTACTTTTACTTTACTCTGAAACTGGGGTAGGAAAAATAATTTAACATTAGGTCAGGAAAGATCATAGATTTTTATTTTGCTGATTTATTTATTTTATGTTTTTTGCTGATTTATTTATTGATTATATCATAGATATATGCGTCCATGAGATAAGAGATGGAACGATGTGATGTGATGATTCACACTGCACAGTAGGTGGCGATATGCACCTTTTAAAGTGGTTTGCAATCCGCCAAAAACCGAGAGAAGAAGAACGTTTATGCTTCTGTCACTCTAGTCTAGAACATGGATGTATAATATAAGTAATAAATAAATATAATAAATATTAATAAGGTCTAGAATTGTAGTGGCTAAAAATAAGTAGCAGATGTCATACCGGCAACCACCGACATTTGCCAAACCGCCAATAAACACTAAAGAAGAAGAAGAAGAAGAAGACATTTGCCAAGATTGTGACGTGTAATGACGAAGCCGGAAGTCCCACTGAGGACTACACGCTTTTAGTAGTCTGCCGTTAGCTACACTTAGCATTGATTTTTTAAAATTTCAAACGGCCATATCTTTCAAGGAAAAAAAATGCCTTCGCTAAACGGAAAACCAGATGTTATGTTTGTAAGCCACACCATTTATTATTTTGTGTGTTATCTGCTATCGTTTATGATTGTTTGTTAGCTAGCTAACTTTTACTGGCGCGCTAACGTTAGCTTTGCCGTGTGTATTGAAGTTAGCTTGTTATGGCTCGTTTGCCTGGAATCACATCTTTGTTGTCACACAAAATTGGCTCCTTACTTGTGTTAAAATATTTTGATTCTGAACTTACAATAGCTTTTGTTAATTAATTGCGTTTGCAGTTTACGACTGAATTGTTATTGTGACGTTCACGTTACGTTGTGGCGCTAATGTTAGCCATTAGCAGACGCAACTCTTTCAAAAAGTTATTACAGTTGTACTTAACAACATGTTATGTGATTTCTGCCTCTGTTAGGAGGACGATGATCTCCCTTATGAAGAAGAGATCATCAGGAACCCGTACTCGGTCAAGTGCTGGATGCGTTACATCGAATTCAAGCAGAATGCAGGAAGATCCACCCTGAACATGATCTATGAGAGGGCTCTGAAGGAGCTGCCTGGCAGGTAAGTTATCTAACGGTACAGGGGACCTTTTAGTGAAAGCATTGACATGTAAAGAGAAACAGGTGGCTAGGGATACCTGCAAATCAACATTTTAATCATACAACTTGTATAGCTTTTTTATTAAGATAGGACATGCTTCTTTACATCACTGTTTTGCGTTGTTAATTATCTATAATACCTTAACTTTTATTTAGGCTGTGATTCTAAAGAGTCATATTCGTTTTAAGATTTGTCCAATTGCTATTTGATTATGGTGTAATACTTTTCCCTTTTCTTTTCTTTTTACAGCTATAAGCTGTGGTACAATTATCTGAGAGAGAGACGGAAACAAATCAAAGGGAAATGTGTCACTGAACCAGGATATGAAGAGGTCAATAATTGCCATGAAAGGGCATTAGTGTTCATGCACAAGGTAATACAACTTCAAGAACTCCATACAAATCCACTGGACAGCACACACTAATAGGACATTGTGGTCTGTGTGCTTGAACTAAACCACCTTGTCTTTCCTTAAACCAGATGCCGAGAATATGGCTTGATTACTGCCAGTTTCTTGTTTCTCAATGCAAGATCACAAGAAGTCGGCAAACATTTGACCGTGCCCTCAGAGCTCTTCCTGTTACACAGCATCCACGTATCTGGCCTCTATACCTCCGCTTTGCCCGTAACCTGCCCCTGCCTGAGACAGCCATTCGGGTGTATCGCAGGTACCTTAAGGTGAGAGCATCGGTCACAAACTAGTTTTATACACCCAACTGTCATTTGTTTCTTTCACAGTTTCTTATGACTCTGAAAGTTGTGTTTGTGCACTTTCAGTGGCAATTTATAAAGAATGTATGTGATGTGGTATCATGTCAGAATGTGGTATGATAGATATGAATACGAACATTTCTTTTTGAAAGTTCTCATCTAATAGGACAATTTATTTTACATATTTCCATTGAAAGGGAATGATAATGTTGACATTTAATTTACCTTTTTTTTTTTTGCTGTACTTGGAAATGTCCTCAATGTGTGCTGTCTGCTCTTTGTACTATGTAGCTTTCCCCGGAGAATACAGAGGAATACATAGACTACTTACGTTCTGTTGGCCGCTTGGATGAAGCAGCTTTGCGACTAGCAGCTGTTGTCAATGACGAGAGCTTTGTGTCCAAAGAGGGCAAGTCTAACTATCAGGTAAGATAATATTAACTTAGCACTTTGGGTGCCTATTTTTGTAAGCATGAACTGCAAAATCAAAACTCTTGTTTCAACATGTATTCTTTTGGACAGCTGTGGCATGAGCTCTGCGACCTGATCTCCCAGAACCCTGACAAAGTGACATCTCTGAATGTCGGAGCCATCATCAGAGGAGGCCTCACTCGCTTCACAGACCAACTTGGAAAACTCTGGTGTTCATTAGCTGACTATTACATCAGGAGTGGTCACTTTGAGAAGGTGTGTTTCTTTTGAATAGATTCAATTTGTATACATTTCATGCAACACATTGATATCATGTTATTTATCCCAAATACTACTCTTCCTTATTGTTAGAAAAATATCACTAGTCACCGGCTTGAGCTTCAATATCAGGATACATGTTTTTATTATCCTTGCAAGAATGGAAGTAGTCATCACATACAGAGCATATGGTACAACTAGTTCCTGAACAGTGTCCTTCACATGCTGATATACAAGAGAGAGAGTTACACAGTCACAAGATGGAGGAATACCGGTTCAAAGCAGTATACAAAGTTTAGTTTAGATTAGCTAAGACCCACGTCAGAAATGATCGTGCTTGTCACATGTCTATCTCCATAGAGGCTGAATCATCATGTTAATCGTATAGCTATCATATTCCTAAAACAGTCCTGATGCTCTTCTAGGTAAACATACCTCCGGTTACGTACACAGCTACGTAGGGCCTTTGTTATCATGTGCTACTCTGATATTAGAAGAGTACATTCAGTATTTTCCCAAACTTATAAATATCTAGTTAGGTTGCCTCAATTGAATTAACATTAATGTGATTTACTAAACCTATGCATTTTTTTTCTTTCTCAGGCTCGTGATGTTTATGAGGAAGCCATCCTCACGGTGGTAACTGTAAGGGATTTCACGCAAGTGTTTGATAGTTATGCCCAGTTTGAAGAGAGCATGATCGCAGCTAAGATGGAGGCCACTGCTGAGATGGGAAAAGATGAAGAGGGTGAGTGCTGATTCATTTATATCTGCAACATACTTCACTTTCACTGCACTCCACCATGCATGCTTTACTCTCTGTCCCTCTTTTCCCAGAGGATGTAGACATGGAGCTTAGACTGGCCCGCTTTGAGCAGCTGATAGCTCGGCGGCCGCTCCTGTTGAACAGTGTTCTACTGCGACAGAACCCTCATAATGTACATGAGTGGCACAAGCGGGTTAAACTGTATGACGGCAATGCACGGCAGGTGAGGCCTTTTTGAAAATTGTATTCAAATGTTGTTTTGCTCCCACATTTTATTTTGGTAAAACATTCAACATTCACAGTTAACTCAAATGTATACTTACTAATAGATCTGTGCTCACCATATCTTTGGCAGATCATCAACACGTACACAGAGGCAGTGCAGACGGTGGATCCAATGAAGGCCACCGGGAAGCCTCACTCCCTCTGGGTTTCCTTCGCTAAATTCTATGAGGAAAATGAGCAGCTTGATGATGTAAGTCACTGAGGTTTTTAAAAGTGTATTCCAAAAACTCTCTGTAAATTATATGAGAAACTTGTTCTAATCATTTAATGACTGTCACACAGGCCCGGACCATTTTCGAGAAGGCTACTAAGGTGAACTACAAGCAGGTTGATGACCTCGCTGCGGTGTGGTGTGAATATGGAGAGATGGAGCTTCGCCATGAGAACTATGAACAGGCACTGCGTATACTGAGGGTAAGACACTTAATTCACATCTGCAGTCATTGGATATAACCGTAAAATAGCAGCACTATTTACACTAGATGTTTAGTAACATCTAGTGGAAGGACTGAGAAACTACAATAACATTGTCTTCCTCCAAATGTTTTTTGAAAGCATATTCTACATCAAGATTCCAAACAAGGTGTGGGATACAGTAGTCCATAGATGAAACCTGAGGCCGCACATCATATCTGTGTAATGCGTAGAAGTGTGACATTAAACTATAAAACGCTAGCTTGACTATTGACTAAAAAAATACTACATTCTGTTTGTCGCCTTTTTGAAGCTCTCCTTCTTTCAAACAATTCACTTGTTCGGTGGAATCAAAACCATGTGAACAGTGCATAGTTGAAAGTTTAGGGCCCTAGGAGATTAGAGTATTGACCACAAAATACATTTGGGGAAGCTCTCTGCCTGTGTAGTGTATGACATATGTGCAACAGATAAGTTGACTGGAATTGACTTAAAATACTTCTAAGGCTCTGCTCATGAATTCTGACAATTCTGACCAAGTGTTTTACTGATTGCACCATTTTAAATAATTGATAACTTTTCTTTTGATTTAAATATAGAAAGCTACAGCCATCCCATCCAAGAAGGCCGAGTACTTTGATGTATCTGAGCCGGTCCAGAACAGAGTTTACAAGTCCTTGAAGGTCTGGTCCATGCTGGCGGACTTGGAGGAGAGTCTCGGCACTTTCCAGGTATGTCCACAATGTCTGTGAGAGGTCCCGATCCGATCACGTGATCGGGGATCGGAGCCGATCACGTGATTTTCAAAAGATCGGAATCGGGAGAAAAAAAATCGGGGATCTGGATTTTTTTTTAATCTTTTTTTTTTTAAATAAATACTTTTTTTCTTTTTTTTTGTATTCAATGTTACAAAACAAAAATAACCATGTTCAAGTCTTAAAGTCATCCTGAGGCCATAGTTTTGGTTTCAAATTACAGAACATCATGTATGTGTTGCTTCTTTGGGGCTTGTTTTCATAGACCTGGTTGCTTATTTCTCTCAAATCTGGCAACAGAGTGGGCAGGGCGCAGTGTCTAATTATAGCAGTAAGCTAACGAGTACTGAAAGCTTTATTTTGATCCAATGCTGCACAACTGAACTGATCCAATGCTGCTGTGAAAGAAAGAAGCTATATCCATGTTGGATAGAATATCCAATTTAAATAAGAAAAAATAACCTTAAGGAACAACTTGAATGCTTTTTTTTCTCTTAATGCATTGCATAAAGATCGGATCGGGAAAAATCGGTATTGGCAAATTTTCAAAATCAAATGATCGTAATCGGATCGGGAGCAAAAAAAGGTGATCGGGACATCCCTATCTGTGTGTCAACAGCTGAATGTTACTACAATGAGCCAAATATATGAAGGTGTATATATGTCAGGAAATGTCTGAGATATTTATTGATTGTGTTAGAAGTCTTATCCACTGTTTGCTTTTAAATCAGATTTGTCATTCATCTCTGTGAGTTGCACATTTTGAATTAAATTTGTATTACATTTTCTTTCTCCTCAGTCCACAAAAGCAGTGTATGACCGGATCATTGACCTCCGCATCGCCACACCACAGATCATCATCAATTACGCCATGTTCCTCGAAGAGCACAACTACTATGAGGAAAGCTTTAAAGTAAGAACATGCTACTAATGAACTCAACCAATATTTAAAGCCAGTGTGTTCTTGCTTTTGTCAACTTCTAACAATTCTTCAATACCTTTTTTTTAGGCATACGAGCGAGGTATTGCTCTCTTTAGGTGGCCGAATGTTTATGACATCTGGAACACTTACCTCACCAAGTTCATCGATCGTTATGCGGGCAAGAAGCTGGAAAGAGCTAGGGATTTATTTGAGCAAGCCCTCGACGGCTGCCCTGCCAAGTTTGCCAAGAGTAAGTGGCTTTGTTATACTAACATTGACAATTTGTGTGCAGATTATTGGCACACTGTTTCTCATATTTTTTCTGCATAAAGTGTACTGATGTTGAATGTCCCACTTCGCCTTGGTTTCCAGCCATTTACCTGCTGTATGCCAAACTGGAGGAGGGATATGGATTGGCACGACATGCCATGGCCGTCTACGAAAGAGCAACGCAGGCAGTAGATGATGGGGAACGACATACCATGTTCAATATATACATCAAAAGAGCAGCTGAGATTTATGGAGTCACGTACACAAGAGCCATCTACCAGAAATCTATTGAGGTACATGGGATAGCATTTATGAAAATGACATTCTCCCTATTTAATAAAAAATATTTGCTCTTAAAATGATCTGTTTTTAAAACTGTTTTATTGATATTGAAATAATGGAAATCAATTTGTGTTTATTTATCCAGGTCCTTCCTGATATGCATGCCAGGGACATGTGTCTGCGGTTTGCCGACATGGAGAGTAAACTCGGGGAAATTGATCGGGCCCGAGCAATCTACTCCTACTGCTCCCAGATTTGTGACCCACGGGTGAGATAACCTACCTCCCTGGCATTTATCGTTTCTGAATAAACTGTATCATAAACAGTGGTGTGAAAATCTTGGCCCTTTTTTTAAAAATGTCTGAACTTTACCTCATAGGTGACTGCAACTTTCTGGCAAACATGGAAAGAATTTGAGATCCGTCATGGAAATGAAGACACTATTAGAGAAATGCTAAGGATCAAACGCAGTGTCCAAGCCACCTACAACACCCAGGTCAACTTTATGACCTCTCAGATGATGAAGGCCACAACAAGCTCCACAGGTGAGGGGTTGTTATAACTCTTTAGCTGTTAACTGTCTGAGCAGTACCAAACATTGTGTGGATGTTAAATCATTATTGGTGTGTCCACACATGCTATTTGTCCCAAATCCTCAGGCTAGATCCCTGAACTGCCCAATAATGAATGTCATAATATATGTTCATGTTTCCGTGTTTGTTGTACACAGTGTCCGATCTTGCTCCAGGCCAAATGGGAATTGATGACATGAAAATGCTGGAGCAGAAAGCACAGCAGCTCGCTGCAGAGGCCGAGCAGGACAAACCCAAGCCCAAAGAGAAAATTCTCTTTGTCAGGTTTGTCCATAGCCTTTTTTTTCACTCCATCGCTTGTCTTTTTTTTCTTACTCCTGTGAAAAGCTATATATAAAACCTATGCCGTTCCCGTGAGAGGAATTGCTTGGCGTTGATGCATGTTAGAATCTAACTGGCCTCAATTTATCTCACTCTTTGTATCTACCAATGCAGGAGTGACACCTCTCGCACTGAGTTGGCTGAACTTGCCAAACAAGCTAATCCTGATGAGATCGACATCGGTGATGATGATGAAGATGATAATAACCAGGGACCAGAAGGTGAGCTCCTGTCAAAATAGGCCCAGCCTCAGCAGTGATATTCTGTCTTCTTTTAAACATACATGCAGACAGGTCTTCTTTGTAAACATGCATTTCATAATTGTTTGATTCTCTGTTCTTTTCACAGAGGTGCAGCTTGAACAGAAGAGTGTCCCTACAGCTGTCTTTGGAGGGCTTAAAGAGGACTGAAAGATATCTTCTTCACTCAATTTTTTCAAAGATGCAATCTTCTATTTTATCTTGATACATTAAATATGCTCCATATTTGAATGTGTGTATTTGCTCAGTTGTATCCACTCTGTTTTAAAAATAATTTGACATGAGTCAGAAACAGAATGGCTTCATTTTTGCCTTCTGTGGAATTGTGTAGTACAGTTAAGAGATATGAACCTGTATGTCAGTCTTTCTCAAGTTTGAAGCTCAGGGTAGTTTTGCGCAAATCCTATATTGAGCCGTTTTCTATGATGAAAAACCTATATGCGATTACGGGATAACTGTAACTGAAGTCTTTTTGAGTTTGACTTTAATTCCTGGCAACATTTTGAAAAAAATAGTTGAGAAAAAAACGTTTGTACACCTTTTATAAATGCAGAGAAATCTTCTCTGACCGAGAGATCTGCCCTGGAAAACACAAGGGGGAGGAGCCTAGTTTCTCAACATTAGGCATTCATTTGAAAGTGGAGCTGAGCATTCAAGCCTCACATTGTTGGTTTGAGGATCACTAGTAGGGGACTCGGTGATCCTGAAAAGATGACTTAACTTGTATACATATATCACGAATTTCAAAATCATACTCTGGCTGCAGTGTTATGTCCAAGTACACTTACATAAAACCAGAGCTTGCATGAAAGTTGAACATTAGAAAGGCTGTAAAATATTTTTGAAACTACTTGAATTTTTACAATTGAATTGCCTTGCTTTCAGTTCCTAACCCATTTTGAAATAGGTGCAGCTGTTAAACTTTACTAGCAGATAATGTTTGTTGCTGTATTGATGCTGTATAATGTATTTCATATGGTGTTGAGTGTCTACCAGGTGTCTACTCATGACCTGATGACATTTTAGGTTAACAACATTTAAAAAAAGTTCTCCTTTCACCACAGCATAATGTTTTTCAATTATGGAACACCAGTTCTTAATTGACAGGCTGGTCTCTGCAAATGTCTAAAACTTATTTTCTCATTGTCTTGAATCCTATTGTAATAATAAAAAAAAAAAACGATGTATACCTGTTAAATGGAAGTAACCTTTTTATGACAGAGGAACCTCGGCCCTACAAAATAGTGGGCATCTCGATTTCTTTTGGAATAAACCTTTCCTTGGCAGAGATTTCATTTTTCATTCATTCTTAGTTGATGTCTTGAAAGCTCCTTAGTTAGCCGTGCAACATATGCTTCCTAGGGAAATACATTCATATTCATTTGATATAGATCAACTCCATTATTTAATAGAAAATGGGTCATGTTTGTAATTATTGCCATCTCACAAGAGCTAAACAAAATAAGGGAGAAATTGTTTCTTTCATAATTAGATTAAAATAGCTGAGGTAATCCTCTTAAGAATGTACTGCAGCGGGGCACTTGTTAGTGTGATCTTGGAACTTTGAGCAATATCATGTGATGAAGCACTCATGGGATTTCGGTTTTCCAGTGTGAATGATGCCACTGGAAACAACCCTGGTAAAGACATTTCTCAAATCAGCTTAATTGGGCAAATGTATTGTATGTTTTCCAAATTTAATTTTCCCTTTCCATCCTACATACGTTTATTTAGAGTACTAGTATATGTTTACTCTGTTCTTTTTATCTCGGTGTTTGTATACATATTTATTTATGGATTCTGCATGCTGCTTTTAAGGTCTATAAGCAGCTTAACTTTATTTTTAAATTGAGGGTAATCTATAAGTGATTAACTAAATGATTTAATCAGAGGCTGATGACAATTGTTTGATATTTATCCTACATTTAATAATGTGACCATCATATGCCTTGTTTTGCCTGTTTGGCTCCAGAAAGAGGAAATAATACATGCATAATTTACATTGAATGTTGATATATGACTCCTGTAATGTATTCAGGACAGGCCTAAAGTAATTATTCAGACAAGCTGCGTCGGTGTTCGATGGTTATTGTGGTGTCTAAATGTCTGCATCTGCAGCAAAAATAAGCACTTTAAAGAGTTGGCTAAGGCCTTGTCACAAATTCACCAGCACTTACAATGGAATGACTTGCTTCAAGTAAATATATCTGCACTAGTTCGTAGTTTGAATCTTTATGGTTTTTGCACTTATTCTAAGTAACTTTGGATGAAAGCGTCAGCAAAATTAAATGTAATGTAATCTTTACAATAACTTGCATGAACAGGTTTTTCAAACATATTGTAATTATTGCCGTATTTCTTTAGAAAATATACTGTACCTAAGCAAACCAGAAAATGTGGTGGTTCAATAATTTTGGGTCTGAACTTCTCTTTGTTTTCCATTCAAGAGGTCAGTAGTCAGGGTCATTTACAGCAGCACCCCTGAGGCCAATGGAGTTTGCCCAGGTCAGGCAGCAGCAGGGCTGATTACAAATGTTTATAAACCTGGCAAATAAGAACCTTAATTGACAGATTGTGGTTTTTATATGTAAAGGAAGACGTTAAATGAACTATAGCTAAAGGCAGACTCAGAGGTGCAGAATAGATCTATTCTAGTGCTCGATACATTCAATTTTAAGGTTGTTACTTTGATATGACACACAAAACACAATAATATAATATACAATAAGACAAGAACTTAGATATGTTTTCAAATAAAGGAGTAAATCATTAAATGCTGTCACGATAATAATGTTTCAGCAGTTTGACGTGACCAGTCAAGAAGTGCCCCTTCAGGCGTTCACCTGTGTGTTTGCCAGTGAATGAACCTGTAGCAGGAGTCACACCACACCTCCACCTGCTGTCTGTGTTCACACGGGGAGGTCCCGCCCTCTTTCCCAAGATAATTTTCTATTGGACGGCAGGATGAGTGACTGATGCCAGTGTGGAGCACCTGGGAGTCAGTCATCGGCGGTGCTTTCAGTGGAGCTGCGTACAGGGAAACGACTACAGCAATGCGGACGAAGAAGGGGAAAACGAGGGGAATAGTCCGGTTTTTTTTTAACGACCCGGCGGATCGGGGCTTTGCTTCGTCTTAAAGCATGATTTAACAGTGATTACGCCTCTAAAACCGCAAAGAAAAGGACATTTATTGGCTTGGAAGCAGCTCCGGGGCGGATATTTTCCCGACAGAAACCTTACCCAAATTCTTATTCCCAGCCCCGGTTGTTTGGAATAGTCAGCGAAAAATAATGATTGCCTGAATATATTTTTATACTGTCTTGTAGTGTTTTTTGCCAGCATCGCTTCCCATTTTCTTTTACAAACTCGCTATGGTTGACTCCCCTACCATGAGGAAGACTTTTGTGGTTCCAGACATAAAGCCCTTGGATTTGTATGACTGTACTAAAGCAAAAATATGCGCAAGTGTCGGATGGCTACTGGCAAAGTCCTACGGCAGTGCAGGTAGGTTTCAGTTTAGGATGCGGGCCCGGTGATTTATGATATGTATCGGTCGCGTGAAGACCACCATCCTTGTGTTGACCTAACAATGATTATATTTTGTTCAGCAGTGCATCGAAGAGCACATGCACCTAGGGCGACTACAGTGTGTGTGTATAGCTCAGCGTTTTTCAGCACAAAGAGCAGCATATGAAAGGGGGAGCATGCATGGTACGCATTTTTGTGACTCTGACACATGTCATTTGTTCTCACTCAGTGTGGTCACTTTTTAAGGTGTGTGTGTGTCAGATAAACAGGCCTTCTCCCTGGGCCCTTATCACGCTAACCCATTTTGTCGTATTTCTAGCCGCCAGGCTTCTGTCACAAATCGCAGGCTATAGGGTAGGTTTTTAATCCGGTTACACAGACGTAGCACATGGGGCGTAGATGCATTTCAGTACCATTCATGCGCCTCGGCGAGACAACCCCTAGTATCCTGTGTGAACTACTGCAATTCATAACCAGGATCAAATACCTGCATGCAATAGCTCATTGTTCACTGAGTGATAATCCTGAAATACCATAGAAATGTGTCTGTTTTGTCCCACAAAATCCTAAATCAACAAAACTCAAGAGGCGCTTCTGAAACCATCCGACCATTATGATGGAAAACATACCCCCCCAGAATATAATTTTGTAGCTATCTATCATTGTAGGATATTTATTTTGAGGTTTCCTGAGACAAGGCTAGGAACAGAGTCAGCTTATGACCCTGTGTTGATAACATGTCTCCTTGTTCTAGGGCCCTATCTGTTAAAGATTAGATCTCACAAGGAAGACACCAAAATAGTCTGTTTGAGAAGACATGATGACATTTATCCCTAGATTCCTTTTAACTTTGTTTTACCTGAAGAGCACACACAGTGCTCTACTGATTGTCTTGGACTATTTGTATAGTAGCTAGTTATCTTGTCAACAAAAGAAGATATGGAAAAACACACTATCATTCCTGACATGAACAAACACATATCAGTTGTAGGTTACTGGTTATGGTTTTAGTCAGAGAATATGTTTTGGCTACAAGGAGGTGAACTTTATTTACTCTTAACAACACGAGTTGTGTGTTACACAATCCCAGTCAGGCCTTTGGTCCAGGACTGTAAACTGCTGCAGTCTCTATGGGCTCTGTTTAAAACCTCAACCACGCCCTCTGGTCAAAGTCACTCTCCATGCTAATATACAGGAGTATGAGGACCGAGACCATGCTGTGTAGTTATATCATATATGTGTAGTTTTATCTTTATTAACATAATTGCCTTACTCATAGTTTTCCTGCAAAGTCAAGATTACCTCATCTAGTCCCTCCCAAAGGACCCGGGAGCCAGACCGGGTCATCTGGTCCTCTGCTCATCCAGGTCAATTAATCTAATGTTAACAATAGGCAACATTTTAAATCTGTGAGTCTTTGTGTACTTTATGGACCACACACTCACTGTACACATCTCTTGTCTTTATTTAGATTGAGGAATGTTAGACCGTATCTTTACATGGGAGTTTGTCATGGCCTAATGACAACGATCTTTAATCTGAAGTAGTTTACCCTAAAATGAATCCATGTGCAAACATTATAATCTGAAAGCTGTTCGGCTTGGACTAAAATGGCTTTGTCATGATGAAGAAAACATTTCAAGGCTAGAAGCAAGGAAAAGGGTACAGAATACAAAGTCCCTATGTGTCTCGCCTCTTTGGCACAATAAAACCCTTATATAGTATAAAGCTAACTATCTCCTACAAATATTTAAAAACAACCATGCCTAAGCTTAACACTTTTTGAAATGCTAAACGGAAGAGCTGCTGCAATTATTTTGCAGTGTCCTTTAGCCAAGTAAACACAGAACCACCAGATAATGCCATCCCCACATTTCCTTGTTGTAGCAATAGAAGCACACAGTGTGGGAGTTCCCTGTTGTTTGGAATTTCATAATATCATAACATTGTTAAGAACCAACTAGCATGACATCTAATTAAATGCTTTAATATATTGTAATTAGTAAGTGCTGTTTCATGTGTCACAATGTCCACATTTATTTATTGTTCTATGTCTTTGAAAACTTGCATGCAAGATATTTGGCTGCTCAAATAAGAGATAGTGTCTCGTGATATTTTGTCAAGCGATGACGTATACTTTTTGTATAATGTTTTCCATCACTGGAGGAAAGTGGTTCGGCAAGGGTGACGAGAGTGATCTGCCCTTTAAATTTTAATTATGACAGATGACTTGACAGATAATTTAAGACTGACTCAAAGTAAATGGAACCGTTTACACTGGAATGAGACCAGAAACTCTTGATTCACTAGTTTGATTGCTTGAGAAAAACATGCTCATATAAACTGACCTTGTCATTAGGATGATATATGTGAGTTCTGTTTTTGTGCTTTTTTTATAATAAATCTGTTAAAAATGTAAAACACACTTTAAATAGCATATTGCCCATCTTAAACATTCACTTTGTTGTCCATCAGTCTCTCGTGGCCCTCCTTTCCTGTTGTTTTTTTTCACTAGCAGCAAAAAAACAAACCACCCTGTAACTCCATGTTGCAAAATAACTATTTCTTTACCATGATCCACCTAGCTACAAAGCTGCTTGGATCTCTCTGAAATCCTGTCGGAATGATTACTTATCCTCGCCCAGTCTTTGTAACTATGGTGAGTCAACAAAGGACAAGGACCTGACGAGGATGTTGCCTTGCTATTAATGTTTACTCAGGATGTTGGAAATCCTATTGGTTTTCTATGATACTCTTCAAGACACAGGCAAACCTCTTGATATAGTTTCGGAGTTACAGTGTGGGTTTCGAAGTAAAGTTGTACTCTATTGTGAGAGTCATTTGACACTGAATACAGGGACAACGTAGCAGAACAGTTTACAAAGGTCTGGTTGGTAGTTAGTGTCTAACTTGACGACATTTTGTTGAGGCAGGTAATTGCTAACATGAAGACATTCTGTACTTTGCCACTCTGTCATCCAATGTTGTCCTGTTAGTCTCTCAAGCACCCATAATGCAATCACACTCTCTGCCTATAGGATGTGCTTCTGTGTACACTGGCCCTCTAATGCAATTCAAGCTGCTGTTACTAATGTCATAGTGGAGCACAGTCTGTGAGGATGTGTTACAGGATGCACAGGGCTGTTAGGGATGTCATATTCCTGGTAAGGGGACCATTGAACGTAGGGAGATGGGAACTGCCTTGTGTAGTGCTCAACTTTTGTTTTGTTATGTTTTTTAGTTTAGTTATTTATTAGCATTGTCTGTGCTTGCATGTATATTTCCAAGTTTCAGCTATTTGATCAAGGAAACATATCAGCCAATTGTTCACATTAGTTAAAGTTGCAATACATTCAAAGTGCATTGATAATTAAGAAAATGTCTTCAAGCCAGTGTTATGCACGATAAATGCATCCTTATATGTTTTACAGCTGGCTATTGAAACATGTTAAAACTAGGCAACAGTATTATTATAAATCAAACAAAAGTGTCTTGCTAGTAGAGTCAACAATCTCTTCCTGTCTTGCCAGTGATGTCTAAGCTGAAGGGTTTATGTTGGTATTATCATTTCCCTAATGATCACATATGTGGGTAGGGTTTTAACATAGCCCTCCTCACCAGTTCAAGATTTTGGCCAACAAAACACTTCCTGCTTTGTTTTACAGTAGTGTTTAATCATCTGTGTTTGATCTTTTTCACCACATGATAAGGGTTGTTAATAGCTCAGTTTTCCAAGAAGGATTTAGAAGTCACACTCTTATCATCACTTTTTTCTATTCCAGAATTGGTAAGAAATAACAAATTATCACCAACTGTGATTTATGTATGTTAACACTTATGCCTAACATGATGTGGGGTTTGAATTGGCTGCCATCGCTGTGCCATTTTATAAATATAGGAAGCTGTTACTTGACACTGACAACCTTTTTGAAACCGAATGCTGATTGTTCCACTTAAATGTAATATGAGAAGGGCTGCGTAGAGGGTCTTGTCAAACCTTGTTTTCCCAGAGGAGCCAGCTTGGTTTATACTCTGGCTGATTTCAACCAACCTTTAGTTGGATGTGTTTCCGTTGCCCTGTGTCCGTTGATTAGTGTCAGACACGTGTGGTAATGTCTGTGACATGACCAGCATGCAGGCTCAATCAGTCAATGAAGTAGAAGGACACATGGCTCCTGTTTCCAGCAAGCGATCAAGCAATGCAGGTCGGCACACATAGAAGCCAACATAGCTGCACTGACCACAGCCATGATGGCAAGTTGCATTATTTCCAGTACACTTGATTAGCTTTAGTTGTAAGTGACTCAATATTGTGTGTCACACAAAAGTGAAAGGGTGCTATGGTCTTTCCCAGTTTGCTTTTTGATGACAGACATTTTGAATAGCTGTATTTCAATTATAATATTGTTTTCTTCCTGCTCAGGAAAGTAAGAGACACAGCTCAGCTACTGCAGAGAACACCTGCATGTGTTAGAGATGAAGTATTTTGGTTACAATCTACTTGGTGTACTTGCTTTAACCTCACTACTTTATAAGGGATCTTATTTCTCCCTCTCCCGGAACTTGTTGAACTTTGACTTTGGTCTTCTTACTCAGGATAGTAGATATGAACTGACCCCATAACCCGTGAAAGTGACAGGGGAGGGAATCGCTCCAGTGAATGTTAACACACACACACTTGTGTTTGTAATCACAATATTCCCCTGGAGGTCTATTGATGTCAACGCTATGGAGGCACCACATTTCTTTTAGCTTTAGGCTTCTTTTCCATTAAGTCTACAAACTTGTTTTTTTTAATTCCACCTAATCCTTTTCGTTCTTTAGGATTAGGTGTGAATGCTCTGTTTTATGATTGTTTCTATTTTTAGATATGCACGTTTCTAGCTTTGGAAAATTGTATGTGGATACACAACCTTACATTTATATTCCATTTGTTTCTGTGGCATATGTGACACAAAGTTCTCATTGATAGCCAGACGGTCTCATAGGGAAATCATGCTCGTATCGATCTCTCTCATCTCACTGAGTTTGTTGCATTTGCATCCTGCTTTGCCTTCAGGGGAAGTTTTCTTTTTCTTTTTTTACAGGTCATCGGGGAAGTCTTTTTTTGTTGTTCTTGTTTTACATGTATTGGGTAAATACGTGGAGGTGTACAGTGTTAGGGACATGTCTTAATGTTTTGAGCAGTGAGCAATTGTAGTTATAGCACACAGGAGCATATAATAAAATGGAGCATGTGTCGTGACTGACAATATAGTCGTCAGAGTGAGAGTGAGAGACTGAAAGCAGGGCATTGTCCTGCACCTATGAAGCTTGTTTTGTTGTCTGATGTAAGTGGATCCATTACATGACTTTATAATGATACAGCAATATAGTAACACCTCCCTTGTAATGACCGCTTTGTTTCTTTGTCAAGCACAATCCCAGGACTCCTAAGTCCTTTCTCTTTTCAGGCAGACTGCTTGTATTTCAACCTATGAACTTTTTGTCCGAAGGCCCTTTAGCACTTATCCAATATGTTTGCACCGACAAACAAGCTTTTGAGTTTGCTGTTGGTTTGGTCTTCATGCAGAGAAACCAGTTTCACAGAAGGTGTGTTTTTAGGATATTGTTTGCTGTGATGGTATGTATAGAAAAAACAGTTTGAACAGATTCTCTAATAATCTTTGTCTCGTCACCAATAGAGTGTAGTAACGCAATATATAGCACACCCTAAACTCAGACAGAATTAGAGATTTATCCTTGGCTTTTGTTTATTTTGATGTTCGATCAGGTTGTTGTTTTTCTTACTGATTTTACTCTGAGGCGATCTGAAAGGGCAATTTTCACTGAAGATTTCTAAAAAAATTAAGCAAGGGGTTTAAAAAGAGGGTGGGAACGGGTGGCAGAGCATCTTGTAATCTGTAGATTCGAACCTCTGAGCTCATCATGCCCCACTGACCCTGATGATTGCTCTGCTCTACTCAATCATATGATTATAGCTCTGGGCTGTATTCACCAGTTTTCTTAATCTGGCAGAAAGACGGTTTCCACATAGATAATAAAATGCTCAAGATTAACTTCTGACTGAATAAATAGAGGGACTGCTAATGAAATAAATTCCTCCCAATTTTAGAACATTTAAAACTTAACCAACACATTGTTTGTGTTTATTATTGCCACCCTTTCTTGGTTGCGCCACTGCTCAATAAATGTATCTAACTGTGTCTGTTTGTTCTTTCCCTTGGTAGAGAATGTCGCTGTTGAGCTGCGTGACCCCTTCTACTGTGACCAGTATGAGCAGGAGCACCTTAAACCCCCAGTCACGCACCTCCTGCAGTCTTCGGAGCTTTACTGCCGGACCTACAGTCTACTACTGGGGGCTGGAGCCGAGGCAAAGCCCAAAGACAACGCCGCCCTGCTGCAGCTCCTCACTCAGAGAGGCCTAGTCTCCAAAGACCAGGACACACCAGTGACTGAAGCAGACCTCCGACACAAACCCATCAAAATGGTAAAGTTATGGGAACAGTAAACACATAGGTGATGACGGCCATCAGTCTTAATGGATCGTGTCAAGGAAATGTCAGAACTGTTATTTTGATAGAAACTGCTTATGTTTGTTTGTTTATAACCCTAAGGAGTGAATGTCTCCTCCCGTGGAACCAGATGCTCTGCTATCCAGCACAATGGGTGGAGTGGGCTCAGTCATTGATATAGGGGCTTGTTTATGCTTTGATTCGAGGGATTAAAGGACATCAAAAAGACCCCAACTCATTCAGTCCTGCCCCATCCCCCTCTTTGCGGCCCCTAGCTGATCCCAGGGGATGAGTGGATCCAGCTGCCAGCACAAGAGCAGTCATAGTGAAACAAGGGATGACTACTTAAATGTCAGGGTGTGAGAAGCAGGTCGAGTCTAGATTCTATAGCTGGTCCAGATCTCAACAATGGCTAAACAGTTCTGGTGAAACTTGAGATTCTGTGTTGCGAGAATTCTCTGGGCTGGCCTCGTGAAATCAAGAGAAACTGGTTTGTCCTCTTTGCTATTGACAATGTCTGTCTCTCTCTCTCTCTCTCTCTCTCTCTCTCTCTCTCTCTCTCTCTCTCTCTCTCTCTCTCTTCTTCAGTCCTGAAAGTGAACATACAAATACTTTTATCTTCAAATTAGGAATCATAATAGTCCAAAAGATGGACTCTTAGGTTTGATGGAACATTTACTGCTTTTCTGCTTCAGCTGACTCACTAAAACTCAATTTTGAAGAAATCCTACAAGAACCTATCCCATGCATCCTCAAAAGATGTAATTCAATGTCTTTTCCCCAGCACCCATCATGTTTCCTGCACCTAAGAACTGAAAGCTAGGTAGTAGGGAGCCGCCAGGGATCCATGTGAATAGTGTTGATGTTTGTATCACTGCTGTGTTCCGGCCACTGCAGCAGGTGTAGTGCTACTGGTGGCTTAATTGTCTGCTGGAAAATGTATGCCTGCACCTGCGTCTTAACTAGATGGCATAGAAACTGTGGGACAATTATCAGTTTAACCTGATGATGTGACCATTTCAAAGTTAGTTTAAGTAATATTATGATATAGCTCTATCTAGTATTACTGGCTTGCACTTTTATTTGTTCTTTGAAACCCGAGAGGTTTTGATAGTCAGAACACAGAAGTAAACCTTGACAGGGGATTTCCTTCCACAAACAATAACAAGTCTAAGTATCTATTTCAATCTTTTGCTATCCATTTCAGTCATTCAACCACCATCCCTTTGAATTGCATGTTACGTCAATTAATTCAGACCTCTACAAATCCTCCTGCTAGAGGTCTGTGCAGCGCTGTATACTTCTTGTGCTTTACAAAAGAGTTCTGACAATACCATCTACACTGACAAGTGCCGTTTTGCACCGGCAACTGCACTCAATGGCAAACAATATAAATAAACACAAGGTTTCTGTAATTTTCTGTTGTGTTAGGTGATTCTTCTTTGCAACGCCATCTCAGTTGTAAGTCCTAACCATCAAACTCCTATTTTGGCTGTTACAGTTAATGCTGCATTTGCTGGTTTCTGTTTGCATTTATGAGCCTTCCAGTCTTGTCTGCACTAGCACTGTAGCTACATTGTAGCAAGCAGAGAAAGTGGGTCATGCTGCAGCTGCATTAGAAGGATGGAGCATCGATGTGGGTCTTGGCCAGTGAACGGCTTTGGAGCAGCGGCAATCTGCTGCAGCACTGCTGTGTAGGCTTTACACATCCATGTGGAACAAGAGGATAACAAAGTGCATGTATATGAAAGTATGTTGAGTCATGCTCATCGCTGACGAGTTAACACAACTGCTGATTTACCAGCTAAGCTAGACACTATTGAGAATGTTTCACTTTGTTATTGAAACCTCACTCACATGATATCTTTGTGGTTCATTGCTGATAATTATCAAATTTTGCAGATGTATGAATCCAGGGATATAGGTTTATTCTTACCCATAGACATGTCAGTACTGGCTCAGTTTGCTGCTCTAGCATCAGTGCAGAGAGTGCCAATGACCCACTCTATACAGCTAAAACGCATTTGGCTATGATCAAAGTAGGGCAAAAACAGATTCATCATAGCAAGCTAACCTAGTACAGTAATTAGTATCTTCATCAAACTGTAAGCTTCTGCTACAGGATGAAGACACTCTGTTGATTTGTCTTGCTGCTAGACCTTGAAATTCCATGGTTAGTATTTGGCTTCAAATATATCCTGGAGGAAAATGGTTCGAGCTGTGTGTGATCTGAGACAAAGGAAAGTGAGTCCCATTTCCTCTGAATTGTAGGTTATATGAGAGGGTCAGGTTTAGAAGGGTGTATTTAGACATCATTTCAGAATTGTACTCTTTGTTTTTGTGTGCTGTTTTAATATATCCATAATATTTTAATTTGGATGTAAACATGAAGATCTGAAAGCCTAACTTTGTCACATATTTGACATCTATTATTATTTGTTTATATGTCAAATGTGGTGGTATAATTTGCATTTTTGGATTTGTTCACACTAAATTGTAGTGTATTGTAATCCCAGGCATGCTGGGCATAACTCTATATTTACTTGAAACAGTGAGTCAGTGGCAGCCCAATCTAGCGCCAGTGTCTTTACAATCCACAGTTATCATGAAAGCAAAGCTTTGTACACTGCAAGTCCTTAGAGCTAACACTGGAGCCTGCGGCTGCCTCCATCCCATAGTACTTGCTGTATATCTGTGCTTGTGTGCGTGTCCTACTGGTAACTGTCCTTCTGGTGGTGGCCCGGCCCAGATTAGAGATAATCTTTCATGCAGACTAAACGTCATCATCCACGATTGGATGACATGCCAGAGATGACTTGTGACCAGAGATGACCAGAGAGATTTACTCACCCCACACCTTATATGGCTCGCAATTTAAAGCTAATATGTTTGATTTTTTGTTGGTTGAGATAGTAGAATATCATCTGTTTTTAAATATACTGATTTAAATACACAGAGATTGCGTTCGTTCCCACAGTGACAAAGTAAGTCATGTAGCCATAATGCAGCTAACCCTCTTCCCGGTCCCTTGTTGGTTTTGGACGGATACTGACACTTTGTCTTAAATCATACTGCTGTGTTGGCAGGTTTCTGGTCAAGCGAGCATCAGTCCGGAGCTTAATTTAAAGTGGAAGAGGCAGACTATCAGAAATGCTAACCATCATTGTAAAAAAAAAAAATCAGCCTTTGACAATGTAAAGCTAATGTGCAGTATTACTTAAACTCATCTAGCGTATAATAAACAAGTTCCCCAGAGTTTAATGTGGAGATTTTCAAGACTGGGTCTCCTTGCTTAAGCATACAGTTCCTATACATATTTGTGTGCATATAACTGGTTTGTGAGAACCTCGAGTGTAAAAAACCCCTGCTGGGCCCCAGACCTGCCTGATCCCCCTGTTTGTCTCCCCCTCAGTAGGCAGGGGGATGGGGTTAAGTCATATTTCAGACAACATCAGATTTGCCCTCATCATAATCTCACTTAATGATCCGCAAGATGCCTTTGCCTTCTTTGTTTGACTTGGTTGTTGACACAGTTATGCAACCAGATTTACCAAATAGAGTCATTGAGATGTATTGTGTGTTGGCAGTGTTTTGTCCTCTCTCTACTGTATCAGTTTGAGGGCTCCAACTATTTGCTGGATAGAGGTTTCCTAGTAAAGAGCCGGTGCTAAACCAGGGACACGGAGCAAGGCTGCGGTCAGGCTTGTGCTCAGATGCATTGTGGGTCAGCTGGTTGGTTGTTATGGTGATCTGGCAGGCTCTGTGCAGGGTGTTTATGAGTTGCTACTCTCTCCCCTCTCATTAAGAAGACTTGTGATTAAGCTTAGCAGGCTCTCCTGGGTCTGCAATGGCAAAGCCACTAGCAACCCCCCTGCTTCCCCTCTCATTCTGATTTTTTTTGGTCATGAATCAAAGTCTACTCTCTCTCTTCTGAATAAATGCTCTACAGCATGACAGAGAGAAAGCTTTCACTAAGGTCTATCGCTTTTTTTTCTGTTGTTTTAGTTTTTTTTCTCCCTCCGTCACCCTGTCTCCTTTCACACTGTGACAATAGCTCCAACCTATGATTACACTTTATGGCTAAATCCAAAAAATCTGAGTCCCTTTGAGTGTTTAAAAATATAGCCACTCGCAACATTAGGCAGTAGTCTGTTTCTTTTAGGACCTGTGAACAGAAATGGTTGAATCGAGATGTTTCATCATTCATAAAAAAGCTATTCAGCCATAAATGGAATGTTTACACCGATAATATTTTTTTGTTTTGATTCACACTATCACATAGGTATAACAAGTTCTATATGTTTTTATTTAGGTTTAATTCTTCGTGAGCTGAGTTATATTTAGGAGTGTATCTAATAAATTGCCCACCCTTTTGGCCTACATAACTATATTAAAAAGACCTTTCAATATAAAGAAAGGTCCTTAGTTACAGGGATTATTTAGAAAGGAGTATCAGTAGCATCTGCACTTTTAAATGTATCGTTCTTTTAGCAAGACCTATTAATACAATATTCTGAATTGTTAATGTATATGTCTCCAAATCTGGCAGCCCTAATTAACACCTCTTTTATAAAACTGCTTACGGTTCCTTAACATCTTCTGCAGGGCTGTTGCAAGTGTAGTTGTGTACTTAAGAAAATGGACTGGAATTGTATATCCTAATGTTGGGAATCCATACAAATCACCTATACAAATTATCAAATGTTTAATACAATTAAGTGTGTTATGTTGTTTTACAGTGAACGTTTTACTTACAAAACAATGACTTGAATTTGCTCAGGCAGGATTGTTATTTTGGACCAAATAATTTTGTAAAATAATAATACAATACATTTCATGGAATCATATTATGAAACCTAATTTAATTTGTACAGAAGTACTGTATTTCAAATATTTCATCTAGGGGTAGTTGGGCTCTGAACCAGTCAGATGTGGCTTGCTTTGAGGAGCCCTAGTTCCTATAGCAGGCCACTGCAGATATATTCCCACTGAACAGACAAATCATGTCACAGGCACACAACCACTAGTCCTAGTCTTGGCAGCAGTGTTTGGAGGGCAGGCCAGCCAGGGCCAGTCAGCTCCCAGTGACTGACCGTGAGCTCTGACCAATACTATCTGACAAGCCTTTGCTGGCATCGCCCGCTCTGCCTGCCACAGCTCCAGGTCTGCCCGGGTCAGCACTTTACATCAGGGTTGAGTAGGCAGACATGCAGACAGGGCACATGCACGCAGCTTGACCGCCACCAGCTCCCATCTGGAGCAACATAAGAGGTTAGATGAAGAATGTCTAGCCTCTAAAGTGGGATTTGTAAGTCGTAAAAGGGAACAGGTACTGGTTTGCACAGATTAGGCTAAAAAATGAGGGTTGGAGATTGGTGGCCCCATGCCAGGAATGTGTTGTTTGTGATCTGCCTGCCCTCTCTGAATTGATTAAGGCAAGGAGCTTGTTGTCAACTCGTTGGGCAATAGTTAGAAGAGATGGCCCCCATACTCTTCAGAAGGCAAATGTATATGCAGATGAAGGACACAACAGTAGAAGAATACAATTAACATAGTATGCGTGGATAATATACGGAGTAAGAGTTGGTTATGAAATCACGTCACAGGCTAATCATTTTCCCCACAAGTATTTCTAACCCTGCAGACTTTGTTAATGAGTTATGGTATTGTTGAGGCTTTCTAAAATGACAACGATTTCCCCAGCTACACTGATTCAAAAACTGGATTAAAAGATCGACAAATAGCACAAGGGGTTGATCATGATTAAACCTAAATATTATTATATTCATTCATCATATACACACTAAATGGTTGAACGATCTTCATCGTAAGCACTATACACTGTTCAAAGATCTGAATAATTTACATACATGTTCAGGTCGGAGTCAGACAGACGTATAAAGTACAGTTGGTTCTTGCCCTGTGGCTCAAACCGAGCATAGCTTAATAAGCTAACAGGTTTATAGAGTTAAGGCGCTCTCGCTAACTGAGCTGATAGATTTGGTGGTGCATTTTAATGTGCTCTAGCCATTAGACATGGCTCAGTAATGGTCTCTCAAGTATAAGGAAATACACTTATATCGGTTGTCTTCAAATGCATGGAAATGTCATGTATGTGGAGTTTTTGTTTGATTCTTGTAAATCTATAGACAAAACAATATCTTGATTAGATGTTATAATGATAATGTTCTATGACAAAAGTCCATTTATACACCTAAAATGCAGAAAGTACATGGAACACCTGTTTCTTAAAGAGAATGCTGTTCATTGTTATGCTTCCTGGTGATCCAGTTGCAACGCCTAATTTTATCCTGTAGTCTCTGTTAAACATGAGTCACACAGCCATATTTCCCTGCACAAAAGGGAAGGCAAGCAGAGCAAATAAAGGTAAAGCAGCTGAGGAATGACAGTCCTTGTACACATGTTATCATATTACAGGACCATTGCTTATTTAACGACTTAATGATTGTACAAACACAGGTCCAAAGTTCACCCACATGTACTTTGAATGTGTGTTTGCTTGCTGGAACACTCAGTGTTTCTGCTGACTCAGCTGCCTTCTGGCGACCTCTAGGGGTTGCTGCAGGTAAATAATGGTTGTGCTGCAGTATTCAGCCGATCTCTGTTCTGCAGTGCCATGCTAGAGCAGTGAAAATGTCTGTGTCCAGCATTATTGTGTTAGCTGTAATTCATTAAAGCTGTCTAGGCTCTCTGTCCCTCCCTGTAAGTGGTCCCTCCTCTGACAGTTCATCTTCCTTCTCCCATGTGATTGGTGCAGAGTGCTCATCTGGCAGTGATAGATGCCCTGATGGCCGTGGGAGCCATGGAGACGGTGACTGCGGTGAAGACATGTGGTTCTGCCGATCTCCTGGGTGGAGCCTCCAGCTGGGAAGGTGCTCTGCTTCATTGGGTTAATGGGGTAAGGAGTACACCCAGCCGACACAATGATTGTTATGAATGCACATGTTCATTGTTTCCTGTCAGAAATGATTTGTCGTTTTCTAAGATTATACAATGTCTAATTAACTAAACAAATAAGGATGCTGTCACTTATTTACACACTGCAATGTATGTATGTTTGTGCTAACTATATTGTCTTCTTGGCATGCTCTCAGATAAATCAGAAATTAAGAGAACAAACTGAAGAAACCCAGAGTGACACATCTCAGGCCGTTATGGAGCCCCAACCCGTTCAACCCTCTGTAAGTATTGCATTACAAATGTAGTGTAAGGTTAAGGTCATTACTTTGTCTTGTCCTTTCAAGTAAGTGACGTCTTCACTACTCTTTCTCACTAGTTTGTCTAGTTCTTCCACTGTAGGCTTAATACCTCTCCCTCTGCTCCTATTCTCCATTTCCTTGTCTGTCTCTATTTCCTGTCCCTCCTCCTTTCTGACAGTGTCCTACTCGCTGGTACTGGAAACTTGTTCCTGTAAGTTCCTTCCTTTCCTCTAGCCCTTGTCCCCTGTCCCTCCATCCCTTCAGTGTCTCCATCAAATGTATCAGCAAATATCTGAGGCTCAGGTTTGTTTTCTTTCTCCATGTGCTGGTGTGAGAATGCCAATTTGCATCACATCCTAATCTGCATTGAAGTGCACGTAACAGCACAGGGCAGGGCTTTGTTATTTGACACACGAGTGGTGCATGAATCACAAGTGGTACTCTAGCTTTCTTGAAACTGCCTTGCCCAACCGGTTCCTCTGGTCCTTGTTCAACAGAGGTGTGTGTTTGTGTGTGAATGGCTATGGGCATTAACAGAGACAAGCTTCTAGTCGGCTGGTCTCTGCAGACAGTGGTCTGTTTGTATATGTGATGTGGTTGTACCTGAAACCTTCTTTTCTCCTTCCCCTGCATCCTGATACTCTCACTTGTCCCACTTTCTTCCAAATAAATCCTTCTTTCTTTACGCTCTGATTAAGTCACTCACTTTGCACCTGCCATGTTTTTTTAACCCAAGTTATTTTCTATACATAAGCATGACCTTTATGTGTTCTATTTTCTTTCATTCACAATGCTTTATGTTATGACACTTTCTATGACTTTTAACTCTAGTTTGGAAAAACCCGAGTTTGGTGTTGGTTGCAACATCACCTAATAAGTCACATTTTAAAGGAATAATTTTCACACAAATAGATTATTTATCTATGAATTAGTTATCCTGTTAGTGATAATCAAATGGTAGTTATTTCAACAAAATATTTGTTTAGGAACACAGTGCAGTATTTCATTGTTTTCTTTGTTTGTTGTTGTGTTATTTTAGCTCCGCTACAGGAAGGATAAAATACAGTCCAAACAAAAGCCAATCTTCCCGGTGGTGAATGAAGTCAAAGATCTGTCCAGTGGTTGTGCTGTTGCTGCAGTCATACATTACTACTGCCCTGGCCTGCTAAGACTTGAAGGTACTTACCAAAATGTATAACCACAAACATTTCTTTAGTACCTACTGTGTGTATGTTACTGTAACACTTTTTCCCTCTCTATTGAAGATGTTTGTATGAAGGAGTCCATGCCATCAGCAGAGAGCCTGTACAACCTGCAGGTCATCCATGAATTCTGTGAAAGCTGCCTGAAGAGCTGCTGTAACTTAACATTGGAGGACATGCTGTACACCCCACAAGAGCTTAGGGTACATACATCAACACTTCTGATTGATACCCTGACAAAAATATTGATTGCTGTATTGTCTATTTAATGCCTGATTTATTCTGTCTGACTTATTTAGCTCAACTGGCTGAGCTTCCTAGCAGAACTGCTTAGCTGGTTTGAAGTACAAAGGCCAGAATTTGTTCAGCCAATAGACCCATTGGGTAAGTGTTGCCAGCTTTGTGGCCTTTTGTAATACTGTATAATCCTACCAGTAAGGTAATACATTGATTATCTGTCACAAAGTCTAATAACTTTTTTTTTGTTAGATGTATCCACACCTGTAACACCAAATCGTTCGAGTGGCAACAGGTACAGAATCTTTCGAAATATGTTTTTGCTTTTGTAGAAGTCTGGCATATTCTTAATTTGAAATGAAGTATTGTTTCTCTGCCTTACAGTACCTCCCCTTCTATCTTCAAGAAGCCTTTCCTTCCCATCTCTTCTCCTGCATCAGGTACATTTATAACAGTGTCCCTATATCATTGCATCAAACCCCAGTGTTTTGTACACGTTTATAATTTTACAATCTTGTTCACATTTTAACATCAATCCTTGTTTTTTATGGTAGTTTGTGTATATATTTATTTGTGTATTGCTTCATTTGTGTATCCCTATGTGGTGTGCATGCCTTTACGTGTCTGTGTGTGTCCCGTTGTACTCAGGATCTTTGACTCAGTCTACCTCAATGTCTCATATAGAAGGAGTTGGAAAGACATGGAGTAAGAAACCTCTCAGGTATGACTCATTGATTCAGTACCATATGAACTCTTTTTATTTAATTTTTTTACTTAATTTTGCTGATTTACACTCGCCTTTTTTCTTCTTAGCCGCCCTCTGTCAGCAGTGTCCTTCAGCATCCCCTTTGGCCTGGACAGTGATGTGGACATTGTGATGGGCAACCCTGTGATAACCCGCTCTATGAGCTCAGACCAACTCAACCCAGCAGGCCAACACATGACGCGGGTGCCCTACACTCCTCCTGAAGACCTCAGCCATTTGGTGAGCAAACCTCCTGGTCCACAGAGAGCGTCATGGTCCACCCAGTCTCCCACTATCCCAAGGGTGGCAGAGGAGAACGGCATTCCAGAGAGTGAAACGGGAGAGCTGCCAACAATTGAAGAGGCTCTCCAAATCATCCACAACGACAGCAAGATGGAGCCCCGTTTACACCCTGATGGTGCTCCTGATGGCTTTTATCTCCACTCTCCTGATGACCCTGCAAGTTCTAGACATAACATCAAATTAGCACCCATCAGCTGCTCTGCCCCTACACGCTCAGGAATGATGTACCGGCCCACTGGAGAGTCCCGGGAGTCCAATCGCACCAGAAATACCTCTGAATGCTCAAGAGATGATGACTCGGTCTTGAGAGACGGCAGTGTGGACTCAGACGCATCAGAAGACTTTCCCAAGGCCCAGTCCACTCCATCCACACCAGCTGTTAGCGCACACTCTGCCGGAGGCCATGGCAAAGAGGCGTCAGATAGCGGTGTGAAGATGACCAGCTTTGCAGAACGGAAAAAGAAGCATGTTATGGATTCTCCAAAAGCCATTGACTCCTCTCCTTCTTCTGAGCAGATGACCACTTTGGCACAAAAGTCTGATGAAAGCCCCAGCAAGAGCCCACAACTGAATAATGAAATGTCTGAGCTGGGAACTCGGCTTGAGGAAAAGCGAAAGGCTATCGAAGCCCAGAAGAAACGCATTGAGGCTATTTTTGCAAAGCACCGTCAAAGACTAGGGAAAAGTGCCTTTCTGCAGTTAAAGAAGGAGCAGCGTGAGGACGAAGGTGAAGGACAGGGAGGGAATGGACATATCAGTACCTCATCCACAGAAGAAGAGCTCTCTCGCTTGAGACTGGACGAAAAGTTAACTCAACTGGAAGAGGAAGAACAAGATGAACAGCGCCTCTCAGTGGAAGATGACGGAAATGTCAAAGGAGGACTTCAGGCAAATAAACAGATCAGTCACTCCAAAGAAAAGGCAGGTACACCAGGAGAGAAGGGCCCTGGGACTCCTGGTGAGAAAACAGTAGCTCCACTAGGGGACTATAACAATGCTGTTTCAAAGCTGACTGCAGCTCTTAACTCTCTGCAGAGTGACATGCAGCGGCTGACCGATCAGCAGAACCACCTAGTCAATAAGAAAACTCTAACTTCCAGCAACAAATCCTGGGTTATTCCACCAAGCCCTAAAACGTCAACTCCAGCCCCTACTCGTCTGTCGCGGGAATCAACCCGAGATTTAAATTCAGCCTCCTCTTCTCCCTCTCCATCCCGCAAAATGACGCACTACACCACTCCTCCTAAGTCCCCGAGAGTCCAACGTAGGACCCAATCTGTTCCCCCTAAAAGCCCGAAACACCACCAACAAAGTCGTCCCTCCGAGGTTAAGGTCCCAACCATCTCAAGGGCGATCACCGCACCACAAAACGTGGACCGAATCCCCCACCTTCGTCGTGTAAGTCCCTGGCAATCCCACGACCAGACTTTGTCCTCATTCTCCATTGGTGATTCTGACGGCCAAGACGAGCTGCGGTCATCTGGACCAACTCCTGTCCCCACGCCGACACTGACCGCAATACCACCTCCTACCCCGACTCCCCGTCCAGCCACAGATGACACACTGTCAGAGGTGGGCTCCAATGACGATCATAGTATATTTAGCATGGACCTGGAGGCCGGGCCCTCGCATGGTAGGAAGGAGGGGTTTGCACACGGAGGATACAGCTCTGGTGCACCATCGGAGTGCTCCTTCGAGAGTGATGTCCCTGCAGGGCTGTCGAATGGCAAACGCAGTAGCCTGATTGAGATCTCGCTGTCTGCCCTGCGAGGAGATGGGGAGGAGGAGGATGCTCTCTCTGACTCCATAAGTGAGCGGACTGAGATGGAGGCAAAAGGAGGGCTTGGTTTCTTTTTCAAGGTAGGTCACCGATTGTTATTACAAAAATGCTGTTTTTCTAAGGTCAGTTCATTCATGCCTTTTTTTAAATGTTATTTATTTATTGTTAGGATGACAAAGAGCGAACAGATGATGAGATGGCCCAGAGACGAGCAGCTCTGCTGGAGAAACAGCAGAAGAGAGCAGAAGAGATGAAAAGACGCAAACTTGAGCAGGAAAAAGAAAAAGAATTAAAGTGAGACCTGTTTTTTGTAATAACTGTGTCTGTACCCAAATATAGGCTGTAGAAGTATCTTATATTAGGTTTGGTCAAGTTTCGACATTACTGTAGTTTCAAGTTTTTGCAGCATATAACTGACGATGATTTTCGATGTTCTGCTTCATTGTCCTTGTGAATTAAACACATTTTTATCATTACCTGCCTGATAAATCAAATTGAAAGTTTTACACATAAACTTTCTATGATTTTAGCAAACCTCAGTGGATGACTATTGAGGGCTGGGGGAATAAGGAGGACAGGCCCCAGACTCCAGGCACCCCCCCAGCATCAGGCACCCCACCTGGCGATGGGACGCCCCACCGCAGAGGGGACTTCACACGGCAGGAGTATGAGAGGAGACATCAGCTGAAGATCATGGAAGATTTGGACAAGGTGCTGAGGCAGAAACCCACCACGGTTCGCGGGGTCAAGAAGCAGAGGCCCAAGACTATGTTCAGAGATGACTCAGTCCTCTCTCATAGCCCTGTCAAAGGTTTAATGGGTACATATTTCTGATGTTGAATCACCTAGGTCTTTGTATGCCCTTGTCCTACACACATTTTAGTTTCTCACATTTTAAATTTGCCTCCTTCTAGGCGCCAGGCTGAATAAGGTGTACTCTCACTCCACCATGAACCTGTCCTCCATGGCTAACGACTTGAGTGTCAGGAAGTCTCCCAGGTAACCTGCACACTGCTGATGGCTTCTCTTTTATTGGAAAATGGGATGCACATATCCTATGTACTGATTGTTGAACAGAATAATAATTTTAATTCCAAAAAGGAAAAAGATGGTCTTAAATATCATATATAGAATAATAGAGCTGGGCAATATATCATTATAATATAAGATTAACTATGATTCAGTGGAGTTAAATGAACTGAAGAAGTACATCCTGGGGATGAAGTACACAATTATTGATCACCTTTTAAAATGTGTCTGTAAAAAAACGTTCGCCAGCACCAAATGCCAGCCATAAAATATGATATGTAATTGCATACCTACTACATGTTTTCTGGTAGCTTTAATCAGTGTTATCAGGGGCAAATGTACATGCAATACTGTTTGTCTACTGTATGTATTGTACATACAGCCTCCAAACTGACTTACCTCCATTTTACTCCTTCTAGCCGTTCTCATTCTCCTTCTCGGCTAATGTCACCAAGACGAACAAGTGCTCACAACGGAGAGAAGGACTGGGAGAATGGCTCCACTATTTCATCAGCTGCTTCAATCCCAGAATACACTGGTCAGTAATTATTGAAACTTAAAATTAATTATGTTGAAATTAATAATGTAATAATTTTTTTGATGTATTTATGGAATGTGGAAATGCTGTGTTTTTCAGGACCAAAGCTTTACAAGGAGCCTAGCTTTAAGTCCAATAAGTTCATCATCCATAACGCTATCACCCGCTGCTGCATGGCCGGCAAGGTCAATGAGTCTCAGAAAAATAAGATTGTAGAGGTAAGCAGAAGTCCCCTGTAACTAGGCTATAATTGACTGTGATATTTGTCGGCTAAACTCACCTTGAGGTTTTGTTTTGATTTTCAGGAAATGGAGACGAGCATGGCCAACCACTTCCTCATCCTCTTCAGAGATGCCAGCTGCCAGTTCCGGGCAGTTTACACCATGAACCCTGAAACTGAGGAGATGGTGCGGCTCACTGGCATCGGACCCCGGTGTATTGCACCTGAGATGGTTGAGTCCATCTACAAGTACAGCTCTGATCGCAAACAGTTCACTGCCATCCCGTCCAAAACTATGTCCATGAGTGTTGACGCCTTCACCATCCCTGGTCACTTTTGGCAAAAGCGCCCTGGAACTCCCAAGAAGCTTGGAACCCCAAAATAATGTCGGTAGATGAGTAAAGATGTGCAGAGGTGTTACTATTCAGGGAACCAACTCCCAACTTGATTTGGCCAGCAAGGCACTTGCAATTGTGCAGTTAAACAATGACAGAATGACTGGTCAACATGGACGCTGAGTATAATCCAGTCAACTCTACACGCCAAGAGAAAGGGCCAGTTACTCACCCATTCAGCCAATGTATTTACAATAGTTTTCTCTTGAGGGCTTCTGATTGGCTCTGCCTCGTCTACTAAGATTGTAAAATGTAATGCGAAATAATCCTGTTGGGACGAAAAATCCTCTTTCATTTGCACCCTGTCTCCTCATGCCTTGCCTTACCTTGGTCGTTTTTTGCAACTCTTTGTAAGAAGTAAGAAATAGAGAGGTCAACCTCACTGCCTTTGCACCGAAACAGTGATGTGTGCAACAGTGTTTCGGGCCAGAGTAGTCCCCGCCCCTTTTAATTCTGCTCGCTTTTTCCTTTTGCTGCCTTTTGTTAATGTTCCAGTGCTCACCCTCTCTCCAGTCTACACAGACGAGTGGAGCAGCTCACCGTTCAGACTGGAGATCTAAGATGAAAATGAATAAGGGGTAATTCAGCTCTCATATGAATGTAGGGCAAACACTTACCACTCACTCCATTCAAGGGTGTTCTCACTGGTTGGTCAGGACTAAAAAATTAGGTTGTGTGTGGTTCCTCTTTGGGCTGCACTGGTGGTGGATACTGTTGTTGTCAATGGCTTTGCACACCTAGAGACTGCCTGGGGTCCCATAGTCCGCACATCCCACTCCATTCCAACTCCTTAGCTGTAGACATCTGGATGTTTTTTTTATACTATTTTGACATGTTTTTGCTGGACAAATCGCTTCAGCCTTTGGGAGCTGAAGGAAGAATGAAATTATTGAGACTTTTTTTCCTCATATCATGCTTTCTAATTTTCAACATGTGATGAATTGAAATGGTATCTGAGCTGATCTTGAAAAACTAAACTGGAAACATGAAGGAGGGCTTTACCATGTTTATAATTACATGGATACAGCTCTGTGTGAAAATGATAATCAAGGCTGATTTAATATATACTGAATGCTGATTACTCTTGATTTTTTTTTGGACAATGATTTGTAAAAAGTTAGTCGACCTTTGTAAGCTACCAATAAGCTAGCCTGCTGCTTAAGCATTAGTGAGAAGTATGTTTGAGATGTGAATGAGTGTATGAGAATTGTCAAACAACTGAAAATTGAAACCTTTTGTCTTGGGATTAATAAATCCTTTAGGTCACTAGGAGTCTGTTTCCTATTAAATGATTCCCTGTTTGTGGTTTTCTTGATGAAGGATCATTCCAGACTGTCGCAGCCCTCACCTTCTCAACACAGACTCCTTTATGTATAACGGGTGGGAATGTAAGGCGCCAATGTAAAACACTTTTTTTGCCAGTGAGTCCAAGCTGTTTGGAAAAACACTTGACTCTGCAGTTGTTTGTAATCAGGTCAATATTGCTACATAACCTGTTGTAATTTGGTCTTGTTCCCTTCATTTGCAGTCTTTAGCACTACAGCAGCTGCCGTGGTGCAGCTGTCTTCTTCACTGACTGCCTCCAACAAATGTTATTGTTTGAATGAGATTCCAATACAGATGTGCGAGAACATTTTGGAGCCACATCTAGGGAAACAAAGATGATTGAGTGTTGAGGCGTGGACTTAGTGGATGTTTGTATTTATAAGTTTGTAAAGAGTAGTATGTGGTAGGTAAACACTATAATTTGACTCTGTGCAATTATCCCTTAAGAAATCCCCATGTCCCCCAGAGATGTATTTATTTAGTTTGCATTAGATGATGCATTAGATGTTTAGTTTCAGGTTCCACTTGTGTCTTTTTTGGTTAAGGTTGTAAGTCTCTCATTCATTTCATAGAAATTCTCATAACATTTGTTTTCTTTCCCTTCTGTTTCCAAAATCTGTGCCAGCACATTATGTATGATCATTTCATAAATTGACTATCCTTGTCAACTGGACCAGACCAATAAAAACCCTTTTAAAATCATCATCTATGTTTTGTCATTCTCATGTTTATTTTCCCATTCACATTGTTTATTAGAATTTTGAATAGGAGTATTTGTTATCAGTGTGTGCCACTAACCTATGAATGAATGAGAAGAACAATAGCTTTCCTGGCTGATCCAGAAAAAACAACACTGACCTGTAAACGCTTGATTTATTAAAGTTATGGGTTTGAAGTACACACCGGAGTATCAAGATACCACTTTTCTTTATTCAATTAAGCATTTTTCTTTTGTTTTCACACACATTACAAACATCAGGGTAGTGCTTAGTTCTCTGTCTAACAATACTGACAGCAAACATATTACGGTAGTTGCTGTTTAGCTGTGATAATACTGTTAATGATGGGCATCCGAGGAGAATTAGGAGACAGGTTAAGGTTGAATGTTGATCCTTGACCACAAATGTTACTGTCAATTCAGTCATTGAACTGAGATGTGCTGTTAAAGAGATGTTTACAATTTCCAACAATGGGTCAAAAAAAGGTAAAAACTGCTTTTGTGTCTGAAAGGCCAAAAAGGGACATAAAAACTCACAGGAGTAAACTGTGGCTGTTCTATCTCGTGTCTTTAAAAATAGAGCATTTTCTCAGTTATGCTTGGTGTGCAGCATCTCTGTGATTAGAGAGTTGCAGGGCAAATCTCCCAGAAGGTGGCGCTGGTACAAATACTCCTCAACCTGGAGGCTAATGCTGCGTACTTCAGGAAGCCGTAGCAGCAGCTGGCCAAACTTGTCTGAGTGTCTTGGATGACTCTGCTGGGTGTGCTCCATGAGGGCTCTGTTTACCCTCTCCTGTGTCTGCTCCACTTGCCTGCGACTCTGGACTGACTTCACATCTGGACAATAAAAAAAAATCAATGCCACTTTTCTAATCAACACAAAATCCATTCATGCATACACCCTAAACGCAGGTGCTTAGAGAGATATTGTGATATATTAAAGGTCACCTATTATGCAAAATCCACTTGTTCATGTCTTTTATACATAAATATGTGTCCCCTCTGTGTAAAGAGATTCTGAAAGCTTCAGGAAAAGAGATTTGCTCACTTTTTGTCCTGATCCATTTATATAAAAACCTGTCTGAAAATGAGCTGATCAGATTTTGGCCACTTTATGATGTCATGACGATTTTTTTGGCTAGTGTAACCATTAGCCAATCACCAACCAAGGTAACTCCCGCCCATCTTATCACCTGAATCTCCTTCTAGAGCACCATTGTGTTCTTTTTAACCAAATATCTCTCAGAGTGGCGCCTTATTTACATCTAAATTAACAGACAAAGAATCAGCACTTTTGAAACAGGGCTGAAACAGAGGATGCTGCAATGATCTGGTTGGTATTTTTGAGCCAAACACTTCAGAGACATGTTTTGTATATATCTGAGACCTATAATATGTTGATGAAAAACAGTATAATAGGGGACTTTTAAAAGAAAGATTTACAACTTAAAGGTGACTTGGTTGTTCAAAAAGCTACACCAGATTTGTATTTTCTATAAAGCGACTTAAAAAAAAAGAAGCTCACCAGGGTTGAATAGCACCAAGTGTTTGAGACAGACAAATTCTTGTCTGTCCAGCTTTAATGACTTCAGCTTGTACACTAAATCCTGAGTCCTCGATACCAGGCTGCTTAGTGTCGGTCCTGCCTGAGAGATGATGGTTGAAACATCAATCTGCATAAGGATAAGAGAAAGGTTGTTTATGTGCAGCCCATAGCAACACAAAGTATTTATTTTGCAATGTTGAGTTTAGTCTTTACCTGCTGTCCTGTGACCAGATATATGCAGCCCTCTTTGCTGAAGGTCACCTGTCTACAGAGGTGATCCAGGACCAGCAGCTCACTCCAGCAGCTCTGCAGCAGCACCATCTGGTCATCCACCTGTGGAAAACACAAATAATGTATCTGATGTAGTTACAATTAAAAGACTACAACCTTTGACCTCCTGTAAGCACTCAACAAATTGCAAAAAGGTGAAGGTCTCCACATAAAGCTAATTGCTACCAGTCCAAAATGCAACTTTATAATCTCGTGATGTATCACCTTGAGCTCTTTAAAGAGTGCGCTGTTCCTGGCCCACTCCACAAGCCCAAACAGCGTCCGATCAGCCATTTTGCACATGATGCTGAATGTATTTAGACGGTCGTGTTTGCCTCTGTTGGCTTGTTCTTTCTGCAGAATGGCGAGCACCTTGGAACACAGCTGGCTCTCATCGGGCTCCCCCTCCAGGAGGTGACTCAGGAAGTTGGGTGTAAGAGTACCTGATGTGTAGTGGGTTTGGGTGGGAGCTCTGGAGAAAGGAATGGTGGAGTTTGGCGTTGGGCACGGGGATTGTGTTGGTGTGCTTATTGGTGTAAATGAATCATTCAGAGTTGGATCCACATAGTTTGCTGGAGCCGGACTGTAGCTAAAAGTTATTTCTCCTTTCTCCTGCAGGTATCCAGGGTAGATGCGGTGGTATAGTCCAGGGTAGGGCAGCGAAAGAGGGGTGAGCTCCCTGTCTGCGTTCATTTCGCAGTCTATAGGCATGGGTGCACTCGATTGCCCCATGCCAGAGGGATACATGTGGGACTGATGGAAAGTATCAGAAGGCAATGGAGCACTTGTGTGATGGCTCATTAGGTGAGGGTCATTTGGAGCTGAGGGTCGGTGTTGTTTTTGAGTAGTTTCCATTTTAATCCTGTAGGGAGCAGTGTTTGTCTGGTGACAAACCTTTCGCTGTTTCATCTGCCTGTCCCGCCGGTACAGAGGGCCAAATTTATTCCTGCCACCTCTCATACGATCTGCTCTTATCGCTGTTAACAGAACGTGAAACAAATGATCAAAGTGTTACAACAAGACCTTAGACATTCACAGAGATAATTCATTTTAAACACTCTATATCACTAATATAAACTACATATTTTGAAGGCTCAGATACAAAGTTGTCATCTGTTATCTGAGTCATTTCAGCACTCATTTACGGCTTAGATAAGTCATATGGGAGAAGGAACATGCATGTCAATGGAAAACAAGGCCTGTCACAATGGAGCAGAATACAAGTTTTTTTTAAAAGGCCTGAGCAAATGTGTGTGTTTCTGTCTTTTGCGTTGGGGCTGTGTACTCTACCCTCTCTCTTCATGCCCACTGCCAAACACTTTTGGAAGCGACATGAAGGACATCGTTTCCTCTGCGAAAGGTCCATAGGGCAGCTCTGTTGTCCTGCACAGGTGTAACGCTTGTTATTCTGCACTGAGCGCTTAAAGAAGCCCTGCAGAGAGAGAGAGAGAGAGAGAGTTATCTTAAAATCTTAAAAATCAACATTTTCAATACTTAGACTGGTAGTTTCATACAACCAAGAATATAACACATGTAAAAAGAAATCTTGTACAAAAATGGAGGTTTTCAATATTTTGAAGTAGAATACAAAACATCTTTAAAACATACATTTATCTTTAAATCAACTAGGCTTCCCATTTCTTTAAAAAACCTAAAGAGAGAGAGAAAGAGAGAGAGAGAGAAAGAGAGAGAGAGAGAGAGAAAGAGATATTTTTCGCTTCATCATTCTCTGCACATAGGTCAATCCTGAGTGACATAATAATGTTTTCCCATCAATTACCTTGCAGCTCTCACAAGTGAGCAGTCCATAGTGGTATCCCGACACTTTGTCTCCACAGATGGGACAACTCTCTTCTGGCTCTGCTCTGCTGTCAGGCTCTGCCTTTAATTCATGACCTGGAGAAGGACCCACAATTAAATGTACAATGTACAAATGAATGGTAGATGTACAGTATACAAACTTTTAATACTGAACGCCAAAAGGTGATTTACAGGTGCTGGTTACTAAACGTACGGGTGATGGTGATGTCAAGCTACTCATTTTTTGTTTAAATGTTGATACAGAGAAGCCAAAGGTACTGTAAGTGGACATCCCATTTAGTTGCTTTTCTTTTATTGGGAATAATTTGTGTATTTGGCACTAAGACAAACACAAATAAAACACTATATTACAGTTTTCAAGTGAAGATCATATCTAATTAAAAAACAAATCTCAATTATGTCAATATTAAAATATGTATTTTTATCATAACTTCCATCTACACAACGTCCATAAAGAAGAGTTTGTTCTAAGGCCAACAGACTCAAACACATTGAGGATATTTTATTTGATCATCTTTGACAAACACATTGAACACCTTTCTACTCCGGCAAGTTCATTCAGAGGTTCAGTGCTACGCTGCTGACATAAGTGTGTCATCTAATGGGGTCAATTGCTCAGCTGTTGAGAAAATTGTGAGCAGTAAAGGGCGAGCCCTCTGTTACAGACAGTGCCTTATCACTCAACTTGATTTGCTTGATCACCGATATGACCCTTGCATAATTTCCAGTCTCCCAAATGAAAATCCGTTAAAAAAAACGAGAAATAATTTGAATACTTCAATTCATAATAAATATTGTTATACTCAAATATTCATACCTTTATTACGCTGTACACATTCAGAAGTTTTACTGAAACCTCTCAACAAAGTCTTCCTATCTTATACTCACATGTTGAAGATTCTTCCAATAATAACATATCCTCTGGGTCATGGAAGAGGGGCTGTGGTTGTACTTGGTGATAATCAGGCAGGTCCATTCTGGCTGAGGGGGCATGAGAGTCAGTCCAGTCTGATCTTCATTGTTGCAGAGACCAGGAGAGCCAGAGAAGACCGGCAGGCAGGCCCAACTTCCCCGGTGGACTGATGGCTCACAAGCGGACTTCGATCAGTAGTCTGCCATAAAACCTCTCCTGACTGGCACTCCTATCCAGTCACTCAGTCACTCAGCCAACCAGCCCCTCCATTGGGGACAATCCGATTTCCACCTGCTGAAATGTAACTATACTGAAATCACTCCAGTACCGTTGAGCCATCCTGGAGCTCTGCTGATAAGATAAGGGTCTACTGAAGAGGCAGTTAATCACATTCATACATTATCATTGTGTATTGTAATTGAAATGTAGGCAGTGGTGTGGGAAGAATATGGGTCTTTTTATTTAGTACTAGTTAAACATAGTTAAAATATTCTACACGAAAAAGCGTGTCAAAAAAAAAACATGTTTTTTAAGTTCCAAAAGTAAAGGTTCTTGTTCTGAAAAAACTGGACCCTTTGGGAATATTATATACGACACTATAAGATTGTTTATGAAGTGGCATCAATGTGAAGAATCTTCTTACTGTTTGAGCAAGTTGAGGTAGAGCTACTTTGAATTTTTTTTTTAATATAGAGACACACAAAGGTAGATACAGCCCAATGTATCTCAGCACAAGGGTTAGATAAGGAGAGACAGATCTGAGGCATTGTGAGAAGCTTAATGTGGTAAGCAAGATAATATATGGTTACGCTACAAAGTCGTTCTTTACTTTTTTCAGTTACAGTACTTGGGTATTGTAGTGACCTTCCAGCACTGAATTTAAGTTCAACATAAACTGTTTATTCCTGAGTATACCATTATTTGTTTACATCAGTTCTTCATTGAAATAAAGTGCAGTAGAATCAGGAAACTTTGCTTTGCTCATTAAAACACAGTATTAACCAGCCATTACATTGTCCTGCATCCCAAGCCAGCGCCTCAGATGATACATTTAGCTGCCAAAATGGAACCAGCCGCTTTCATGAAGCTCACAGTGACGTCAAAGCAATAGAACAGTTCAAGGGTGGAAGGTTTATGGCTCCTGCACATTAGCTTGTAAATGGATTATGACATTTAACAGTAGAAAAGTTGCCCTGCTATATTATCAAGTCTTGCTTCTAACACCTCTACACTTCTCTCAGAGGGTACATTTTCAAAAATATTCAACAATCCTTATCAAGGTCACCAAAAAGCTGTCAGGTAGTTTGTGTCATCCTCCAAGTCATAGTATTATTTAATTTAGTGCCATCTGGTGGTATTGTAGAATGGAACTGAAGTGATTGTTTTTGGCAGGCTTCTTCATTAAACCAGTTGCTTATGACACATTTGAGGAGGCCTTTTTTTTTTGGGTAAGAACAACATAAATCACAAAGAACAATAAATTACTGCAAAAGGGTAACTTTATTGAAGAAAACAGAAAGCCAGCAAACAAGCTGGCTTAAAAAAGTCTACATTGTATATTCAACTAATTGAAATTCATCAGCCTTTTAAAAATCAGTGCTCTCACTTGCAGGTTGTTTGTATGACACATTATAACCTGAAGCAGCTTCAACATCTCTTCATAAAGGCTGTCATTGCATAGGGCTCAACCCATCTCCTCGCTGCTGGAACACACCGGTTCACCGTTCACAACATACCACACCTCATTGTAGCTGTCAAACATCTTCTTTGGACTGCAAGAAACAAATGCACACACAATACATTTATGGCAAAAAATATAAAAATATTAACACACATTTTTCTCTCATCAACAATTTTATTTTTGGTTATCACTAAGAAAATGAGGGAGATTTCTTTACCTGTTATATCCAACAGCATAGTTGTGGTCCTTTTCATAGTTTGCACCTGCCGAGTCTAGGTCAGAGGACAGAGCATCCGCTTCGCTTTTGTAGAGGAAGCTCGACATCAATCCTTTATAGCTCCGTACATACACCTTCATTGCGTCCATGTGACCGATCTTCACCTGCAAGTAAGCCACAATGTTTTATTATCTGCTGAAGCTGACAGATAACTCACATAATTAGTTCTCAAGAATATATATATTAATTTTTTTCTCCAATGTTTTTTGACATAAAGGCTTACCTTCCTATCATTAGGTCTGGGGGGATTGGCCTGATGTTCAGCGGGCATCAAGAAACTCATTGTGTATGTATTCTTTTTCATACCGAATATAGAAAAAGATGACTTGTCCTCAGCGATGTTTATGATAACAGGAGCTGTCATTTCAATGCCGAAGTCTGAAGGTAAGCACCACAAAAATACAAGTGTTATTTTTTTAGAAATGTCACAAAAAGTAAATGCATTACAAAAAACTTAGAGCTTATACATCAGATAAACCATTTCTGCTCTCTAGAACAACTCAATATTGTAATTATAATGTCAGTACTATTTTGTGTACTATGTTCCTGGCAAACATAATGATTAAAACATATGAAAACATTTTACTCTTTACATTACACTCTCATCCATCTATTTAAATGCTGAGGAATGTTCTCTGTTCATCTGTGTATCTTGTGTATTAAAATGTTGTGCTGTTTGAATTTTTTTGTTTTGAGTCTTCTCTTTCAATAAAATATTAAATAAAAAAAGATAAATAACCACCTCTGATGTAGTTAAACAGTCTGCGGAATAATGGGTAGATTGCAAAGTCCATGAAATAGCTTTTCTCTTCAGTCCAAACCCATGTCACATTGCCATAGTCACGGACCTGAGAGGCAAAAACAAACAAAAGGGAGTGGGCTTTGAAAACAATTTGCACCTCAAATATGAACTGGTTTGTCTTTGCACACTTACCTCATATCCATCAGTCTTACAAATGGAATCAAACAGCAGACACTGTTCGGTCTCAGAGCAGAAGTCAAGTTCAGAGGAGCTCCTGTGTATTGACAAAGACATTTAAAAAAAGGCAGAAATGCAGACATCGGGGAATATACTGTACAATAAACAGTATGAAGTGTTCTTGTCAACTAGATTTATGACAGTTTTATTTAATGTATAAAATATAGCAGTAATAAACTTTGCCGGGATCTGAGTAAAGTATTTTTTTAATCTGTAACTGAAGTCAAATGCAGGCAAGAATCTACAAACATGAGGATTCATTCAATTCTTACCCAATTCTGGCCTCAGCCGTTAGCACCAACAGGAAGCCAACAAGTCCTGAAATGTAAATCCTAGAACACACAAACAATATTTTCCAACATTTTGAACAAGCAATTGTTGTGCATTTGAAAGTTTTCATAGCATTTCAAATGAGTTCATACACTTGGAAATACTATGCATTGATTTTCATGTAAGACATCTGAACAATAAAAGTATACTTACATCATAGCAGAGTGTTGGGTTCTGTGCTTCTGAAGTTGGATACTGAGTCTGGTCCAAAGCATCCTTTTATTCCCACCCTGCTTATGAAAGGAGAACTGGCCACTCCCTGAACCCCTAACGCAAACCAGACGACAGATTTTCACAACCAATGGAAACGCAAAGCAGAAAACTGGGAATAATTATGAAATAGAGAGACACGCTAGGCTGCACGTGTCATTTATATCACACATTTTATACTAACAATTTAGATTATTTTAAGGGAGATTTAGTTTAGACTCCTCTGTGACAGGGGGTGAACACATTTTCAATGTTTAACACTACCCAACACAACAGCACTGCAACAAATACATGACTTTGAAAGATTAGTTTGTTCAGACAGCCAGTGACAGGTGAAGATATGACTGTCTTAAAACAATAATCTAAATATCAGCTAAAAGCACCAATGTATCGTTGGGTGATATTTGTGTGCATGTGGGTCAATGTGTGCAACAGGACTGTATGGAGCGTAGGTGAGACAAGTTATCTTAGTCTGGCTGGCTTCATATAGGTTCTACACGTTTGACTTCAATTTGATCTCTTACTCTGGAAAGTATATAATAGACAATTGTATGCTTAAAGTCATTGTCTGTCTTTGTGAAAACCTCAACAGTAAACTTCAAACAGAATATCGAAGGTAAAATGCAAAAATAAACTTTTTGAACTATTTATTGACCATTTTCTAGATGAAATTGGTTGGTCGTTGTTGAAGTGTGGTCCCATGTCCCCACTGGTCATCACAATACACTAGCACATACACTTACTAAGTACACCTTTGGTCCAATGCAAACCTGTTTTTCAATCACTGTCTTTTTACTAGTTGGTGGTTCAAGTTTCATCTCTCAATGAATGAAATGAAGGAAACGCCTTGTTCCCATGCCGTATTATTTACCACCATATTGTACACAATGTCTTAAATAACAACCCTGGACACACACAAACAGAAACAAACAACTGGGTTGGACAGAAGATTCAAGTAACATAAGAAGTCCAAACATTGCATCTTTTGTGATCCTGTGATAGATTTTTGTACCTGCAGAAAACGAAATCCCTGGAGTTTCACAACAAATGCATTCTACCACGAGACAAAAGGTTGAATCTCGCCCATACGTTTAAAAGATAAGAGAGTTTTGGTGCACGACATACAGTAGAAGAAAACTGTGTGCTGTTTATACATCTTTATTTCGAAACTAAAAAGAAGATGTTTAAAAGAAATAAATACTAAAGCAAAACGGTAAGTGTATAATCCGTGTATCTACCGTCCAATTGTTTTTCTTTATTAAACACGTAAACGGAAGAGCGTCTGAGAGGCCTTTTTCCTTTTTGGTTTTTACCTTACTAAATAGAGAACCGCAGTGACGCGTCGTAAAACCCGGAAGTAAGTTAGCATTTTTAGCACTTCCGGTTCCTTCCTCAAAAGCAATGCATTTTTTCCGTAGGGTTTCGGAAAATAGCTCGAAATAAGGTCTGTGGTTGACACAAATGTAAGAGGTAATTGACGTTTTGTTCTACGACATTAAATACATCAGCAGTGACCCCACTGGGGATTTTTGAAGAGTTTACGTGTCTGAACACAACGATGGTTGTTACCGAATGGCTGAATAGGACTACAGAAATGGTCGAGGCCGTTGTACGTCATTACGCCGAACACGTAAACACTCCCGCTAAGTTTGTTTTCCCCTGTGTTCTGCTTGAAAGCAAGTACCTGCCTATCTTTAGTATCTGTATATCTATATCCGACCATTAGAATCTGTATTTTTGAAATTGTCGTTTTTAACACCGTAGTTTTACAAATTATAGAATAATTAATTACGTGCTTTCCAATTTGACTCGGCAGTTCGTTTCGTTGGCTAACGTTAGCTAAAGCTAGCGCTACTAGTTAGATACGCAATGGTTTGTTGCTTTGCTCCGGGTTGCAGCCACAGGTCTTCGCATGAAACGTGCTTGTTCTATCGTTTCCCGGCCAATGTTTTCCAAAGGAGAGTCTGCATTCGTGCAATGAGGTAAGCTGACGTTACATTTTTGTCCATGTCACGGTGAAATGTAAATAATGGGTAGTGACTGTATCAGGGCCGTGGGAAGTAGGGGTGCTGAGGGTGCTGCAGTACCCCCTGGTGGAGGACAGGGGATCTGCACTTCCACAAGATATAATAATTTAAAAAACGAATTTTCAGCCTTGATGTAACTACATTCATAATTAAGTAAAGATAACACCCTTTTCACCCCGGTTACATTTTCCATTTGCCCTGTACGATGGGCGCTGTAAGTGATGAAAGTGGGGGATGTTGGCTTATAAGGCGCCCGCAGCTCACAGCCAAAGTGAGAGAGATAGAGAGAGGGGATACCGCGGTACCGGCGGGGATTGTTGTTAGCTTCTGCTGCGCTAACGGATATAAGAAGCTGTTTCTACAATAATGTGGAGGGAGAGTTCTGTCCTGTCAGACTGAGAGGCTCAGTGAGGTAAAGGACTCTGAGGGCTTAGATAGTTCACTTTAGTCGAAGTTATCTCAGTGGGTCTCAAACGTTTTGATCACAATTTATGTAAACAAATATTTCCAAGGCACACCTTTATAATTATTAGGATAAATAAAATCAGGTTTGAAATCATTCCAATGTATACTATAGGACAGTAAACCAAAAATATTGTTTAAGACTGGAGAGATTTTAAAATATACATAAATAAATAAATGTTAACTGGTAAAATAAGATATGAATGAACAACACAAATAAAATAAGTTAAATGTATTTGTTATTGGCTATGGTAGGTTATTGGAAATGTTCAAATACCTACTTATTTGATTAATAAAATGCAAACCGATCTTTTTCATATGGGTGTTTAGAGTTGTACCCCCTAGATCAGTCTCTAATTGGGCGCTCAAAGTGCACCAAATTGAAGCATTTTACTTTAAAATCCCCCCGAGAGGATGTGAAGTCCACCCCCCCAATTAAAACATGTTATAATATATAATACATTTGAAGCCTTGTCATATAAGCTGTGCACCATGTCAATATATTTCTCTTTTTGCAGTGTATTGGTCTTTTGTAGAGGTTTTTCATTGCCAGCAAAAATCTTGCCGAGCAGCACATTGGTCAGAACCAGCCCTGGTGTCATCCCCACAGCACCCCCCATTTGAAACATGTTCCCACGGCTATGGACTGTATCGCCGTTATAGAAATGGCGCTGCTGAAAAGACCGCAACATAAGTAAAGATAATGAATACATCCTATTAAAACCTGTGTGGCTTATATGATAAGTCTTATTAGTACAAGCAGCATAACGTTTCACCATGTAACTAAAGATTGTAGTCAGGGAAATCAGTTTGACATATTGAACTAATAACAAATCACCTCTGGCTGGCAGAGAACTCTCTGCTCCATAGCTTCTCTTGGACGTAAAATCGCATGTACATTTTACATTTATATTCAATTTAATATTCCATCCCTCACATACTTTTGTATATATAATAACTTATATTTTGTTTTTCTTGTTATGCTGCTGCAACACAAACATTTCCCAAATTGGGATCAATACAGTAATATCTTACCTTAATTAATTAAGAAATATAACTATTATAATTAGTGTAGCAGCTGACACCTATTTTCAATATGGATTAATCTACCATTTATTTCTTTAGTTCAATTTTCATCTATAAAAATGTCAAAATAGTGAAAATGTTCACGAGACTTATCAAAGTGCAAGGTTATATCTTTAGATGTTTTGTTTTAGCCTATGTACTGTATGTCTTAATGCTCTTACAGTATATGTGACGGTGTGACTTCCATGAAACTATATTTTATATCTTCCCAACAGACGAGCTGACAGGAAACCTAACACTCTAACAACCATAACATTGCAAAGGCGAGTAAATGTAAATTAAAAACAATTCACAATTTCTGTATTTCTTCTTCCTTGCAGTGAGGTGAAGCTGACCTCGCACTTGGTGCCAGTAAGGATGTTCCTCTCGCAGGCTGAATGTCCTTCCTTACTGACAAAGAAGCCCTTGATTTGCAATGCTTCACTAATTGTCATTTCCCTGGCTCCGTAGGGACACTTTACCTCCAGCACAGCGGAAGACCCTACCAGACCATCCGGAGATGCCCCCAACAATCCTGATAGGGAGAGCCACAAATCTGACTCATGGACCTGCATCTGAGTTGCAGTGGTGAATGCCCTGACGCCCTCACATTCATTCATAGTCCCCCACTGTACAGACAAAACACCATCAAGGGCCTGTTGTTGCCCTAGCACCCTGGCAATAAAGGAAGCAGTCACACGCTTTGACCTCAGGATAGCTCCAAAGTTGCTGGCAGTCAACCTTCCTTTCCTGAACAAATGCCAGTTTGGGTTGGTTCGCTGACCAGTGGTAGCCACCTGAATTGCCCTCTGTTGCTCTTCAGACAATGCCATGCTTGCCACAATTGCCTCAGGTCCCTGATGCCCAACAGATTTGATAATTTCAGGAACAGTGAGTGTTTCCAAGCTGTAGTGTTCCTCTTCTGGCTCGGGGGAGAGAAGCCAAGAAATTCCTGAGAACCTGCCCCCGAGTCTGTCCCTCAGCCAGTCACGATCTTCGGAGGTGGGCTCTCTTGTCAGCGGGTTAAATTAGTTATTGGTTTCAACAGTCACATTAAAACAGTTACTAAATCAGCTTACTATCACCTAAAGAACATATCTAGGATTAAAAGACTAATGTCACAGCAGGATTTGGAAAAACGTGTCCATGCTTTTATCTTCAGTAGACTGGACTACTGCAATGGTGTCTTCACAGGTCTCACTAAAAAATCTATTAGAAAGCTGCAGCTGATTGAGAACACCGCTGCTCGAGTCCTCACTGACACTAAGAAAGTGGATCACATCGCTCCAGTTCTGAAGTCTTTACACTGGCTTCCTGTGTGTCAAATAATAGATTTCAAAATACTGCTGGTGTTTATAAAGCACTGAATGGTTTAGGACCAAAATGCATTTCTGACCTCCTGCTAAATTATGAACCATCCAGATCTCTCAGGTCTTCAGGGACTGGTCAGCTTTCTGTCCCCAGAGTCAGAACTAAACATGGTAAAGCAGCGTTCAGTTATTATGCTCCAAATATCTGGAACAAACTCCCAGAAACCTGCAGGTCCGCTGCAACTCTGACTACTTTTAAATCCAGGCTGAAGACTTCTTTTTGTCGCTGCTCTTAATTGAACTATTCATATCTTAGACTGCACTGTAACTTTTATCCATGTATTTTTTCTTTTAATGTTTATTTTATTAGCTTTTCTTTTTAATGACTGATTTTAAATGCCATTTTCTTAATGTCTTTCATTTTTGGTAAAGCACTTTGAATTGCCTTGTGTTGAAAAGTGCTATATAAATAAACTTGCCTTGCCTAATAAAGATTTCATGTGACTATACAATTGATTTGTTGATGGGAATTAATGTGAATAAATTAACTCGGTCTTAAAAGGTTAACGGTACTCTTGCTATCACTACTCACCGACACTATAAACCTTGTCCCTCATGCTAGCCCTGACAACACCGGTAAGCACACCTTCATCTAGGCTGCACTGTAACGTGTCCTGACTTGTAGTGGTTCTCTCCTCTATCTACACTCTTCTTGTCATCTTTGTAAAACGATATCAGACTGGTAATTGACACAGCCATGACTTCTAGTTAAATTCAGTGTGGCTAAAATGAAAAGCTTTGTTAAAATATGCAAGCACGCGAAAGTCAAATTCAGCTTTATTGTCAAAAATTCTACATGTGTTATACATCCAGAAATATCGAAATATCGTTTCCCACAGTGTGACATGTATACATAAAACAAAAAGGGCCTAGATAAACGTGGTATACATTAAACAAAACGGGCCTAGATAACCGGGGTATACAGTTTAAAATGTTAATATATTTAAAGTGTTCAAAGTGCAGTTTCAGCGCAAGTCAGTTGAAACGATCTTAAGTTGGCGTGACGTTGAAGTCGTGCGACCCTGCTGCTGTACTGGCTTGTAGTTCGTTTATAGCATAACGTTAGCATTTCGCTTTTGGCGACTAGATTTATGATTCAAAAATTATAAAAGTAGGGTTGACATGTGGAGATTATCCGGCTGAACAAAACGTGATCCCTCTCTTAAATGTGTGTCAACCACAGACCTTATTTCGAGCTATTTTCCAAAATCCGTTGGAGAATTTGCATTGGTTTTTCGCGAAGGAACCGGAAGAAGTTTACTTCAGGGTTTTACGACGCGTCACTGCGGTTCTGGAGCGAGGGGCGGGGCGAAACTCACGGAAGTGATTTCAAAACAAAAGCACTCGTTTGCTAAAATCACACTTGAATCACTACAGTATCCTGCTGAAGGAACGGTGATTATTATAAACAAGGGGAATTTAGCGATCACAACGAAAACGGCCAAGACACATATTGGGCCCAGAAAATTGATGTTATTAAGGGCTGTAAATATAATAAGCCTATGTCTAAAATGGACAACATTGTTAGGATATTTCAACTATACAGCGATTCTGCACTGCGGTCAACTAAGCCGTCTCTCGTGTTTTTTTTAAAAATCGGCTGCTCTTCATTATTCCTGCTATATTTGACGAGTGATACAAATATGTTTTACCACAAGTTCTTAAGGAAACTGATACTGTTGGACTCGGTAGTTTGACTTCTACCAGAAATAAAATGAAGTACTTTTGCTGTGTAGCTACTTTGTGAGTAATCCTCTGTCATAGTCCCCTCCATAGCTATCTTTGATAATTTTACCATTAGTTCTTAATGAAATTGATACTGTTTGACTTTGTATTAGTTAACCTACTACTTACAATACGTTGAAGTACTTTTACTGTGTATTTTTTGAGAAATCCTCTGTCAAAGGGCTGCTGAGAACAAAATCAAGCCATTTCTGCTAAGTTTGATGAAGGAATTCTTTTTTGTTGCCATTAGTTCTTCGTGAGATTGATCCTGTATATTTAAATAGCGGGCACAAATGGGTTAATTGCCATGCATGTGGTGTTTGATATAGTTTACGTTCAATTTAAACTATTTTAGGCAGAAAAATGTATATTGACTAAACCTTTTTTAATAATTTACTATAATTTAGAAAGGTGTTTGTGAGAAATAATTTCAAAAGTAAACTTTTTTTTCATTTTATATTTAAATTTGAAATGTTTGCACACAACATCATTAATTATACATTTTTATAAATGTTTAAAAATTATGAATCCATGTATTTTATTGTATTTCCTTGAGGCTGGGGAAGATATCCTGCATGTAGTTCAACATGCAAATGTTCTAATGCAAGTAAGTATAAATTTAACATGGAAAAGGAAATACAATAGGTTTCATAGGAGGATGTGGATTTATTTTCTCTCACCCTGTAATTATACAATCAAACCATCAATAATTTAGATATGGCCTTCACTCATAAAACTTTTTTTGTTGAATTGGACACATTTTTCGAAGCTCTATTGACTGAAATGTAATGACTGGGACTGATGGACGAATCTGCGAGGAATGAACTAGGAGCGGAGAAATAATCATATTTTAAAAGACAGCAGCTTCATAAGAGGCCAACAAGAGTGACAGAGTGGGTCAGTGTGCCGAAGGATAAACCAGCTACCCAGGCCAGACTCTAAAGACTTTCCATGTGGTAAAAATGCTGCTGCCGGAGTACTGACTGGAAGTAGTGCTGATATCAAGTCTACCATCCTCTTAAAATACTCTGTCCAACAATATCAGTCTCACGAAGAAAGGTTTTTTAACACTTATTCAAAATAGCAGAGAAACATGCATTCTTGTTCTCAGGAGGGGACATTGACAAAGGATTATTGGAAAAGTACACAATAAGTACTTCATTTTATTTCTGGCAGAAGTCAAACTAGACTAGGACCGAGTCCAACAGTGTCAGTTTCCTTAAGAACTTGTGGTAGCAAATATTTGTATCACTCGTCAAATATAGCAGGAATAATGAAGAGCAGTTGATTTGAAAAAACAAACGCGAGAGGCGGCTGAGTTGACTGCAGTGCAGAACCGCTGTCTAGTTTAAATCTCCTAACAATGTTGTCCATTTTAGACATAGGCTTATTATATTTACAGCCCTTAGTAACATTCATTGTCTGGGCTCAATATGTGTCTTGGCCGTTTTCGTTGTGATCGCTAAATTCCCCTTGTTTATAATAATCAACGTTCCTTCAGCAGGATACTGATTGAAGTGTGATTTTAGCAAACGAGTGCTTTTGTTTTGAAATCACTTCCGTGAGTTTCGCCCAGCCCCTCGCTCCAATGACCATTAGACCAGCGCTGTATACGGCGCTGCATTAGACCATTTAGTAAAGTAAAAAGCAAAAAGCAAAAAGGCCTCTCAGACGCTCTTCCGTTTACGTGTTTAATAAAGAAAAACAATTGGACGGTAGATACACGGATTCTTTTTCATAAAATATGTTATGGAAATACTAAAATCCATAAAACAAACCTCTTTGAATTGGATTTTAATGTTTTTTTTACTTGATCTGATTTTTTCATCATAACTTCTTTCATTGAAAAGTATAATTTTCAATAGCTTCCATTTCATGTTACAAAGTGAAACATCACTGGACGAATTGTATTTTAGTGTTTTGTCAGCCTTTGCAGGTACGACGCTGGACGATTGGGCCATAACTATTTTAATTGGATTTGAGTGATTTTTCCAATTTAAATAAACATTTTATTTAAAATTCAGCATTTTTCTAAATAAAAAGTCTTGCTTTTTTTGTCAATAGCTTTCAGTTCATGTGACCAAGAGACCCCTAATGAATACAGCATTTTTCTACTACACTGGAAGTCAGGACATTTATATTATTGGATGTTATTTCCTTTAAATATTTTTTTCTTTATACGATCAACATAAATGTAGAAGTATTAACATTAGGAGACCTTTGATGTGTTTCTTGTAGAACCTTGAAGGGAAGTTATTGAATATTTGTGTAGGCCTATGTCTTTTCAGCGTTGCACTTTCTGTACGTTTCCCTGTCCACATGCTGCATAATCATTTTAAAGCTCCTTAAGGGAGACAATTATAACCTTCTACATAAACACTGAATGGGGTAACTCGAGTAGAACCGAATGAAAGGATTTGCTCTCATGAGAAAGCATATAGGAGGACATGGTAAGCCCGCCCTCAGACCAGCTCTCACGCATTCTCAGTTTAACACACGCTAGATGTAAAGCAAACCTGTGTGAATGGTAGCCTGCCAAATGAACTTACAGTAGCGGTGTTAGACTGTTAGTTATTAAAGTTACTATAAAACCTCACCTGGTTCTTGTACAGCTCGCTAGAAAACACAAATCAAATGTAATGTGATTGTTTCACAGCGACGACAGTTTTTGTTTGTTTTATTTTGATAGTTGTTACCGGAAATATCCATCTGGTGTTGTGGACATAACGGGTAACCTGTGTGTTTAGTGCCCTCCAGTGGTCACATTGAAGAACTGCAACACTAAAACAAACAATCCCTTCACCATGTTATGCATAATGCACTGCACTCATTATCCGATTCCCTTACATAACACATTTGTGAATGGATCATTTGTTTTGAGGTAGACTGATTATTAGAAACAGAAATGTTATTGTAAATGTTGGCGTCTGCTTAACTTTACGTTTGGTTAAAAGTGTACTATTTATTCGTGGCTTACTGCTACCCTGGGGACACAATGGAGAACTGCAAATAAAGTTTGTTAGGATACTACAGAAAAGACTTCCGGCAAATACTTTCAAAAATAAAATAAAAACGCAATTCAAAACCGTAATGTAGTCCTACAGACCTTATTTTATGCGTTCAAAGCGATAGACACAGATTAGTTACCAATGCTAACGGTGTACTGTATTACTAATAAACTTTGTCATCAAACCGCAGTAAACCGAAATGACACAGTGTCATGTAACAAATGGATGAATGAAATTAAGATTTACATTTTTTGATTAAGTCATTTGTGAACTTACTCTTTCTTATATTAAAAATAAATAAATAATAACAATGCTTTCTGTTATTAGCTATTTTGAGAACTACAACGGTTAAATAACCAATTTCAAAGAACTACAACTCCCATATACTGAGCCGAGTGACCCATTTCAGTAGCCTAATCGCTGGGTTTATGTAGCCTCCTGTCCCGCTGTGACTTGCTCGGGTTCCTCCTCCCTTAATTCTGCATCAACATTATTTATCGACCAGCTAGTTTTGTAGCCTACAGTCTTTATTTCCCATTTCTGCTGCTGTGGAGGACGCTGCTCGCTCTACAGGTTGGTAGACTTCAACACCAAAGCAGAACCACAGGCCTCTGAACTTTGATGAATTTAACTCTTTCTGTTGACATTGTCTGAAGTACATTATATTCCCATCACAACCTTATTGTATATTGTATCATCTGTGTTGTTACTTTAAATCTACTGTTGGTGAGAATTTACTATCATGGCTTTTTTGGCTTTTTTTATGCCATTTTATATCACAACTTCTCTTTATGACATACTATAATCTGACTTTTTTTTTAAAGAGATCCTATACTTTTACCTTTTATGACTTACTATGATTTTTTAAATATAATTATTAATTATTATATGACATTTAAGTGAAATATATGTAATTCCATACTTTGGCATTCTTACGACTTTAAAAAATAAAATAAAACCCTTAATGACTTTTGAATGAGATTTTATGACATGCTTAAGACTATTACGCCTTTTACAAATAATATGTTATACTATTTTGATCCACTTACTATGAAATTGTAATGGCATACGCCTATACTATAATAGAAAAATTTTCAATGACTTTTTAATGAATTACTATACAATTGGCATTACTGGACACATAAAAAGACATAGCACTAAATATTGTTTCACATTAGCTATGCAAAGGTTTTGGTTCCTTAGCTAGAATGTATTTTATTAGACTTAAACTAACAAATTCAGCGTGAATGCCTATAGACCTGGAACTTCCTACCCATAAACTTGAACATTTATACAACCTAAAGATGAGAAATTCCAACATTCATTACATTCATCACTTATTAGGTTTTATATTTAGTTATCGTGTTGTGAATCTCATGACTCTTCACACTCAGTGATTTTTGCTGTTAAAGGGTTCAAGCGTGAATGAAAGGCCACAGTGGATGAATCACTAAGCTTGCCGTTGTAGCGGCTAAAAATTCCAGTATACGTAAATCAGATTAGAGTTAATATAATCTCTGAACACATACCAAAGTAGCCCTAGTGGTACCATACAGTGGAAGGTTAGCATTTCACATCAAGTGATTCCCTCTCAGGGCCGAAATAGCTACATATATTTTACAAGATGTACTAGAAAACTGTACTTTGTGGTCGTTCAGTTTTCCTTTTTATGTGAGGTAAATGGCCAAATCAAAAACATCAATTTAAAACATATAGATTTGATAACACATCACAGAGGAAAAAAACAAAGACCACCTATTTTGGGACCAGTTTTCACTGATCATACATTGAAAATGAAGATGATAAACAAAAAAACGAGACACTAATTGTTCCACGTACAGTACATAATTGTCATTATATCATAGTAACATAAAGCTGCTGCATTTAGTGCAATTTGACCCTACGATGCTATGTGTATTTGTATCGGATAAAAAAAATGATAATAATTAAGTAAATGACTTGACTTGGCATGTTGGAATTGTAATAAAAAAATAAAATGTTATTGTCCAGATTGTACACGATGAGGATGATGATGATGATGATGATGATGGTGATGGGATTCTCTTTCAGAGGTCATAGAGCCATGGGAACCAGGAGGGTGCTGGTGACTGGCTGCTCCTCAGGCATTGGCTTGGCTGTGGCTGCACGGCTGGCCAAAGATGAGCTCAGACGGTTTAAAGGTCAGCCTTTCACTCTCATTAACAAGAAAAAAAGTAGACGATAGAATGAACAATAGCTACTTACAGCAAGTGTTTTCATTTTTTATCTGTGACAGTGGTTGCCACAATGAGGGATCTTGGGAAACGAGGACCCTTGGAGAAAGCGGCAGGTGACTCCTTAAACAAAACCTTGGAAATCAAACAGTTAGATGCCTGTTCTGAATCCTCCATCAGAGAGTGTGTCAACAGCCTGCCGGACAGACGGGTGGATGTTCTTGGTCTGTCTCCTTTAATTCACATTCTCATAGACACGTTTTTTAATCTCTCCAAAGTATGACGTTAAACACTCTGCTGTTATAGTGAACAATGCTGGTCTTGGTATGATTGGACCTCTGGAGTGCCAAAGCATTGATGCCATGAAGGAGCTCTTTGACACAAACTTCTTTGGCCTGGCACGTCTGGTGAAAGAGGTCTTACCTGACATGAAGCGGAGGCAGAGCGGCCATATTGTCGTGATGAGCAGCGTCATGGGAACACAGGGTGCGTTTGTTTGTGTCCCTGAAATTGCACAGAAGCTAAAAGAATTAGGAGCTTGTTAACTTGTGTCCTTATGTTTCTACACAGGACTTCTTTTCAATGACGTTTATTCAGCCTCCAAATTTGCTGTGGAAGGATTTTGCGAAAGTCTGGCAGTGCAAGCGTTGAAGTTTAACATCAAGTGATTGCATTACAAGTCTTGAAAACTGTATCAGCTTTAACAACATAATGCAGCCACCCCACAACTAAAACTTAAGTAACATCACAATATGACTCATTGATTGTAATGTAACTTTTTTATTTACATCTCTGTCACAAGGACGACTCTAGTGGAACCTGGCCCTGTTGTTACAGAGTTTGAAAGAAAGGTGTATGAAGACGCTGAGAGTATGGATCTTTCAGGGACGGATAAGGAGACCGCCAAAATCTTTCGTGAAATTTACCTGCCGTACTCTAAAAAGATTTTTGCCTCATTAGGCCAGACACCAGAGGAAGTAGCTGAGGCAAGTGATGACTTTTATTTTTCTATTTCAGATTAGAAGTCATTAAGAATGAGTGGTTTTGCCAGTCCACATGCATAATGAGGAAGTACCTTCCAGTGTTAAAATATGTGTCTCTTTTTTTTAGCAAACCGTTAAAGTGATCACAGACAAGGAACCCCCTCTGCGCCACCAGACAAACCGCCTGTACATGCCCATGACTGCACTGAAGCACGCTGATCCTACTGGACGTCTGCCTCTGGATTCCTTCTATAAGATGACCTTTAAACATGACAAAGTGTTCAATGCTACTCTAGCGATGCTGCACTTACTGAAGAGAATAGGAGGGAAGAAATAAAGATTTGATGGCCAGGTTGGTTATAAAAGTTATTCCTAAGGAGACAGTTATAATAATACAACTTGTCACAGATTTTTAAATATAACTTTTAACTGTAGGATAATGATATGTATTAATAAGAAGTTTATATGATAAATATGTACAATAACTAATTTACCTCCTTTATTGTTTTTATGTAATTTGTTTTGTTTTAAATGTTTCTATTGGCTTTTACAGGTAAACTTGAGAAAATCATATCATTATGAAAAAATGAATACAAATCTTGGTGTACAAATTATTCGAAAAAATACGATTTGGCGTAATCTATTGTCTGGAGATCAGATAGGTGTACATTCATCTTTGTGGCAATATATTAGACAGTAGCTTGCGATGGAGTTTCAAATCACGGAAATATTAATTCTAACATTTTTTGTGAATATAATGCACTCAAATGCCTCAAATTGGATTTCAAACATTGTGTATTAACATCAGTCCCAAATACAGCATTTATTGTGCGGCTTTTGTGTTGGACAGAGAATGTTACATTTCAGACTATAAAAATATTAAATAATTAATCATCTAACTGCATTTTGAGTTTTATTTACATAACTATTATAATGATGACCTGAATTAATGATCAACTGATCACTGAAAACCAGAACACAAAAAATGTAGTTCCCTATAGTTTTATTGTAAGTAACTTTACAACTTTTGACTGTAGAAAGAACACCGTGGGAAGCTTTTAGCTTTTAGTATTTCAAACTACCTTTTTAAACAAGTATAGAAATTAATAATGATAATAAAATATCTATGACTAATAACACAAGACAATAAAATATCAGTCACAGCCTCAGTTTCAAATAATGCTAAATGAAGTACATTTTATTTTTGTCCTTTTTAGTACATAACAATCCTTTCAGAAACATAAGAACTACCCAGAAAAAAACATATTTACAAACAGAAGTTGGGAGGTTGAAATGTACAAAACACTTAGTGCGACCTGGTAGAGAAATTGAAAGACCAGTTATATATAAAAATAAAAAACAAACAAAACAGTTTCTTGTTAGTAAAATGTGAACTGTTCATAGGGACAACAACATGTTTCCCAGGTCTGATAAAACAGTAACTGAGGCTATGGTGAACAGGATAAAACAATGAATGAAAGATAAACTCTATGACACAACTAGGGGCAGTGTTAGGCCACATCAACGGTAGTAGCTAGGAATGATGGCCTGCTAATTTCTGTTTATGACATCCTAAGATGAAAATGCAATGGTTACTTTTCAAAATGCTACAATTATCAATTGACTTTATGTTGAAATGTCCATACTACGTTAGGGAGAGGATTACCTTTATCCATAAATCTCAGGTCATGTGGGGTTAAAGCGTCGGTCAGACATAATACAAGGTGTCAGCTGGATGACTGGGAGTGTCATCTCAGATTTGTATAAAAGGTTTAAGGGGGCAGCACTACATAGTAGTGTTCTTTCCTTCAGTCTCTTCTAACAATCATCTTAAGATGCATCTCCGCTGCCCCTGGACTGGGAGCTACTGTAGATGCAAGGGAACCGTTCCATTGCATGCCATAAAACACCTCCCTGAGGAGTGACAGGGCATCAGCAGTCGCAGCCCAGCAGTTACACCCTCACACTGACCACTACTCCACCACGGACACTACCAGAGACCAGGCAAGAGTTTCAACAAGACCTACACTGCTGCAGATAATCCAGGAATGTTTCCATTTAGTCCACTAAAGGACACTAGGTGGACTTCTGCCTGTCAGTCGTCTGTTTCTACTGTGCTGGATGATGCTGCTGAAAGGCACATCGTACACACTTAACAAGACAGGCAGAATGGAGGAATGCTTGCAGGGAAGAGTGATATAAAATAGCAGCTGATAAGCATAGCTTAGTACATCCGAAGTGATATTGAGAAAAGGTATCCATGGTTTTCACAAACAAACAGAGTATAAATCGACCGTAACAAACAAAAAAAAGAACACAAACTAAAGGGCAGTGAGAGGCTGATTTTAAAGGCAAAGCAATACAGGTGACAGTAACATTGGAGGTAAGAGTCCCATAGAAGCAGTGGGAAACAACAGATTACACCTACACCTGTACTCTTACAATTACTTTTGAAAGTTCATAGCAACAATTACCATGTATTAAATGCCACCCATATATTATAAATATCCATTGCAGTTATATGTTGTATTTGACCCACACTCGCCCTTTGAGGCTGGTCACTTGAAGTGCTTCAAAGACACTCATCTACATTCTTATTCATAATACTCATGGAAAGAAATCAATATCCACAATTAAATCAAATCAGAATATATCACTACTGCTGAGAAACTTTTAATATATATCTGCAAGAACCAGTTTCTCATCTTTACCAGGTGTCGTTGGCCTAAATAAATATCAGTCACTAGAGGTGAAAGTTCCTCTTTCTGTCTGTTAACTTGTCTGAAACATGAATTATATTCCTTTACCATCACTTGCCACGTTGGCTAAATAGAAATGTAGGCATTCAGTATAAAATAGGGGGGGAGGGTACATTATTTGAAAAGCTAGAACAGAAATACACTTTAAAAAAAAAAGTAATTCAGAGATAAAAACAATAAATAAAAATAAATGAATTCCCTTCAACATTTTACTTTTTTCTCATATCTACTTTTTAAACGTTTGTTAGTTTCCAGGAGAGCACACCTAAGCCTTTGAAATGAAAGACTTGGTTTTCTTCATATACTTTTTTATAATAAAAAACAAGTCCATCTGTGACAGAATTACTTCATTAAATTGTCTGCTGTTTTTTCAGACAACACACATTTCCCTTTACTTTTTTCTCTGCAAAAATCACTAGCAGACGCTCCTTGTGATAAGCATAGTCAATCCAGATCCAATGAAAATCTTGGAAACAGGCCGACACATATAAACAGACAGGCCCGAGAGCCAGTCCACACATTATTTTACCTCAGGTCCCTTTTCAAGCAGGGGCCATGAGATCTTTACGCAAACACCTGCATCTTGCCATTTGCCTCTGGGATTTGAGAAATTTGGGTCTGGGCAGGGCCAGCTACTGCTGGGCTTGGTGTAGAATCTGACCAATCAGAGACGCAGTGAGGAGAGGGGCTGGACCAGGGCTCTGGAGACTCTGGGGAGGGGGTCAGGTAGGGGTGCTCACTGGGCAAATGGAGGTAATGCTTGGGCGTGGCATCTAGTGCAGATGAATAGCTATGCTGAGAGGGAGGTGTAGGGTAATCCTCCGTTCCTGCAGTGCTGCCACTATGCTGGGAGGGCAGAGCCTGAGAGGGCTGGGCTGCTGGGGGGGCTGCCTGGGGGGGCTGAGCTGGAAGCTGGGGCATCTGCTGCTGCTGGAAGAAGGATGGTGGCGGCTGGGAGGTCTGAGGAGTCGGTGGGGAAGAGGTGCCAATGCGGGCCATGTTCTGCTGGTTGGCGATGGTGTGGTTGAGAAGCTGCTGCTGCTGCTGTTGCTGCTGCTGCTGCTGCTCAGCAATGGAGGGCAGCTTGACTGGGCTGATGGTGGGTGTTGAAGTAACAGGTGTGGGCTGCAGCATGGCGTTACGGTAGAGCTGCTGGTGCATCAGCATGGTCTGCTGCTGCATGGCTGGGCTCTGGGGGTGCATGCCTGCCTGGCCACTCTGCACAAGATTCAAAACCTGCTGACCACACTGAGAGGAAGACATCCGGCTGTGCCAGTCAAAGGGCACACTCACAGGACTGACCAAGCCCATGTTGAGCCCCATCTGGCCTGAACTCATCACATAGCCATGGTTGACATCTGAAGCCATGGAGACACGTCCCTGCAAGGACATTCCTCCAGATCCTAGGTCATTGAGTTGGGCTAGAGACACTGCAAAGGGGCCACTACCATCCAACATGCTACTATGTATCATGGGGGTGTTTGGGACAGACATAGATGTGTGGTAGAGCCCTGGTGACTGCATTGCCACAGGGGAAGTGGGGTTGGTCATGTAGCCAGCATTGCTAGCCCCCCCGTGGGGTGAGTCCAGTGAATCGACCGGGGAAAGGGTAACAGAGCTCTCCAGTAAGGCACTCTGCATGTCCAAGGTCAGCTTCTTATTACGGGCCTTGACTGACTCCTTCAGGCTGGCAGCATGTTGGCCTCCCAGGCTAGAACCCTTAGCACAAGGCCTGCGGTTCTTCTTGCCCTGTGGGGTGTTCTTCAGACTAGGCATGTAGGCGCCCGGAGGGCACATGAGAGGAGACAGAGAGTGTACCCCAGAGAGGTGGTGTCCAATCCCTCCATGGCCCTGGGGGCTTCTTACTGTGTTGTACTCATCAAGAAGCTGCACAATATCGTGGTGCATACGCTCCTGAGCAATGTCCCGTGGCAACCTGTCCATATGGTCTGTGATCTCTCTGTTTGCAAAGTGAGCCAGCAGAACCTTCACAGCCTCACAGCTGCCCTCACGAGCTGCAAGGAACAGTGGGGTCTCCTCCTACAAAGAAAAACAAGGCAACAAAACAAAGAGGTTGTTAGATACAAACAGATTTTATTTGAAGCCTTGCTGATCCAAAAGTGTGGTTAACATTAAACATGGATGTCATACCTTGAGATCCTGCATGTCCTTGTTTGCACTGTTCTTCAGCAGGGCAACAGTCGCCTCCACATTGTTAACGGCTGCAGCCCAGTGCAAGGCGGATTTACCTAAAACATAAAACAAACATTGAGATTAAACATCCATGCTTTCAGTTAATATTATTACAAAACAGAAACAACAGCATCAAGACACCCACTTCAGAGAAGAGTTACAAACTTACCCAATTCATCTACTGCATTGACATCAGCATGACAAGTGATGAGTTCTTCTACCATGCCCTCTACTGCCAGTCGTGCTGCCAGGATCAGCGCAGTGGAGCCATCGTACATACGGGAGTCAAGATCTGTAGCCCGATTTCGGATCAGAATCTAGGAGGATGACGTTTTTTTGGAGGGTTAAATATTATGATTTACGCAATACATGTGCTTACATTTGCTATAGGCATTTCTAACACCGCCAATAAAAAGTGCATGTTGTTTACCTGGAAGACCCCCTGTGCATCTGCGGCCACTGCAGCATGTAGAGGTGAGCGACCGGTGTTATCCTGAGCATTAGCATCTGCACCAGCATCCAGCAGCCTCTTAGCAGCATCAGCACGGGCGTAGCGAGCAGCCAGGTGGAGTGCTGTCTCCCCAGTTCGGTCGGTTTGGGCAGCTAGGGAAGCTCCCTGGTAGATTAGGTCAGAGATGATGTTGGCAGAACACTCCTCACTCTCCTCCTCCTCTGTCACCTCAGGCTCTAAGCCGCCTCCACAGAATGATGCCAGCATCAGAGGTGTAAAACCATCTGGTATGAGATGAAAACAGTGGTTTAGATTGTATCTGTTCAAGAGTTCAAAATAACAGATAATTCATCTTAAAGTTACCAACCTGGGCCTCGGACATTAACATCCATGCAGTCACTTTCAAATTCTCCTTGGGGTGGGGTGAGGGCCATAGTGGGAGGCACACGAATATCTGCAGCTGCGAGGTGATGCTGTGTCCACTGCCTGCAGTCCACTGCATCTTCACTGTCTGAGAGCATACTTGGCTCCTCAACCTGAACTCACAGAAGGAGAGAATTTAATTTCAATATTTAATTCAAGCTTCAACACAAGCTGACACCCTGTGATAAATTGTATGTACATGTGTGTGCTTGCGTCTAAGTAAATTGCCATTTTTAAGACAATGTGTAACTGACCTTAAGCCTTTTTGCCTCTGGACAGTCTGTGTCCATCCACTGGTCACTGTGATCACCAAGGAGAGATTCTTCCGCAGTTTTTGCCATGTGTCTGTTAAAGGACAAATATGGTAAACAAAGTAAGACACAAAGAAAACCAATACAATTTCAAAGTAAACCCCTTACAGAATTCCCACTTAAATTGCTTATGAAATTCAGACCTTATAATACCACATAATTGCAAACAAATAACTTACTTCATTCCAAGAGCATCCTGACCCACAGGTTCCCTGCGGTTTTTGTTGCTGCTGGGTTCCTTCTTTAAGAAGAAGCCCTCAGGGAACCAAAGGGTACTGTGTTCTCTCTTTCTACGAGCAATCAACATTCCTAGCACCAGGATGACCATAAGGAAAAGGGAAGCTAACCCAACCAACATCAGCTTGGCCCATTGAGGTATTGGGTCAGGAGGGGGATCCCTTTCAACACCTGTCATGACAAGAGAAACTAGTTAGCACGCCTGTACTTTCTTTGTCTTACAAGTTTAAATTGTGGCCTTTAAGTATCCCTACTCACCAACGGCTTCTTTGATTGGGTATGGGAAACGAAGCATTTCTACAGCTGACAGAGCTCCCAGGTAGTCTGCAGCTCTTTCAGCTGACGGGAAACAGCCCTCAGAGCTCTGAGCGGCGCACAGACGGTTGTCTATTTCCAAGTACACTATGGATCTACAAAAATAGCAGACAGGCAGGTATTTAGTGTAATGTTCAATGTATAAGAAAAACCTAATATTTTATGTTTACTGTATGTCTGACTGACCCGATGACCTCCTGTTTAGGCTGCAGCTCCCGCTTGAGGCGTGCCCCGCGAGTGTATGGGTGGATCTTGGCATCTCCATTCCCGTCCAGCTGGAATCGCAGTGAGGTGTGTAGGATAGCACTTAATTTCTGCAGGAAAGCTGTGCTGGTGCGTTGAAGCTCCTCGGGGGGAAGTAGGACTACCAAAATCAAGACACCGTCAGCAAGGACTTCTGGAACCTTCTTTGCACAGTCCAAACCATCCCAGCCACACTCCACTGAGTTACAGCCGGGGTCACACTCTCCATTAGCGTAGTGGTCTATACAGTAGGCTTCATACACTGGACTGGAGACGACACAAAGAAAAGAATCAGCTTGAGATTTCTCGGATAAGTACAGAAAAAACGAGGGAATCAAATTAAGAGTAAAAGTAAACTTACTTGCAAACTTTCTCCTTATTCATGCAGTCAAAGTTGTCATACAGACAATCAGCGTTGTTGCAGGACTCATCACACTGGCTGTTGTTAAAGACACTCCAACATTGTGAACATTGAGCCCAGGGGTTTTTTGATGTAAGAGAACAGTCCCCGCCGTCCCAGTCACAAAAGAAAGTGTTACATTCCTTGTCGCAAACACCATCTTTGGCTTTGCTACGACAGTCTGCTAGAGGGCATATGGGTACTTGAGGCTTGTTTGGCATGATGTCCTGCTCACACCGTTTTCCTGTCCAGCCACTGGGACACTGGCAGTGAAAGTATGGGAAGCTTGTTTCTTCAGTGCACAACCCTCCATTCTGGCAGGGCTTGGAGGAGCAGCCTTCATTGCTGCGATGCTGGCACTGGGGTCCACCGTAACCTGGATGGCAGGTGCAACGCACCCCCCTTTGGGTGAGTGCACAGCTACCACCATGGTAGCAGGGCAGCTCCCGACAGGACATGATTCTTTCACAATTAAGCCCAGCATAACCCTAAAAATAGCCAAAATGTAAGCCATTAGTTTGTAAGCTTTCAATACACAAATAATGAAAGCTGTGATGTATAAACTCCAAATCATTTTTTGAATACTTCATGTGAATGTACACTTACAAGCTGACATGTGCAGGTGTATCCCATTGCAGAGCTGCTGGATACAGAACACACTCCTCCACTCTGACAAGGTTGAGACTCACACACACTGAAACTGTTCTGACACTTTCGGCCAGTGAATCCAGGTTTGCAGACACATTGGTAGTCATTTGGCAATTGTATGCAGTCAAGACTGTTGGGGGGACTGCAGGGGTTGGAGAGACACTCGTTTATGTCTCCCTCACATCTTTCTCCTTTAAATCCAGGGGGACAGTTGCAGCGGTATCCACCCACTCTGTCCACACAGGTGCCATTGTTAAGGCACTTAGGAGGAGCACTGCGCAGCCTCAGAGGTAGAGCACAGTCATCTTCATTTATCTCACAGAGAACACCTTAAAAAAAGAGGATTGTTAAATATTATTATATTTTCCAGTAATTTGTTGTAAAATATCTTAAAGGCGCCACTCGAAATATTGTTTCTGTTAAATATGTGCTAACATACCAAGTGTGCCAGGCGGACAGGAGCAGATATAATGTCCCACCAGATCAATGCAAGTGCCTCCATTCTGGCAAGGATGAGATTGGCACTCATTGATCTCTATCTCGCAGTTCTGTCCAGTAAATCCTGGCATACACTGTAAAGGCATACAGAAGACAATAACATTACTTCAACAATTGTGATGAAGCACTGTGTGAATACTGACTTAATCTGACAAAAACGCACATAATATAGATTTTCTTTTAACTTACGTCACACTGGTACCCTCCCACATATCCCCTGCAGGTGGCGCCATTGCGGCAGGGTTTGTCTTCACAGTGGTCTACCTGGCTTTCACAATAGCTTCCTGTGTAGTCAGTGGGGCATTTACAATAGTGGGAATTCCCAGTGTTGACACAGTGACCACCATGGTGGCACAGCTCATCTGTCTGGAGCCCTGATTGGAAGAAATGTTGACTTTAAACACTGTTACAACACAACAGAAACGTTAAATGTAATTCGTTTTCCACATACCTCTTTGGCGTGCAGCTGTCTCACAAGAGACCCTGGAGATGTCACAGTAACGTCCAGACCAACCGTTAGTACATTCACAGGTGAAGGAAGCATCCTTTTGGCGACAGCGTCCTCCATTCTGGCAGGTAGATGAGCGTCTGCACCAATCGACAGGTGTCTGGATAGCCAGAAGACAAAATTGTCAGGATGTACTTTACTTAAAACCTGAAGCGATGAAGACTCAAGGAACATAACAAGATATTTTTAAGAAGAACCAATGAGTGTTTACCTGGCAGCGGGAGCCAGTATAGCCCTTGGGGCAGGAGCAGCGGAAGGACTCTAGGGCATCTTGACAGATGCCTGCATTGAGGCAGGGCTGGGAGTCACACTCATTGACCTCATATTGACAGTGGGAGCCAGTGAAGCCTGAGCGGCAGTTACAGGAATAGCCGTTGATCTTATCTGTGCAGGAACCTCCATTGAAACAAGAGCTGTGGAAATGAACACATTTTATTGTCATATTCAGTAATTATACACATGTGAACAGGTTTAAAAGCAATGTAAAATATACACTCACCTTTCGGTGCAATCAGGGATGTTGGTTTCGCAGTGGTTGCCAGTAAAGCCCGGCCTGCAGGTGCAGGTGTAGGAGTTAACATAGTCTGTGCATGTGCCTCCATTTTTGCACGGCGAACTCTGGCATTCATTGATCTCTAAAGCACAGCGGGGCCCAGTGAAACCTGCCAAGCAGCTACAGTGGAAGGAGTTCACAGAGTCTGTGCAGGAACCTCCACTTAGGCATGGATCTGATGCAATAAAGAGAGGAAGACTTTGGTCAAGAACAGTATTCATAGTCTTGGTATTAGTTTTTTACGGCAACAGGCAATTCAGCACGCTTTGTTTATGTGGCCACTTACTAGGAGTACAGTCGTTGACGTCTGTTTCACATGTCAGCCCAGTAAATCCAGCTCTGCAGGAGCACACAAAGCCTCCAAGTGTGTTAGTGCAGGTCCCACGATTCTTGCAGGGGTTGGAGATGCATTCATTTACATCCACATTACACAATTGACCTGAAGAATGAAAAAAGGGTACAATAAGGTTTAATTCCAGATAATAGGAGTTTATTTATCAAGACTTTCGGTAAGATTCAAGAAAGATTATTTTAAAATAAACAAGTACGCAGTTATCTTACCTTGCCAACCTGTCTGACAGTTGCATTGATAGCCCAAGTAATCTGGTGTGTGTGTGCAGAGGGCATGATTGGCACAGGGGTTAGGGGAGCAAGGGGTGAGGACCTCAGCACAAGTGGGTCCATTGTAAGGAAGCTCACACAGACAGGTGAAGCTTGCTACACCGTCCACACAAGTGCCCTTGTTCAGACAGGGACTGGAAGCACATTCGTTGATGTTCATCTGGCATAGGTTACCTGACGGGCAGAGAAGACATTACATAAATTAGAACCAGCCTAAAATGTTGCCTAACAATATGTTTTAACACCACTAGGGGGAGGTAGACAATTGTCATTCAAGAGGAGGAAAACTCTGGAAAACATTGGAGAAATCAGATACTTAGTAAATTCTTAAATTAATGCATATGTGGCAGTTTGCTTCTTATGTATTACCTCTGAAGCCTTGGCGACACTTGCAGGTGAAGCCATTGAGCTGGTCGATGCATGTGCCAGCATTCTGGCAGGGACTCGGCAAACAGTCGTTCCTGTCTAGATCACAGTTCTTCCCGACCCATCCAGGCTCACAGTCACAGCGGTACCTAGAAAATATAGGGTTACAGTCAATAATCCCCAAAATTTCCAAGTTTTGCATGATACAATGAACTGAGTTGAAACTTGCAGAATTAGCAACAAGCTAGAGAACAGTTCATACCCATTAATGTCATCCCTGCATGAGCCATGGACACATGGGCTACTGCCACACTCGTCCACCTGGGAGTAACAGTATGGAGGCTTAAAGCCCTCTGGACACTGGCAGTGAAATCCATTCTCTTCATCCACACATGTCCCCCCATTTCTACAGGGGCTGGATGAGCACTCATCTATCTCCATATTACACTTGGAACCTGGCAAGAGAGATGTTAGAAATCAATCAGACGTGTGTTTGTTAACATTTCCACTGAGGATTGTTTTCACATTTCAAATTTGTATTTTATTTTGTTTGGGCCTTACCGGTGAAGCCAGGTTTGCAAACACAGTCATATCGGTTGATGCCATCTTTGCAAATACCATAGTCACATGGGTTACTGGAGCAATCATCAAAGTTTATTTCACAGTTTGTGCCTGTTTTGACAAAAAGTTAGAGTTCCATTAAGAAAGGAATACACTTCAGTACAGAAAAGGTCAATCAAAATGATAAGACATTATGAAACGTCTATTCTATATAATTGATCACCCTCAACAGCGTTATTGTTTGCAGATGTTTGAGCATAATGTACACCTACAGTTGCACTGAATTTTCTCTAAATGTTGGCTAGCTTTTACTTCTTTTAAATGAATAATTGAAAGGTTTGCATTAACAATGTCAGACTATTGTGATCTCCTCTTACCTGATGTCCCATGTTGACACTGGCAGATGTACTTGTTGACTAGATCCACACACTTGCCCCCATTCTGACAAGGGTTGCTGTGGCACTCATTGAGCTGGTTCTCACAGCGATAGCCTGTGTAGCCAGCATGACAGTTACAGCTGTAGCTGGCAATACCATCAATGCAAGTACCATGGTGGCATGGGTCGGGCTGACAGTTGTTGATGTTACTGATACAGAGTGTCCCCTCATAACCTGAAAAGCCCAAATGGAGATTGATGTTAAGGCATTTATGTCATTTGACGGAGCAAAGCCTTTTATTTGAATTTATTAGTTATTTAATTGAACTTCCGCGGTCTGTTTCCCAGTTTTTCTTTATAAAAGAGTCTACAGTTTGGGGTTCTAATTACTGTGGTTTCCATGTCGACAGTGTCTGTGTGTTGGGAAAGCAAGGGTTGGTTTGTGTGGTGTGTGTGTAGTGCAGTGCTGAGTTGGGTAAAGCAGTAAAGAAGGGCCCTACACAGGCCTCCCAGGCCTGCTTTTGTTCTCAGTGGCGGAGGGAACAATAGACTGCCCCACGTCAAACAGAGCCACTTCACTCAACAGAAGGGGCCCACAAACACAGGGAATACCAAGCAGCTGGCCACTGAAACAATGAAACAGGCTCCTCTGTAGGCTTGGGTCCAAAAGAACATGTTAAATATCAATGTATACTCCAAATCAGTTCATACATACAGCCTTTGTGAAGATAAACTTTTTCACTGCATCTCTTTATCTATGAATATGACTGAATGTGAAGGAATGAAAGTTAAGATGTGGCAGAAGGTGGTTTGCAGGGGTTTAACAGATGAACAGATGTCGGGGTGATGACCAAGGCTGCTGGTCCTCAGTGACCCCATGGTCCTGAGACCGACGAGGGAAAGAGGGGGATAAGGGGCCTCAAGTCAGTCTGCTTGGCCAGCAGACAACCATCGAAAAATCGGACCCCCTCAAAACACTGAACATTTAACAAAGACCAAACAGCCCAACAAGTGTTTAAGGATCATCTGCTCTTCTGCCTGGGAAGACATATTGGATATTGTCTAACAACCATCAACTCATATTAGGTACAGAAGCCCTTACCTTCAGCACAGCGGCACTCGAACCCATTTGGTCTGTCGTAGCATTTTGCCCCATTCTGGCATGGCGTGCTGGCGCACTCATCGATGTCGATCTGACACATGGTGCCAGTAAACCCTGGGACATGCAAACACAGAGGTGAAGGGTCAGAAAGAGGGTCCAGTGGAATGGTCCACGCTCAGGTCAGAGGGCAGTTCTGTCCCTTCTTAGAAGGCCAGAGGTCTTTTGCTAGGTTAGTGACGTCTGGCTTAGGTTGGGTTTGAGAGCGTCGCGACTGGTTAAGGACATGTCATTTGTGCACTTGGACCAATGCTAATATGACCACTACATGCAAATGCATTGGGAAACAGGTGACCTTGATAATGTTTGTGAGGGAGGACTAACAAATGTAATGCCTACAAATGAATATTAAAATAAATGTGTATTGCTATCTGGTGGTATTAAAATATCTGAGCAGCAAAATGTCACATATGCAGTCTAAGCTCACTTTTTGTTGTTGTACATTTCTGCCTGCACAGGAATGTCTGGACTCTGTTGAAGGTACATTTTTTTTAAACAGTTAAATGTAACTTTAACAATAATAATAAAAATAATAATAATAATAATATTAATAATAATAAAAACAAGACTAAGGTTATGTTAATTCTACAGGCTTGAAAAGCTTGAGAAACTTAGCAGGCTTGAAATCGGTGGGCACAGTGCCCAGACAGGGGTGAATTGGTGCATTGGTAGCACACTGCTCAGTTGATTAACAGTGTCAGGATGGTCTGTGTGTTGGTGCTTGGACTGCAAAAGGGGGGGTTCAGAGGAGACAGTGGGATTGTTTTCTCTTTTAGGAACCCCCACTCCCCCTGCTCCCCTTCCTGCATCAGCTCCACCGGCTCAATAGCTAGATGGGGGGGTGGAGAGGGGACGTCTGTCCCAGATGTAAATTGAGGACCTGGAAAAGAATCTCATTAGCAGGACTGCTGTTCCCCACCACCGCCAGGGCAAGACGAGGGAGACTGCTGTCCCTTCCACATTCCACAGAGGAGGGGAGCGGGGGTCACAATAGTGTCTTTGTTCAGGCAAGAGGAGAGGATAGGCAGCCTTGTGGGTCTGCCTTTTCATACGAGTGGTGCTTCTAAACACCAGCAGGCAAAAGAAGCCAGGCTGACCCTCCCTTCTCTGGTTCTGGGGACATTTAAACTTTAGCTCTCTGTTCTGACTGCTGCTGTCACTGAGTTAGAGTTGTGAACAGGGCTAGAAATACACAAAGGTAAATGGGAAAAATGTTTTGGTGGATAAGTCTTACCTGGCTGGCAGGTGCATGTGAAGCCATTGACCATGTCCCGACAGATACCATCATTCACACACGGGTTGCTCTCACAGTCGTCGACGTCAACCTCACAGTACGTCCCCATGTAACCTGAGAAAAGAAGATCACAATGAGTTGACATTTTTTGAGAAGTGGAAGCAGATTTACTATGATTAGATCTTTATGTAACGTTATGTCAGTTCAAGCCGGCGTGCTGTGAATGTAATTGCTTGTACTGTGTGCAGCTGATAAAGGATCTGTGGGAATCATTTCTATTTTTGACATTGGTCTCTGCTGAACCATAGGATGAAATAAAAGACTCTTGGAGCATCCCCAGTGTTCCCACTCTACTGACTTAGAATCACCACAACCTACTGTCCATGGAGCATTACCCCTCCCTGGGTCAATGTCCCATTCACAAGATGCATGTTATACATTCTGCATTAGCAAACTTTGGAGGGTTCCTTCATTGAGGTGAAACAGAGTGTGGAACCGAGTGGTGGGAGAGGCTAGCGTGGAATCAGAAATAATCAGCAACTCCACATGAGCTTTGCCAGGCTGGCTGATGATGAGGAGGGTGAAGAGGAAGGGTATGTCCCTGGAAATGAAGGGGGAGGGGGATAGGCTCTGGGAAAAGGCCTCTTTCCCTCTCTGTGTATGAGGGGTGCAAAGTGGAGCACAGAGGGGCCCTATTGTTCCTCTCTATTCCCACCACTCTACCACTCATTAGTATTCACAGCACACTCCTCCCCCTAACTGCTCGCCCTCTCTCACATACAGTCCTATAGACCCGAATCCCAGCTCTAATTTGTATAGTTCCCAAAACCCCAGGATGCATGTAGGTCTGTGCGTGAGAGTTTCACTGTGTTTTTGTCACTGAGGGTCCAAACCATCACTTAGTCCAAACTAATACCCTGTCTGGCTGTATACTGCACAGAGAGTGCAGCAGTGCCTCCATACCCCCAGTGTCAATGGGAATTCATTACATAACAGTCTACACTGGCAGTCTGTATGGAAGAACTGCATGATGCTTCAGCAAGTTGTTCTCCTCTGCTATTGGTTTAGGCTGGAAGACAACATGCTGAATTGATGTTCTGTATTGTTTTATTGTACAGTAATAAATTACAACCAATCAAGCCTTAATACCTGGCATGCAGATGCAGGTGAACTCTCCAATGCGGTCCAGGCAAGTGGCATCATTCTGGCAGGGCATGGAGAGGCATTCATTGATGTCAATCTCACACCGTGGACCGGCATATCCTCGGCCACACTGACACTGGAAGGAGCCCTCTGTGTTTACACATTTTCCAAAATGCTCACATGGGTTGGCACCTGCAGGAACACGTATTAATATCAGCATACCATACACAGCCAGAGGGAAAAAGAAAGTGATGAGAATATAACCACAGTACTGACAATTGTAAGGAAAAAAAAATCTAAATTACCAATCGAACACTCATCCATATCCTGGTTGCATGCACCTCCTACAAAGCCGGCGGGACAGGTACAAATGGCGCGGCCGTTGAGGGGGTTGGTGTCGCACACTGCCCCCTCGTTGCAGGGGTTACTCACACATGCATCGTCAAGGTGGCACAGCAAACCTGTGGAGAAATAAAAAAAAGAAAACAAATTAAATCAACAATTTAGCAGCCAGGAACAATAATAACACAGAGACCAACAGATAAAACCACTAACCTGTCTTTCCAACTGGGCACTCGCAGAAGAAGGATGCTACACGGTCATGGCAGGTGGCCCCAAAGAAACAAACAGCTATGGCGCAGTCATCAATGTTCTCACTGCAGTCATCTCCAGTCCAACCATTCACGCAGACACATGTATGACTACCAATGGTGTTGAAGCAAGTACCCCCATTATGGCAGGCGTTTGGTTGCATGAGACACTCGTTGACATCCTCAGCACAGTATTGCCCTATTGTGATTAGATAAGATTTTGTATGAAACATCGCTTTATATATTAATGTACATATTTAAAGTTGATTTCAAATAGGATGTAAATTGAGCTGTACCTGTCCATTCTGGTGCGCACTGACAATTGTACGTGTTGACTCCATCTACACATATTCCTCCATTCATACACTTGTGTCCTGGACAGTCATCCACATTATTCTCACAGTTGTGTCCCTCGAACCCTGAGCCAGATGGAGAGACAAAAAAAGAGTTATTATACACAGACACAGTAACACACACTAGCGGACAGTTTATTAAACATTCAGTGGTTCCTGTTCCAAACACTAAACATCCCTACTCATGACCTTGAGTTATATTTCCCACACTAGAGGAGGTGTAGGGCAATGTGGGCAATAAAAAGGTTCAGGGGGTGTCTGATTGTTTACATGTTCTCATGATGGTTCCCACATGATGCCAGCATCAGCCATGACTCCTGCCTGCTTCAGGGGTCTGCACTCCCTGCAGTGTTTGCTTATTTTATAATCTCTCACAGTTTCAATGACTTCCTCTCTGGCAAGAGACATTTCCTGTCAGCTCCCCAGTGGGAAACCAGAAGGCCCATAAAGTAAATTCCTTCTGTTGTGAAAAGAGCAGAGTGGAGTAGAGTGACGGCGGGCTGCCTCTTCAACTCTCCCACCATCCCATCTCACATCTGTAGCTATTAATAGCAGAAAGAAAGCTGACCTGGGAGAGAGGAGTAAATCCCAGCAACAACACTAAAAGCTACGTCATCAGCCTGGGAATATATGTATGCCTGTAGCACTGTGCAGAGGGCCTGGGAAAACCCTAACAGTTGATGATTTTGTGTGTGTGTGTGTGTGTGTGTTCTATACTGCTGGTACCTGGTAGGCAAGCACACTCGTAGGAATGGTCGCTGGTCTGTCGACAGGTGCCCCCGTTCATGCACTGAGAAGGGGCACAGGGAAGGACGGACACCTCACATGTGCGCCCACTGTATCCAGGTTGGCACTGGCAGCGGAAGGACCCATGGGTGTTCATGCAGAGGCCACCATTGAGGCACATGCCAGGCTTGCGGCACTCGTCAATGTCACTGCGGCAGTTCTTTCCCTGGAAGCCAGGTGGGCAGGAACAGTTGTAGTGGTTATTCCAATGGGCACAACGGGCTCCATTGGCACAGGGACTTGTGGCACATGCGTCAATGAGGGAGCAGTCTTTGCCTGGAGATTGGAAAATGAATGTTATTAGTAAAAATAGAAACTTTTAATCACCCTTCTGAAATCTGAACTTTCTAATGAAGACAAACTCTGATAGATTTACCTCTGAACCCTCTTTGGCACACACAGGTGGATTGTGGGATACCATTGACCACCTGGCCCTTGCAAACTGCTCCGTTCAGACACGGCGATTGATGACAGGGATCCAGTTGCTGACACAGAGGACCAATGTATCCTGGACGACATCTAGACAACAGATTCAAACACACACAACACATTAGGATATCTTTGGCCTGCAGGTCAAAACAGGTCACAAGGCATTTAAGACAGAGCTGCGACTCAAACTCCAGCATACCCTAAGTCCCTCATGTTCTTGGTTTGGCAATCTGGGCCCCAAAGAGGCCTTGGCAAGGCCCGCTGCCTGACTCATACATTGGCTTAAAAGATGCTTCTGGGACCTGGAATTAATTTGTCATAACAAAGCTTGCCCCATAAGTACTTATCATGCAATGAATTGTTTATGGATAGAGGCAGGCAATCCGTAGGTGTCTTATAGGCTTCAAAAGGAATATTCTATTGTTACTTCCAGCCGAAAAGCCTCAGTTTCTTAATGTCAGCTAACATTGTTCCACAGTTAACGTTTTTTTTCCAAGCTCAGCTCTTGTTTCTGTTCTCATATATAAGAGGAACACACCCAGAAACAGCATTCTGGAAACTTAACATTTGCCAACAAATACTGACATGAGAAAAACAAGGATTACACACGGAACCCATGAGACGAATTCAAGCAGCAGCTGTGGTATTTGATTGAAACAACATATCCTCCTTCTAGTGACTAAATTCTGATACAACGGAGCATTGTGCATGGGACATTAACGCCTTGTCCACACATAAAGCGTTTCAGACACATTTTGTGCATCTGTCTCACATATCTCTGAGGGAACAGATAGGCTATTTTGGAGATTTGTTCTGCTTCAAGTCTATTTTTCTTTGTCCTTAGCTACAATGATTTTGTATGGGCCTCTCAGCGCTGCCAAAACACAGGTAACCCACACTCAATGCTGGGCCTAAATGTATCCTATATAGAAACATTTGGGGGCTGAGCTGTTCCTGCTGCTTGGCAAACAAGCTGCTTTTGATACACGGGCTACGTAGACATGGTATAAGCCTGACCTAAACCTGCTCCACCAAGAAGTTGAGATAAAAACACGAACAGAGCGTCCTATAGCTCTCTGCAGAGGTCCTAAGGGAGAGATGGTTTGGACTAACTAAGGGTCCAGTATGAGCTTGTAACTTTATATCCACAGTAGAGCCCCTGGCTGGGAACAAGCCCCCTCTTCAAACAGGCTGTTTGATGCTGATGACAAGGCAGTGACGGCTGGGTTTTCGCCCGCCCTTGGGCTCTGTCTTTTCTTTCATTCGAGCGGAACCCCTGGGCAGGATAAACAATGAGTTTTCATCTATTCTCTTTTTTTGCAGGAGCATCACCACTAAACTGGTATTTGTTCATTCTTTACTTTTTTGATGTGCCCTCCCCCACTAATAAACTATAACAAAGACTAAAACAATTTTGAGACCCTTTCCCCAGGCTAGAAGCTACAAAGATGTCCACTGAAATGGCCTGCTTTATTTCTGACTGCTCAGTAAAACTACAGCCTACGAATAATTTAGCGTTTTTCTACCTTTAAAGGCAATAGCGAATTGTAGGAGCCACAGGGCTAAACATGAAGAAAGTAGGTATACAGACACAATGTGCATATACACCAAAACAGTGCAGAAAAAGTAGTATGTCTCCAAAGTACTAGTTTGTTGATGTATAAATAGTATTTAAGTATCAAAACAACAGAAAATGCTGTAGGGGAGTGTAGCTTTGTCCTATGGTCAGCACTGAGAGACTGCATTCTGGTGTGGAAGTTAAGTAAAGCAGCTCTGGCGCACCAATGTTGAAAGAGTTATTCAGACAGTTATAACAACTATGCTACCATCTCCTAAAGCCCCCCTGAACGCCAGCTTGGCTCCCCCCCCCCCCCACACTCCAACAGCCCCCTCCTCTCACGCGCTGAGAGGTCAAATGTCAGAGGTCCCCCGTCTGATTGTGATGATAATGTCACTCAGGCTGCAGGGAGTGGGGTGGGGCTGCTCTCCAGGAGAGAATGTCTTAGAAATTGGAATTGGCGTAAAGTCAGAATAAGAGAAGGAAAGAGTGGTCAGTTTTAGCAAGAATGTCAAGTCATATTTCCTGTAATCTCTTGTCCCTGCAATGAAAACACTGCACTCACTCCGAATGCACGATCCATGTTGCCCTAGCAACCTCACAGACGAACAAGCAAGCCTAACCCCCAACCAAACATCCCTCCTCACCCCCCACCATTGGTCCCCATGGCTATTTGTCATGGCTTGGCTGGGTTTATTTAGAGGCAAATTAACTATGTCTGGAATCTAGGGTGTCACTAAAAATGAAACACAAATGTGGCACAAAAAGGGATTTGAAAAGGCTGAGAAAGAAAGTTGCTTATAGAGCTGACAAATACTAGGGTAACAGTCAGCCACTTTGTTGCACTGTGGACATTTATTCTCGCTAAACCAAGGCTTTGTGGACAGACAATAACGTACAACTAATTCCAAGAAATATTGGCGGTCCATGTGCATGTTTGGAAAGTGTGTTCAGCGCATTGGTGTGTCTTAGTCTGTGTGGGTGGTTGTGTAAGAATGCTTGTAGTAGTTATGCCTGATAAATAATTTGTCCTCCCTTGCAAATGCAAACCCAACCGAGCAGCAAAAACACACATTCTTTTGTCTAGACCTGACTCATTGCCAACATGCTACTCCCATAACAAACAAATCAGAATGCTATCAGTGCAGAGACTGTGAGAGACATGGAACTTTGCCCTGGTGCACCTGAGAGTCTCCTTATCAGACTCTTTACAACCTTGTGGATTCCATCGCTTTTCTGGGAACAGAGAGGCAGGAACCGTGTCTAGGCCTGGCCTTATTTGTGGCGGATGTAGGAGGCAGGTGCAGGCTGCTGTTGTGCAATGGGCCCCTGAGTCATATATAGTGAGTGTCGACTTCTGACCTTTGAGGAAGACAGTGCAGCAGACGAAGAGGTGGTCTTTAAGTGCAGCGGAGGGGCGGCCAGAATGGGTAATCTCTGAGTTTAACTTTTGAGGACTTTTGCCAGCTGCAGCACCGGCACCAAGCATCTGTCCGCATCTGTCAATGAACTTCTGTGTGTCTGGCATCTAACTCCCCTGCCAGACTTTAAGCCCAAACATTTTTTCTGTTTTGCTCATGGGAAAAGCCCAGTAACCAACACACACACACATACACACACACACACACACACACACACACACACACACACACACACACACACACACACACACACACACACACACACACACACACACACACACACACACACACACACACACACACACACACACACACACACACACACACACACACACACACACACACACACACACACACACACACACACACACACACACACACACACACACACACACACACATTAGCCATTTCACAACACTCAAGAGATGTGATCATCATTCACAAACACATGCATTAACAGATCTTCTTAACAGACTTTAAGGATTGTAACAGGAAAGCACCACTGCAACAAAGCAAACACATGCAACAATCAATACACGCCCAAACACAGGGAGAAGAAACTTACACCCAGCCTCAGCCTCTTGTGAACCCATACAAGACAAGATCCAAAGACAAAAGTAATAAAAGAAGAAAGAAAGAGATTGCATTTGTTAAACATTTAAGGGAAACAGTTTAAAGCAGAGTTTAATGTGCAAATAACTTTACAAAACATTATGAAATTGAAATATGACATTCCAGCACTGTGATTTCTCAAGTGTTCTGTATCGAGTGTGAGGATCGTCTGTCTAAAACTGTTTGATTTATGCTAGTAGATTCCATCACCTAAACTTGTGTAACACAATGCCAGTTTTCCTGCTTTCTGGGTCACTGAAGCAGGGTAACCTGAGCTCATCCTCTCCTATACAATAGCAGCTACTCTGCCAGAGGTCAGAGGGTGGCTCACCTGTGAACAAAGAGGCTGTAATCTCTGACACGGTTCTTACACACTGTCATGCTCCACAAAACAACAAGTATAAGGACTCTTCCTATCTCAGAGGGCATTTCCTAAAGCTAACTGAGAGGAAGAGCTACTACAACGGAACTACCATCCTTTGACTTGGTGCAATATTTTAACTCCTACATTTTATGAGATGAACTGATCAAAGTTAAAGCAATTATTTAGCAAAAAAGACACATTTGGATTTTTTTGGAACGCTTCGAACAGTGTCTCTTTCTCTCAAAACATTTTCCCCTTTTTCTACAAGCAGGCAAGAACTAGCTCTACTTCTTTATGCAAGTCCATAATGACACCACACTGCCAACAGGAGCCCATCCACATCCCCCCTCCTTCCAGCAGCCTCTTCTGCACTACTCTCCCCAGCTTGGCTCTCCCTTTCTCAGCAAAGAGCCAGATTGGGGGTTGGGGAGTGTTTTGTGGCCCAAATAAAAGAGCCAAAGTAGTCAGAACTCCTTTGTATAAAAGTGTTGGGGGGGGAGCAGTGACCCAAACAGCTAGTCTTTCAGGCCTGGGCTTACACGGACCAACAGGCCTGGGCTGTAGCCTGGCAACAGTAACCCATGGTGAGAGAGAGCTGCACTGAGAAAAAGGGGGTGTTGGGAGACAGGGTTTCATAAGGACAGTTGGAGCACTTCAGAGGACTGATCCCCTTCATATGAAGGTAGCACTGAGTGGCGTGCGGGACCAATTCAGAGTGGTAATTAAGTATGATCATGTCTAAAAGGATGCATGTTTCACAGTTTAAAGTGCAACGTTTGTTCCAACAATTGTGCTTAAGGCATACAATGAAGGTATTGAAATCTCCAGAAGGAGGTTTTCATAGCACCCCCAGAGCATGAATATTAAACATGTGAATGTAAGGACATTTTATTTTCTCTCAAGTAAGAGCAGTGATGAATGTGACTGAAAAGTTTGCATTTCAGTGTGTTTCTCCATTTGTCCTTCAGAAATCACATTTACATGTATAAAACTTTCAATATAGAATGCCAAAGAAATGTCCTGCATTTCCTTGGCAGAGGGGGACTGAACAGATTGCCTGCAAGAGAATGAAATTGTTATGTTGTTGATAAGTGTCCTATAATGTGGATTTGAAAAGGGCCAGACAAGAGCCATAGTTTTAACACTTTTTATGGTAGAATACTCTCTGACATTTTTCAAATAGCAACGACTTTGCCCATAACCACATTGCATAAATCCCTGGGTCGAGGTCTTTCAAAGCATTCTCCAATTAACTCAACCACATAAACCCCACCCAACCACCTAAACTGAACCAGATCCACTTTAACTTTGAAACTAACATTCAAAAGACTTCATCCTCATGCTATCATGAAAGATCCACTTCATTGCCTTGCCCAGTGTCTCACATTAGCCTTAACAATAAAACATAATTTGGAAAACATTTCTTAGACCTTTTAATGGCCTGTATTGTTCATCATTTCACAGCAAACATTTCACAAGTGGAATCAATACAACCAGGTAAATAATGTTGACTGAAACTGTTGAACAAAGACTCTCATATGTTTATTGTCCTGAGAGAATGAGATTTGTTTACTGTTCATAATGATGATGTGCCATGAACACAAAGAACAACCAGATAATGTCCATTACCTCAACTGCTGTCCCCAGTAGAAGTACTAGAGATCAGTGGCTCAGTCATACCTAATGGAATATTTAAGAAAACTATGATAGTAGTGTAGCAATTCCTGTGCCATGTGGAACTGTATTGAATGATTCTTACATTATGAGAAGGTCATCAAAATGTTGGTGGAAAATGTGCTTTGCGGAAAGGTGAAAGCCTTTTTCCTGAATCATTTAATGGTGGACCCATCCCTTCCTCTCCTTAAAGGAAGGGAGAGACTATGGAAACGTTGCTGGCAGACCTCAGTTATTTCAATCAGGATTGGCTGAATGTTTCTTCAGAAGTCATCTTCTACCGGATAAGAACAAACAACCAGGGGCTGAAACTTCAGATGCAGGCTTATTCCTACATAAGCATGTTGCCCAGACATACTTTGACTCCAAAAACTATAAAAATAAAACAAATACCAACTGGATGTTCTTGTGCCAACTCACAATAATGGAAAAACTTACATTAATCTGCACACAGGGCTAGTTTTTCCGGAAATGTGTGACATGCTAGTGAGCAAACGATTTTTCCTTTCCACATGCTTGAATAAACCACAACGTAGCTATTCGGGAATGATGAAATAAAATATGTTGAAGGATGAGAAAGTTGAGGTTCAAGGAGGCCTGGGTGCACCGAGTAAGCTGCTTAAGCTTTCTGATAAGACAGGATGTGTGTGGCTGAGAGGTCAAAAGGCACCACTTCCTGTGACGGGGCCTGGGAACCACAACTCCCAGTCTCCAGTTATGACCCAGACAGAAAACGGGACAACAAACCCCAAATCCTCCTCCCTATGATTGTGTAACCTCTTGGTCAGAGAGTACTCATATTCTCATAGATATGACAACTTTCTTATTCAGTCATTGAAAACTGGGCCTGTCTGTAATGCAATAGTTTTCCCGGATAATGACGATGGCTCCATCTGCCTGCCAGGACACCATGAGTGATATGGGCTATGTTGCCTCACAAAATTGCAAAGTAAGTAATTGCAAATCAAACAAGTCATTCTAAACATCCCACTTTGAATGCGACTAGGCTGACAGTATTGTTCAGTCGGCATTCCTGAAGGGGTTACCAGGGGGAATGGTTGGGAGGTATGGACAATAACCTGAAAGCACCAGAGGGACAGGAGGAATCTTAGTAAGCATTCCTTTCTAATCCACCATAAAGATGCCAAAGAAAACACTAGCCCTGAGGTGCTCCGAACTAAGCTAACAATATAATCGGTCCCTTTGCTATGGTCTGTCAGTAAATATGTGCCTTGGTATCTTGGGGAATTCTGTTTTGAGAGAGTTAACCTAAAGGTGGCACATTTACATTTGAAAAAGTTGTACCCTCCCCTGAGAAAATGTGTTTTATTTATGCTTATGAAAAAAAGAATAAGGATAGGTGCCGGTACTTTCTAAACACACAGTTCTTGCACTCCACACTCACTGGACAGTCTGCTCGCTGTCAAAGTCAAAATAAGTCCTCTTTCATCATGTTCTAGAGGCTGGGAGTTGCAAGGTCATAACAAAACACTCACAATTTATAAGTTAATTCTGCTGCTGAGACCAAGGGCAAACTATTTAAAAAATAAAGAGGACCACTGAGTTCATCCATGGGCCGCACGCAGCGGAGAAGCCTCACATGTATTCATTTTCAGCTTGGGGAGTCTGACAGGAAGATATCGGTCGTAATCTGCGATCTGCCACTGTGTTGAGAGACGGAGGCAGAGGATGAGCCGCCAGAGCTGGGACGCCACGCAGAGAAAAAAAAAAGTGGTCCTTGTTGCCACTGCTCTGTGAGAGACGCAACATGTGCTGGGGGGACTGTGTGCTACCGGCTTCATTCCTCCACGAGCTTGTCTCTCACAGTATGGGGGCGGCTGACTGCTCAATGGCAGCACCTGGCCCTATGCTTCCCCTTTGTCAAGATCTGACTTCACTGGATTACCATCACAACATCCACCAGCTGTCCTCTAGGCGTACCCCCCCCCCCACACACACTCCCTCCCCCTTACCCAGCCTTCCACTACCCGTTCCCCACCCCCAGTCCGATCCCTCCAGCTGGATCCTCTCTGAATGACACCCACTCAATCTGCCTAATTATCTCTCCTCCGGCCACGCCGCTGTGGCCCTCTCAAAGCCATGCAGCACATTCTGTTCACAGGGTGGAGCTAAGGGGCCAAAGGGTCTTTAACTGGACTTCCTGATTGCTCACCTAGAAGGCCGCACTCTATGTGACTCGATCAACCCTTCACTGTCAAGTTCAAAACTCTAGGCCACACTAGCATCATAGAAAGAATACTTTAAAACATTTTCATTGTGTATCAAGGAGAACAGTGTGTCAGAAATATAAAACCTCACAGTACCAGAAAGGAACGTACTTTGAATCTAAGCCATGTTTATTACAATTTAAAACGGTGTAAACCTGGATTGCAGAGTTGCTGTCTCTTGGAACCTTCACCTATCGAAAAAAAGTGCTTCCTTGTCAATAGAAAGCGAACTCATTCTACCCACATTAATTATACAGTTTCTTATACAAACTCATCTATGACATTGATTCTGAGCTCAACATGAGTTGACTTATTTCACACTGCTGGCCATAAGTTAATATTGGATTCACATATCCTCAGTTGACTCGGGGTTACAACCATAGTTGTTCCAACTCTCTGCAGTGTTTCAAATGGCTAATTTAGGTGCAATTGATTTCCTGTACCTTAAAACATGTATTACTTTACGAAAAGTAGATCCAACCATAATTGTTCCATCATGGCCAACCATCATTGCAATCACAATTCAGTTGAAGCCAACCTGCAGGCAATGGAAGTCAAACCTATGTCTGGAGCTGGGTCATGGTGCCAGCTTGGAATGCTCATTTAGTCTAACAGCATTAGCTGGGTTTTACTGTGTAACTGGGAGAGTTGAAATGGGTATCAGAGTGTTCACTTGAACAGTTTACAACTTTAGTCACATATCAGCAGCTCTGGCCTGCAATCTTTACAAGACACCCGAGGAGGAAGACAGACACATAAAGAAACTAACAAGATGAAGAAATATTCTTAAATGTTGAAGCTATAGTGTGGTATCATTCTTGTTTTCCAACCAGACAGAAGGTGAATAGGTATCTAGGACAGTAACAATGGGAGCTGCCACAAGCTTGGTATTAATGTCACTTGAGCAGCTACAAGCCATAAGAAAAATGAAATAACATGAATATTCTCTGTGTAAAACAATGTGAGTGGTTCTCCGAAACGAAAGTGACGATATTAAGCAAGGTCATTTCTCTACTGGTTCTCAGAACCGTTCAAAGACCAAAACATGTATCTGTATCTGCATTTCTATTTCTCTACTCTGTATTGGCTTGCTTTGCTGTGGCCTTTCTTTTCTACCTCTCTGCACCCTGCTCTGATGGTGCCAGGTTACAGGCAGGTATCTGGTAGAATAAAGGATCTTTTCTGCTGTTTTGGAGCTCCTGTTTCTGTAGGCTCCCAGGGGAAGGGGTGCGGTGGCTCCACCACTAACCTCTGTCTAGAGACTGGTCTGACCACTCTCATGTGTCCACGCTCCGCTGCTCTGCCCTGCTATGGGACTCTTTCTACACTGTGTGGTAGGACATTTGATGTCCCCTTCTATTAGAAATCCCCTCCCTTTAACCTTGAAGTGCTTCATTTCTTGCCAATTAACCAGTCAGGTGATTACAAATGCCCTATTCCTACACTCCTAACATATATACACACCCCTGCAGAGCGTGAAGAAATAAAGCAGCACAGAGAAAGAATGAATGATGCCCTTTAAAAGAAACTCATTAAATCTGGAGATTAATACACTTCTCAAAAATGTAGGTTGGGATCACTTTCATTCGTTTTTTTTTTCTTTCTGTGTGGTGCTGGAAGTAAATGATTACCCCAGAAAATGATCTTGGATATGCTCGGGAAAAAAAACCCTGGCTGCATACAATTAGACATTGAGTTACTTAATGACACTCACCCATCTTGGCTCCAGCTAATGATTAAAGAAATCTGGGAGGTAGTTACTTGTTGCACATGCAGTAGAGTTACACATTGGCAAGTGTGTAATGGCAACTTCTGATCAATAATTTTAAGGAACTATGAACATGTTTAAAAAAAAAAAAAACATATATATATATATAATTGAAAACAATGTGCCGTGGTCTTTTCTTGTGAAAAGCACATTCCTTGTTGGCTCAACTTTGACCTGGCAATTGTAAACTGCTAGTCCACTCCAATAAAACAATAAATGTAATGTCTTGGAGGGAAACAGCTGGCAACCAAGACGTTTTTGTTCTATCAATCACTATATATGTATCATCTGAAACACTCAGGCATGTTTCCTAAACTGTTCTTAAAAATAACAAATGACCCCCGGGCAAGACACTGTAGGCTATTTAACTCGACCATTGTAAGAGGTTCCCACACAACCCCCCTCACCAATTTGGAAAACAAAAGCTTCATCACTGTTAAAAGATGTGAGAGCTCAAAACTACCCAAAGCAGGCAGAAACAAAGAAAAATCACAAAAAAAAAATCTAAAAGCATTGCAAAAACATTAAGACACACACCAGGAAAACTGTACTTGCTTTTGAGGAAAAGCTGTGAGTAAATCTGACGAAGCTCTTAAACAACAGGTGCAAAGCCAACATGTTGATGCTTGATGGTGCTTGTGAATCAATCTGTTATATCTTTCACCAGAGCCAACAGAACATTTGGAAAGCATATTCACTTCATGTTTAAGTATCACATTGAAAATAAATCTTTCCCCTGAACCTTTGAAGAACCAACTCACAAATAACAGCCTGTCAATTTAAACACAAGGCCTACACTTGAAAACCTTTCAAAAGCTGACTTAAAGAAGTATTAAAGCAGGATAAATCACAGATCTTTACATCATTTCCACTTACATGCATCGAGAGGGTGAATCTAAGCATGTCCCTCCATTATCACAAGGTTTGAATTTATCCAGGCATCGGAACCCTGTTGAAATTGGAGAAATGTGTTAGACAACCACACAACTGACAAAAGACTTTAACATAAGGGGAACCTGTAATTCATCCTACTGTTTAAGTATCTTTTAAATAATGTTAAAAAAAGAGTATACAGAATATATTAATAAACCCTTTGTAAAGTATCTTTGAATTACCCAAAGCAATGTAAACTCTTTAAACTCCTGGATTTCAAGCATGTCTAGCTTGGCAGACTTTGCCACTTGTGGCATCTTGCAGACACACCAGCATGTTTGTTGTACTTATTTATCCAAATCAGATAACGTTTTGGTTTCCTTGAAAGAGATACATGCTGACATATGCGATTTTTTCTGTTTAGAGAGAATTACATTAATATCTGACAGTCGATGCTCAACAGCTACGAGGGAAAACACATTCAGTTGTTTAAAAGGTCTTTGTTCAAAAAGGGAGGGGGTAGCTTTGGCTCATCATCCCCTGATTTAGCTTTAACAAATGATGTTCTAACATACAATCATTATATTTTTTAAACGTCTTATGTCAAGCCTCATTGCACAATACTACGACCCTCGGGCAAACTTGTATTGATGTTACAGGAGCACTTCCACACTTTGGGTTTGTTAAGTCGGTGGAGCTGCAGATGGGATATATAGTGCACAAACTTCTACAACACAGAAGAAAAAGCATAATTGTAAGAAGATCAGATTTATTTTTGTTTAAATATCAATTTCTCCCCCGCATACATTGCATTGACGTGACTAAGTTTGTGTTTATAATGATTCGTTTCTTCGGTAGCCTAACGTTATCTTCTGCAGTTCAATAAGGCTACTTCAAATAGCTTTGGGACAACTTTGCAAACTATTTGTTACTCAAACTAATAATAAACCACCAAATGAAACAGAAATAAAAAGTTGAAAATCTATATTTCATATAAACATGTCAGTGGGCAATAGCCCCAATCATATTTGGAACAGTACAATTTATGGGATGTCCAGATATGTCCAGTCTACCTATGATGTAGAGCTTATTAAATGATTTGGACTTACCGTAGCAAATTTGCATAAACAATAAAAATGACAAAATAATCCATGGAATATTCCCTTCCATTTCGGTGGAAAAGTTTCCAGTGTTTCAAGTTGGGCTTTTAGTAAAAATACATCCTTTATAAAGTTCACATCAAAATAAAGGCTCCAAAAACGAGGGGGGCTTTTTCATAAAGTCAGCCGGAATGCGTAGCGTTAGTTCCCAATCTCGTATTATCCGCGCAGCTCGGCCAAGGCTGCTGTGATTCTCGGTTAACCTCCTAAAACTTTTGAAAAACTTTTGCTTTAGGATCGGTCCCAGCGTCTGGTATTACTCCGCCCTCTCTCTCTCTCTCTCTCTCTCTCTCTCTCTCTCTCTCTCTCTCTCTCTCTCTCTCTCTCTCTCTCTCTCTCTCTCTCTCTCTCTCTCTCTCTCGCTCTCTCTCTCTCTCTCTGTCTCTCCGTGTCTCTCTCTGTCTCTCTCTGTCTCTCTGTGTGTCTCTCTCTCTCCCCCCCCCTCTCTCTCTCTCTCTCTCTCTCTCTCTCTCTCTCTCTCTCTCTCTCTCTCTGTGTGTGTGTGTGTGTCTCTCTCTCTCTCTCTCTCTCTCTCTCTCTCTCTCTCTCTCTCTCTCTCTCTCTCTCTCTCTCTCTCTCTCTCTCTGTCTCACTCTCTCTCTGTGTCTCTCTCTCTATAGAGAGGGGGCCCTTCAGACACACGACCGCCACCACCCTCCCCCCATTTATTGTAAAAGTGTGGGTTAAAAAGGAAATAGAGCAATAATTAATCAATTAGCAGATTTTAAAGTGAAAGCATAGGCCATGTTTCTTTTTCCACCACACGCACTAAATACATGTGGGGTTTTGTGGAGCCATGGAGCTACAAGTTACACACTTGTGAACTTAAAGAATATTTTTTAAACTATAGAGAAAAAAATGTCAAGAATTGAACCAAGAGCTAAATACAAACCTGGAAAACACTCATATAGCTCATAATATTTTATCAATATTGCATGCTAATCCTGAACCACAGAAAACTATTTTGATATTAACCCTTTCCTAAATTAACACTTTTCTTTTATGTATGACTCACTTTTTGATGTTAAACATGGTGGTTGTTTTGTACGCTGGCAATTTACCTATTATTATTACTACTATTATTATTTAAATATCCTGATGTAGTAAAAAAACAAAAACAGTCAGGACTCCTAGGTTATAGTAGCTTCTGTATTGCAGTCGATTAGCATTTGAAACAATCTTGTGCAGGCTTACTTGTGTGTTTACAGTCGGTGAATTGCAGATAAGAGAGTGAATTGTGTTGACATGATTGTAGAGAGTGCAGACATTCCTGTTATCCCCACGGCCCATGTACTGCATTTCAGCCCTGCTGTCTCAGCCTGCACCTCCTCAGCCCATGGCAATGGACTCATTTTCTGCAGCCGGCGTATAGTGCCTTGGTTGTTCTGCAGCACAGAGCGGAGCCGGTCGCTTACAGAGACAATAGCCTTGATTTGAATCATAAAAGGAGTCCGGCATTATGACACAGTTTCTCTCTGCAGGGGAGGGCAGCACACTAATATTCAAGAACACTGCCCAAACACCACCGTCTCCCCCTTTCCATCACACTGTTTTTGGTCCTTGCCTTGAATAAATTACAGGCATGGGTAGGACCATGAATGTAGCTGGCTGGTTTGGAGTGAAGTTCGTTAGTGCATGTGACATCATCTATAGGGGTCAGTGAAAAGAGCTTGTTAGGCCTCGCAGACACCTGCTTAATTTGGCACCCACCATGTGATGAAGGTTTGAGTGCAAAGTTTTCAATAGCTGGATTCAGCTTTTTGTGCACAATGACATGATTACTTAATTTTGTATTCTTCATTAGCACTTGGATACTAGTGCAAATCCTGTTTCAAATCTGCCCCAATCATGCCATCTCCACACAGGCTTGTATCTAACCTGATATGTGGTGGCGAGATTCTGACTGACTGTCACCAGCAGCAAGTGAAAACAACACTAAACAAGGAGAAGGCTGTGATAGTGTTTATGTACCTTACAAGTATAATTAGAGGTTTACTTCAGTTTTTATGTGGTTGTGAAACTTCTCTTTCACCCTCTGGGGATGTGGTAGCTCATGTTGGCAGGTGTTGAGAGTTGTTTTATTTGCTTCCAGTTGGAGATGGTCCCAAGGAGAGATTTCTCAGTGTGCTCAGGGTCAGACAGTTGTTTTACAGTATGTTGCTATTTAGGGACGTTTTTCATGTGCAGTGAAAAACTGAAGGCCTTGATAACTTCATTCCTAGCAATGTTTTCTCCACAACTATGTCACAAGTGGAGGCAGTTATCGGTCAACAAATACCAGAACGAAACTGATCAGAGAATAATTTATTGAATATCTGATTATAGTTATATGTGTATAAAAATAACAAAACAATAGTAACAACTAAAAGCAATTAGAATACAAAGCATCGGGCATCCAATTAAATAGAAGAATACAAACAAATGACTTGAATCAGGACTTCAAATACTCTTCACTCAACAGCTAAAATGCTTTATTTTAAAGGATTACAATCTGTTCTCGTTAGTTTAAGTGGCTGCTCCAGCCTTTCCCGGTGGAAATATGACCTTTACTTGATTGTTTCGGAAAAGAAAGAGAACAGTTAAGTAAGTCTTGTGTGAAAAACAGCAGTAGGACAGATTCTGGTTTCTTTGCGGGATACTTTCCATACGATAGTCTGTAAATATAATTAATTTCATTGAATTCATTCTTAATCATGTGAAATCTTTCTTTCCTTATACCTCTTCTATCCCTCGACATCTCTCTCACACACACTCTCTCTCACACACACACCTACACTCTCTCTCTCTCTCTCTCTCTCTCTCTCTCACACACACACACACACACACACACACACACACACACACACACACACACACACACACACACACACACACACACACACACACACACACACACACACACACACAAACACACAGATGAAATAAGTCAGTGTTTTGTTTGTTTTAGAGAGAGAGTGTGAGAGTGGAAGCCCTAGCGACAAAGTTCTCGCGCTGGGCTCAGGGGGATTCTCTAATCACACAAACATGGAGGAGACAGGTCAGGATTTATAACTCTGTTCTCAGTTGGAGAGAGAGCAACACTCCTCTTTGAACAGTTGTTAGAATTGCTCGTTATTAGTAGGTGTACATCTGAAGAAATAGCATGACTACTTTTAATCAGGACATCTTAGTTTACACATTTAATGTAGAACCTGTCCTTTTGTAAACCCAGCTGTACAAAGCACTCTGTAATTCTTCCCTTTGAGCATTCGATACCTTGGGATAACAAGCACTATTGTGACGCACTTTGGTAACAGAAAGGCTTTTATACAGAACTGCATGTGAATGATACTGTACCAAAGCCTGTTAAGTGAAGGCCAAACATTGGTAAGAGGACAAATTGTGTACTGATAACAATTTCCTTTTTAACACTTCCTTGCACTCACCTAGCAGTGAAGTGCTGTATAACAGGGGTAAGTGAGACAAACACAATGTAATATTTTTCTTAAAAGGATTTGAGTTTGCCTAATCAAGAAAGATAAAGCTCATGGTAGCTGTGGAGGTGGACATTTTGTTTAATTTCTTGACACATTTTTTATATAAAACATCTCTAACATTACAACAGTACAGTTAGTAAGAGCCTAAATGTATAGTGTGGTCAGCCAGCACCCTCTTTTTTTTTTATCCTCAGTGGCTTTTCAGGGCTAGCACGCTCCATGTGATGGGGTGCTAACAGGCAGTGTTTGTGGACACAGTAGACGTGATGACTTTACCACCCAGGCCAGACTGATTTATGTGGGAAAAGCGCTAAGAGCACCCACAGAGAGTGTCGAGAGGATTAGAAGACCCTCTACAAGACTGGTCATGGCCAATCAGCAGCTGAGACCCCCTACAGACAGACATTGGAGCCAATTGCGGCACAGCGTTTACGTTGATGATCTGGATTGTCTCCTTTATTGCTTTTTCATAATTGTATGATCTCTTTATCATTCATGGTTTCTGGGTTAGTGATTTAGCTTCAACTGAAGTGGGCTTGCGAGGTTTTAATAGATGTAGACATTTCCGATGTTGTCTCTTTTTGTGACAAAGGCACATGCAGCCCCCATCAACAAATGCGCGCACACACACACACACACACACACACACACACACACACACACACACACACACACACACACACACACACACACACACACACACACACACACACACACACACACACACACACACACACACACACACACACACACACACACACACACACACACACACACACACACACACACACACACACACACACACACAGTATCCCACAGTGATAAGATAGCCACTCTTTGTTTCTGCTCTGGCTCTGGGACATTAAATTAGGAAAGGAACACCTTTGCTTTTCCCATGATCTTACACTTTCGGTTGTCCAGCCCCCTTTACCAATGTTTCAAGAAAATACACATAAAATAAACAGCAAAGACATTTCTGTAGTAGTTGAAGGATGTATTTCAGTGTGTGTTTTTTCTGTTATTGTAGAAATGGTGTATTTATGGGTTACATTCATGTCATTCAGTCATTGCGACGTAACCTTTTTTTGAATTGTGCATTTAAAAACATGAAGCTTTCCTAGCCCTTCATTAACTCATTTATCATGATGCAAAAAAAAACATTGTCTACTGTCTCGGTCTAGTTCTAGAGTTTGTGTTTACTTTCTGTATTCGCTTTCCGTGATCCCTTTCTTCTTTTCCATTTACAACCACTCTGTGACACACACACACACACACACACACACACACACACACACACACACACACACACACACACACACACACACACACACACACACACACACACACACACACACACACACACACACACACACACACACACACACACACACACACACACACACACACACACAGTGACTTCGAGACTGGGGCTTTTTGCCTAAAGTAAACACATGTGAATGATGGATCTTTCTTTGGATTGTGGGAAAAAGTGTTTGACTTGCACACAAGCTCTCTAAACGGCCATTAAATCCTGAATGTGTACACTGTCTCTGCAGGGAAAGGGACAGGGAGAAGGATATAAATCGAATTTTTACCTATGGGATTCTTTTGTTATCTGAACTTCTTCTCACTTCATCATGATTTTTCAAATGTTTTGTCCCGAAAGATAGTGGGACAAAACACAGAGAAATGATGGAATTGAATATACCTTCCTCCAGAATCAGGATCCTCTGTTACCAACCAAATGGAGAACATTTGACTCTTCCATTTCAGACAGAAGTTAACAGTGGACATAGACTCAGTGGAAGGTTTCGAGGCATACATCCACAAAGCAGTAAGAGTGGAAGCAAAAAGTGCAAAATACATCTCCGTTCGGGAATGTATTTCAGACTAAGCTGGAGACTGGCCAGCTGGAGGAATTCAGAAAGATATGACTCTGTTTCCGTGTGAAATAGCTACTTAAGACCTGTGAACAGCTGCCGGACAGTGACCCCCCCCCCCTCTTCCACCTCCTCTCTCCCTCTGCAGGGCTGTAAATCTCAAAGGAGAACGGAGGTGCTGGCAACTTGCTGAAAGGGAGCCAGAGAGGATCCTGGGGTTTAGTACGAAAGGTCAGGTCTATGCTAGCAGGCCCCAGTCCTGAGACTTTGGGCTGATACCCAATGTTGACCTGACACACACGCTTGAGGCCAAGGCGCCGTCCACCCTGGAAGCACCGTGGATCTTCATACTGTTGTTAATTGAACCAGTGTTTGAAAGAGGGCACAGAGGGCCTCATGCTAGAGGGGGGCTTATCTTAACGTAAGGCAGAGGGTCATTTAAGCCATTCGACAAAACCGTGTTAAAGCACGTGTAGTCTGACAAATACAAATCAAATAACTTGAGTTTGTGTACAAAATTATTGCAATGACAGCATTGAAATTGTTTCGAGTGTCATTTGCTTCACAAAAAATGTCAAATAAAAGACATATTGAGAAAAAAGACTGAATTATAACTGCGACTGATCCCACATTTGCCTCTGAAAACCAGAGGAGAAATACTTGGAGGGGTCCCGAGCTCTCTGTTCATCCTCTGTCCCTCCTGAGTCAATTGTTGGGGAAGCATGGTGTCAACCCTGCGCCATCAATCAACCCCTTTCAGAGGAGGGCAGACAAGGCGGGGACCCGCCCCCCAGGACAGGGGGGTGGAAGTTCTCATGCCCTCCCCGCCTCCTGAAGCCCCGCGCCCCTACAGACAGAACTCCGACAGCTGGTCCGGCCATTAGGGGTAGGCCGAGACCTGAGGGCCCCCGCACACCAGCAACAGCTGCCAGCCCACTGCCCCCAACCGCCCGCCAGCACAGCTCGATAAAATCTGTATTAGAAGAGCAATTTATTGTCATTCCTTCACATTCCTTTACATTCCTTCACAGAGATAGCCACATTACACATCATAATCAATTATTTCCCCTTGAGCAAAGTATACTGTGGCGATTGTGTGGTAAAATGTTTGTGAATATCTTTTTGCCGCACATGGTTTTGCAAATTGTATTCATTATGGGAAACATCATCCATTTTCTCCTGGGCACTTCTCTAGCAATTATGCAATTTTGCTCTCAATTGGTGACTGAGTTTTAGTTGATCTGATTCCAGTATTTCACTCGGTTTTAAAGATGATAGTGAAATCTGATAGGTTGAGAACAAGGCCTAATGAAGTGCTGATTTATCTAAATCACAATATTCTTTAATAGCACACTTTCTCGTATCAGGAAATATAAAAATAATTGCTATATCTGAAAGGGCAGATTAAAGGAATTATGACATGGATAACTATTACGCTTTGTATCTAATTGACTACTTGTTTTTATTTATCTTTATCCAGTTGATCCTTTGTAGGATTTTGTTTGGCTTGATCCTATCCTGATGTTGGTTGAGAGGAGATGATGTTACCGAAACCTTTGGTATTCAAAATGTGAATTGCTTTTAAAAAAAAGTTAAACTTGGTAAATATGGATTTTAACTCTGCATGGTATTAACAGGTTGAATCTCAATTCCATTAATCTCTAAAGACATTTATGACGTCTGCACTCAAACCTCACCAAGCTCCAAATCTGTGTAACATACTTGTCTAAATGGTACGTTTTTATGAGGTGATTTGTCATGCAAGCTCTTTCAGAAAAGTTCAGTAGCTTTGTTCCAACAATGCAACAATGAAAGGTATTATTTACCTGGCTGTAACTGTATTTACAATACAAATATGTCTTCGTCTATGCACCTCAGAATGAGCTTTCATTTGAAGATTGCTGTTTACAAACGCATGCTGGTTGAGATAAATGAATGAGTATACTCTGTCTTCTGACTGAATGTGTGTGTTCCGCTGAGCGAGAGAAAGAGAAGAGACTAGAGCATTAGGAGGAGATTACGCCACACTCCCTCAGGGTCCTTGTTACTCATGCACTACTGGCGGCTGAGTGGTTCCCACACTTACACACTGAGGTGAGAGAGGCTGCACCCACAGCCTCACCTGTGCCTCTACTTGTCCCAGCAGAGCTCTAATGAGCCAGGATCTTCCTTAAGAAAAGAACAGGGAGAAAACCCTAAACCTGACTGGTGCGCAATCAAAACAACAGCCAGCGTATAGCGATAGTGCACTAAGGTATAATTACTGCTGAAGAAATCAATAATGGGATGATAAGCCTGTACCTGCCTACCCCCCAAACTGAGCCCCGGTTCCCTCTATACATACACATGCAAAATATGCTGCTTTTTGTTTTTTACTGCAATCACATGAATCTCAATATATTATAGAGATATCATAGGCAGCAGTTTAATTCTTCCAAAGTCTTATTGTGAGATACTAATCAATGGATATATATTTATTAATGGAGTGATTGTGCCAGATTGATGTACACTTCTATGAAGTTATGCCATTAAAGATAGAGAGTGGATATAGGCACATTTCTGGCATGAAACTTGCTAACACTAATGTGAGACTAACCAATGCCAAAATCAAGAGGCCTGCTTGCTTTGTCGGCCAAATAGTCTCTGATCGCAAAATCCGTCATGGAAGCCCCAGCCCTTTTGTCCCAGCCCACTGAAGCGGTGGAAGATTACATGTGTGGTTATTTCCCCCACCATCCTACTCTTCATCACACTGGATGGGCTTTGGAAGGCAGCAGCAGAGCTAGATCCAGTTAAAGCTGTTATCATACACAGACACGCCACAGCAGCTGTTGCGTTTCATTAAAACATGATGCTCATGATGCTGAGTGGTCAGTTTAGGATGAAGTTAAGAGAAAGGGGTGAATTTGGGAAATGGTGGGTTTACTAGACACATCCCACATTCCTTCCGCAGGCTATGGCTAGCCTGAAGGTCCACTTGAGTGATAAGGAAGGCAGTAATGGAATAAGACAGGGTGGGACCATGGTGAAGTGTTCAAGGTCGGTGTGGCCTAAGTGCTCTATGCTCCAGGGCTAACTACCAAGCTTTAAAAAGGAAACTCTTAAAGTACTGTTGACCATTCTGATATTAGTTTATTCAAAACGTACAATGTGTGTACACTAATGCAGAAACTACCCCGATTGCTTGTGAAAGGGCCTTCTAAGCCTCTCCCATTGCGAAAGACCACTGAATGAATGTTTATATTCAGAATGTTCTTGTTTTATTGTTTTATTCTCATGTACTAAGATTTAACATGGGCCATTGAACATGAAGTCCTTCTTACTGTTATTATTTAGATCTTTAGATATATGTCACATGGGTGCACTGTTTGTTTGAAGCAAGCAGTAGCCCTTTTCAGAAAGGCTTGGTTGAGTTGCAGAGTGGGTGAAGGGGTGGCTGACAGCAGCAGACATTCCACATCACACCACCCAGGGTCAGAGAAGAGAGGAGGGCTTGCAGTAATTCCACTTTTATTAAAAGACATTGAAGAAAAACAACATGCTGGTCTATTGCAGGAGGAGAAAATCCGCATGACGGCTGGATCCAACCTCCTTTTACTATCTGGCAGCTTGTGCTTCTCAGCTTTACTTCATCATGACTCAGCCCTCCTTTAATCTCTCTTTCTTCAAATCTTCTATCCTCCCCATCCTCTCACCCCCACTCTATCAATCTCTCGTGCTTCCATCTCCTCTCTCATGGCCTTACTATGTATGTCCATCCACCTCATGTCAGCCCCTCACAACCCTAGATTTATGTTGTTTCGGAACTTTGCTGTGCTCCTCCCTCACTGCCTGTCTTTCCTTTGTTTTGCCTAGTTTCCTGCAGCTTTAGGTGAAGCTTGTGTTTCTGGGTGTATCCCAGGCTGCGTAGTGCTAATCTCTCTTGAATGGCCACTACACCATTATTGGGGCGCACTTTATCCTCCGGGTAATTTTAAAGCCATGCCTCTGGCCACACTGACCCCAATGACCTAGTCACTGTCTCCACAGCAACTAATGAAGGAGGTGTGATAATACACGAGAGAGAAGGCTTCACCTCAGGATGGCCTGACCACTGGGGCTAGAGCAGACATCATCAACCTGTCAGAAATAACTGACATCTTATACCTCTGCTACTCAGTTATATTATTTTCCAATACCGCTGCCTGCAATATCCCTCGTATAAGTCACCCGGCATAACCAAAGGCATTTTTAAAATATAAGGTAAGGAATGCGTTATACATAAATATGGTGTTCAGGATTATCCAGCATCCTGACACAATTTGGAATAAGTTGTGGCCAACTTCCCAGGACTCTACGGAAGAGAAAGGCAATCCAGACAATCCAAACATTCCTGGGTCCTGTGTTCTCTCCTACTCTCTAATTTAAGAGCAGCTGTCAGGCTCTGCAAGCCCTCAACCATCAAAGCTGGTTAAGGAGGTGGGGGCAGGGCATTTGAGGAGCACTGATGCCCCCTATCACACTTTCCAAGGTTGTGACACTGACTCTCAACAGAACACCTGTGACAGGTAGGATAGATGAAGGCTAGATTATAGGATAGGGGATAGTCATTGCAGGACCCAGCAGTTAAAACAGAAGTCAGTTAAGTGATGGTCCGTTGAAGAGAAATGCTCTTATGCCCATTGGGCACCATCAACTACCAATTACTAGTCCACACTAACAAATACTTTGAATATACATCTTTACATCAACATTTGATGTATAGATGTATATTCAAAGTATTTGAAAAAGAACACATTTAATGTTTCCTTTTTAAAAATCTGTCCACAGACAACGCGCTTGTCACAGTACTCAGTAGGTGTCTCCAGGAGAGCATTTTGCCATGGTGGCACACACATCCAACGATTTACAAGACGAAACCAAAACAAATATTGTTGGGGCTGTCAATAACAGTTTCTTATGGAAATGATTGTAAGATAATTATTAAGGAGATCAGAATATAAAGACAAAAACTGTTTATTTTGGAATTCGTTTGTTGAAAGTTTGATTTTCAACATTGAAATCTACATTGTTACTGTGGGCATTTCCAAACTGTATCCTAATAGGTTCAGAGTGTTGGAAATGTCAGAGGGTGGTGCAGTTTTCATGTATACTTGGACCTTCTTTGTGGTTATCACACTGGAACGTAAAGGCTCCTGCTGTGTTGTTTGGACTGAGGCAGGCACCTGCTGCTTTGAGGAGAAAAACAGTCTTGAAATCACCTGTTGCTTGATTCATTCATACTTAGTCAAAGGAAAGAGTGATGATCACACTGTTTGTCCTGAGATCCCATGTCTCAGAGGTTTCTCACACTGCCATGGCCTCTTCCCGATGTAGCCACTGATTTGAAAAAAAAAAGAAGGTTTTATGGAGTGTAAGAAATGTTACAACCATGTGAGACATTTGGATTCAGGATTTAAGCATTTTTCATATATTTAAATGTGTCTTTAAATACATTTGTAACTTTATATCATTTGAGACAAAACTTGTTGTGTAAGATCATGCTGTGGTGCTGTATTTGTAGCAGCTCTATGTGTTTAGGTGTTCTTATGGGTTGAGGTTCTCACACTCTGGCAACCATGTTGAGACACGAAGTCCCCGGGGGATCATAGATGTGGTCCACACTCTGCTCTGTAGTAACCTCTAATTACTCTATTGGCTCCCTTATGGGACATAATTACTGAGAAAGGTTATGTGATTGATACTAGTGGGATGCCAATTTATTTATTTCCCTTCTCCTGTCTCCAATGCACATGCATGCCCTCAGACATGTAACTACAATACCATGATGAGTAAACAGTATAAACAAAACAGAGTCTGTCATTCACTCAGACGTGACTTGTAATATTATTTTTCTCTCTTTGTAAAATCATTTTTCATGTTTAGTGTTGGGCTTTGGAGGTGGATTTCCCGCATATGAGAAAGGACATCTTGGGGGTCTCCTTGACCTGCGCTCCCATGGAAATGCTGTTTCGACAGCTTGTTCCAATTCCCTTGTCTCTCCAAGCTCCTGTAGGACAAACAGAGAGGAGGAAGTGCACTGAAGTCCCACATTGCTACAATAAGAGCAGCCTTAGGGGCACATGGAGGAAGAGGGTCAATGCAATCACAGTGGGGCACAGGAGTGAGGGGGTCGCAAATAAGGGAAGTGGCTTGTCCACACCCTCATATACTAGGGAATTTTTCTACTTCACATGGGGCCAGCTCATTTAGTGGTTTTACGCAAACTAGCCTCCAGTCCCAGACTGTTTGAAGTTCTTCTGAAACCCGAGTCCTCAGCCTTACCCTTAACTTTAATGTTTCTATGCGTAGTTTTAATTCCAGTGACATTGTGTTGGAGTCATCTGGAATAAGCTGTGATTTTTAAACACAGCAGACAATAAAGAAGATAAAAATACTATGTTCCCTTACATAACCAAAATTAGGCTCCAGCACAGGGTTGCTGAAATCAAGGCAAATGAATGAATGCAGGGCACTGTTTGAATAGCAATCAGATGTGACACTAAAGGAGACTTCAAAGAAAATCAAAATACGGCAAGTCCTGAGGAATCTTTCGTTTACTTGAAGTGAGAAAGCCCCTCCCCTGACAGAAATGAAGGGGCCCGAGTGACTAATGCCTGGATTTCCTTTTCCAAGCAACCCTCACAAAATTCATTTTCCATCGTGTCATGTCTTGGACAAAGGAGAGTTGAGTGGGAAGTTGAATTGAGTGAATGATAGGGAATGAAACATATCAGGCCTGGTGTTTACACTTCTACAAACATAGCTTATTACAAATAATGTTTCCCATTTTGCACATGGTTCTGAAATGAATACGTTGAATTTAAACTTCTGTAGCCGCTCAGATTTTCATTGAAATGTAAGTGATATTCAGAAAGGGTTTTACCTTGATTCACTTGAGTGAAACTTCGAACAGGTGGGGTTTCATTAGTACATAGCTACTATGGATTTTGAAGTATTTGGATGTTTGGTCTTCTCTGCACATATGTGTGGGACACAAAAGATAAATACCGCCACTTTAACAGGGCTGAAACCTCTTTCATCTGTTCGTCTTGATGGAAGTTGTAGCCTGGACATTGGCATGTTCAAAGCAACAAAAACTCCAAAACTAACAGGCACTCAGGGCATACAATCCTCATGATGACAGAAACATGTGCGCTGTATGGGCCAATGAACCTAAATGACTCCGCCTGGCACCCAGCACATTCAAATGTTTTCATCATTCGGTCACGTACAACTTTCTACATCCTCCATGGACTAATCCTCTCATACCCTGCTGAGGCTTTTTTCTTTTCTTTAACTTTTTTTTAAAGACATAGCACCAAAAGGCCACTGTGTGAAGGTTTCAGTAGCTCTGATGTGTCAGTGAATGAGCTCTCAGTGTGTCCCATCTAAGCTCTGCAGCTCCACATGCACATGGTGGGCTGTGTGTGTTTGTTTATGCTGCTGGGGGACGGCACTGTGGGAAAAGCTTCTCTACACGGTTGCGATCAATGAGGGAGAGATAAGAGTGATCAGTGGCCTTGGCTTAGCATGCATGAAAATCCTTTTCTTGTGTGAAAATGACCTTCTCATTTTTGTAATATCTCCATAATGTGAGCAGCACTAAGGTCACACTGAGAATTGCTCAATATACGGAATATAAGGAGCTGATAAAGTAGAAATGGTCATTTTGAATTATAAAGGCACTGGTGAAGTTGTGTGTCAGTATATTACATTACATGTTACTTGTTAGACACTTATCATCCAAAGCGACTTACATACTCAATACTGTGGGCAATCCCCACAGGAGCAATTTTGGGTGAGGTGTCTTGCCCAGGGACACAACGACATGCTGACTGCAGTGGGGTTTGAACCTGTGTCCCCCTGATCCCACCACCAAGGCTCTATCCACTGCGCCACATGCATCCGTAATGATTTAGCTGCTGCTATATATTCCAACCTTCACCAAAACAACAAATGTGGCTATCAGAGATCCAATAATGCAACACAACTTCTACTACAGCAGTAATGCAGTGTAATTGTTCAAAAACGAAACTATTGCACCTAGTTCCAAAAGTGAAATTCAATTACAATATCCATTATTTGGATATTCCTACTCTTAAACGTTATAGTTGTGTTACAGCATTCTGGTGGAGGAGCATGCAAGTTCTTAATACTTTCATCCAAGAAAGAAAGCCATTTTCAACTTGCCCCTACTTTTTTACAGAAAATGATAACAATTATGAAAGAAATTAGGATTTTAGGATAAAGTGATATCATTATTATATACTATTTGGCATTTGCAAAATGCAAGTATCTTGCAATTGTTTACAAATGTTTTGCCCACTTTAGAATTCTAAAGAAATATTTCCCAAAACATTTGCTGATTTACACACATTTCATCAACACAGACTGTGAGTATATTAGAATTAAATGATGATACAGAACATTTGCATTTTTTGTAGTGTTCCCATTTCGGCCGTCTTTCGTTCATTTAGAAAAACAAACGGTGTGACAGATGTGTACACATCACAAGAATCCTGGAATTTTAAAGTGTCCCTGTGTTTTTGAATCTTTCCCATCAGAGCTGGGGCTTAGCGTGGGAAGCAAGGGCAGCGATAGGAGGATGTGGGAGAATAAGACCGATCCGTCAGGCATACACATAACATTTAGAGGAAAGGGGCTCAGATAGGGCAGGAATCCTGACCTCCAGTTCTCTTCTACCCTAAATTCACAACTTTAATCGCAAATCTTCTGTAGTGTACGTGTGTCAGCCTTGAGTGCCAATAACTCTCTGGGAACCCAACGGTAGATGCAAGGATAAGAGAGCAACCTGTCCTTACCTGATCGTCCTTCCCATCCTCCACTAAAACTCATCAAACTGATCACTATCTCACAAATCACTCTCACTCTATCAAAAACACCAACACACTTTCTGCCCTCAGCTATTATAAGATTTACCACTGGGATTCTTAACTGTACGATCTCAGATACCATCCCTGCACCAAGAGTGAATGCTGACGAAAAATGCCTCTGAGAAGTGTTGTTTAACCTCGACTTTATCAAGCAGTAATGAAGGCCTTCTCTCCCTGTCTGATAGCAAACATATTAACTTTAACAGGCACAAATTCCTTTGCTAGCACCATGGGAAAGCACAGAGCAGGAGTAGAACATTGTTCTCAGAGTGAGTATTAGGGACAGAAAGAAAGAAAGGCAGGGGGTTGTTCGGGGGAGCTGAGAAGGAGAGAGAGGGAAAAATTAGACCATAAGACACCATGGGCTAAATCTGAAGAAAAGGTCAAGAGTAAAAGAACGAAATGCTCTCTTAGAATTTAAATCAATACAGATATAAACTGAGTGACTTGAGATGTGTGCATGTGCAGAGTGAGTGTGTCAGCGTCTGTTCTGGCCCTTCTTTGTGGCGGTTAAAGCGGCCCTGTGTGTGGTCTGAGTGGTTCCCGTCTTGGAGGGGTGAGCAGATCTCTCAGACACTTCAGACTGCAGACTCACAAACAGCCCATGATGAGCGCAGAGCAAAGAGGGAGAGGTCCAATAAACAGGGCCTGTTTGATCCAGCCGCAGCCCAGCCGCCTGCCAAGTTCCCTTTGTCTTAGAGAGGACACCACAGCCGTCACACAGACAGCCGTCTACCCACTGCTCTTAGCTGCGGCGAGGGGCATCATTCACATGCTGCTGTGCCAGGAGAGCGGGAAAGAGAGAAAGGAAGAAGAAGAAAGGGAAAAGAGAGAAAGATGTTGCTTGGAGAGAAATGGGACAAAAGACACCCATAAAACAATCTGTGTGTGCAAGTGTACTGTACAACCAAATATTAATGTCTTGCTTTCTGTTTGTTTCCATCACCCACTGTTTTGTGCAACATGCAGGTGATTAGGTGGCGATGCTTTTCAAGAGTGGGTCCACATGTTCCTGATCATCCTGTGATTGAGTCAGCCCACTGCTGCGGGGGAGACACTTGAGGACGGAGTTTGGAAATCCTTGCGAAACATGCAAAAGGAGAAAGCCAAATCCAGTCAATTTGATATTGCACATAAGTGAAACCAGAATATTGTGCCATTGTTCTTTTAGGCAGTGACCCCCTCTAGTAAATACCTAAAAAACTAAAAACAATAGGGTCCCATTGTTTTATCTGGATGTAAACTTAAAAGGAAACATATTTTATCAATGCTGGTTAATATAAAGATACTTTCCCTGATGTTCATTTTTGCCAATAACACAAAATATGAACTGCAACAAAATGGAGTTGGGTAACATTTTCCATTCGATTTAAAAAACATGTTCATTTCTATTCAAATTCTCCAAAGACTTCACCTTACTCAACCCGTATGGATGCACACAATAACTGTCGGTATGCCTATTCAGTTTCACAGAGAAGTCTAGCCAAACTTTCATATTCTATAATGGAAATGGGGATTTTGGGCAGAAAAACTGTCGGCTGAACTTGATCTCTATGCCAGGACGGAGAAGCTCCTGAGTGGACGAGCTGTGCTTTTTTCTTAATGAAATACCATTTTGTAGATTCAATCTTCTAAGTTTTGCTTTGTTTGTGCTAGATCCCTGTGTTCATCTTTAGATGGAAGGGAACTCTAAACTGAGCCCTGGATCAGGTGCAACCAGCACGATGTTTCCCACAGTTGAAGCCCAGACATCTGACACTAATCACCCATTAAAAGCATAAGGCTGTTTTGCGCCAGGCTAGAGAGAGCGACAGTGACAGCTGCTGCTACTAGGTCCAACTGAGGGACTCTAGGAACACAGACAAAACCTTTCTGGAAGGCTGAGACATTTTTATTTGTACCATTTAGAAGCTGAAGTGCTGTTTGTTAGCGTAAATGAAAATGTGAACACGTTGAAGTAAAGCGATACCCAGGCATGACATAATAGAAAGCTAAATCTTGCAGAGATAAAGAAAGAGTGCACTCCCATCATCCAAACAATGATACATGAAAAGGGAGTAAGCATAACCTTGAGGTCAAAGCTTATCAGTGTGTCTTCACAGCAGCGTAGTTTTCTATCACTTCTGTCCCTCAGCAGAGTCTCTTTTCTTTGGTGGCCTGCTGGAGGCCTGATGTTATGCTGTCCTGTGCTTTGGTCACAGATCGGCATTTGGTTTAACAGCATGACAACCAAAGTGCCATTCGATGAGCGTCTGCAAGCAGGGATCAACGTTAAGCCAAATAAAGCGGTTTCGGGGCAGTTTTAATGCAGCACCTGTCAGGGCTCAGCTCAGAAACAGGATTCTGCAGGACACTGCCCGTGCAGCTGTGGGTCCAATCCAAACCTCGGCCAGCACACAGGCCAGGACTCCCTCGATCCCCTCCCAATGGCTTCTGATCTGACAACACTCTTGACAATGAAACTCCTCTGTGGGTGCTCAGAACCCAGCAGGCCTGTAATCTAATGATATGGAATATGTCTGTGGTGATCTAGTGGGTCCAGGAATGCAACTTGCACAAGCATGGTTTTTAAACAGTCTTTAAACAGTGTGTTTGAGGCTGTGCAAGTGTGCAATATGCAGAACATATGTCAAAACATTTACACATTGTAAGCTATATCTGAATCCTTTTTGTCATTTTTCTAGCAGAGCCTCGTTCCTTTTATCTTGTGCTATTATAAATAGGGGAAAGACCGGCAATCAAAAGGGAGAGTAAAAAGAGACAAACAAATCCCAAATCAGAAATCCGACAAGGTCTCTTGGGACTAAATGTTTCAGACAATGAGTCTAAATTACTATCATAAACATTTTGGGTTAAAAATCCACTCAAAACATACCAGTGGATTTTTTGTACTATATTGAATGGAAAAATGCATGACCCCAGCACCTCTCTCTCGGAATTCTGGTCTCTTGAGATGGGAATATTAAAGAGGTTAATGTGACTGGAGGGCTCTGGGCTGTCCTTGCAGAGCTGCCTGCTTGTGAATGTCCATTTATAACCAGATTGGTCCAAATAAGCAAAGGAAGCAAGAGCCTCACTTTCCCACAGTACTGCAGGAGGCCAACATGACTTCCCCTTTATAGTTCATGACTGCATGGAAACTGCACTCCCACCAAGAGCTCACAGAATGGGCGGACTGGTGGACCGTGGCAGCCCAGATAACACAACTTCACCAACTCTGAATCTGATTAGCCAACTTGAAACCAACCATGCACGCTGATAGTGGCAGCGCTCGACAGAGTCATGGAAAGACTCAGCCTGAAAATGAGATTCCCACCACACAAGTGATAAATGCATCATTACACTGTGACCACTTACTAAAGGTTCAAAGAGGCATAGTTCCTCTATTTGATTTTCGGATATTAAGTATTTATCCTCAGTTGTCTCTAAAGAGGGCATGATGAGTGCATGTGACTTAAAAAATGTCAAAGTCTACGTAGGTTTACGCATGTGACTTGCAAAATGTTAAATATGTGTCCAAGTCTACATATTCCATTTGGATACATAGTCTACCAGTTACAAGGCTTTTATTGTCATGTGTGCATAGCTACAGTGTAGTTATGAAAATGAAAATCTAAGGTCACAGGCTACTCCAACAGTGCAACACAATAAAACAGATAAAATAGTACAAGTAAATAAAATAAAATATAATATAATAGAAACAGAATATAATAGAAACTGTGCAGAATAGTCTATATACAGTAATTTGAATATTGATATATATGATATATAAGAGTTGCAAAACAGATTAATGTTATGTATGTTCTGTCCAAAGTTCTAGGTTTACACATATTCTAATGCATTTAACTTACTTACTCCAGGTAATCAAATCTGCTTGGCACCTGCTACCACCCAGTTGTTCACGCCTGTGTGACCTCCACATCAGCCAAACTCACGTTTCCTACTCAACATGACTCCGTTCAGACGCCTCATCTGCATGGCATTGATACCCCCTTTGTGCTTTTTTTCAAGCAACAGGTCCGTTTTGTGGGTGTCTTATTTCTTATACTGCAGCTTGGAGCCAGTGGCTGAACTGTGACATTTTTGTTCTGGTTTTTAAAACTTCTGTAGCCATGCGCTCTGGAGGTTGTGACCTCTGTATGTGTGTGAGTGAAAGGGAGGAACAGAGTCTTTTAAGAGGATTTACCGTGAATTACCACGCCAATTTGATGCTCTTTTTCACCATGCTGTGTTCCAGCAAGAGCAGACTGCTCTGGCCCCTGTACAGATGGGTAGATTGCATTTCAGCCACTCTTTTAAAAGCCATACGCACAACGGATATATCTCGGCAATGTCATTGGTCAACTGTCACATCTGTCAGCTGTTTTCTTTTGAAGTAGATTTTTTTAAGAAAATGTTCAAACACTAAATCCCTCTGCATCATTCTTCACACTAATCCCCTCTGTTTACAAACTCATGGTATTTTAACTTCCCAGACGGCAATCACTCAAGTATACTATGGGGAGGGGGGGCGACGGGGGTGAGTCGCCTGGTCACATTTGATCCCTTTATAGAACAGTGAAAAACAGCACCAAAGTAATCTTTCTTGCATTTTCACATTTTCTTCAAGTGAAGATTTGATAGAAGAGCACAATGGTTGCTGGTGGAGTGAGCCAGCTCTCTCTAATCAGTTTGGAGGGCAGCTGTGTAGCAAAGACCCAACAGTTACCATCCAGCTGGCGCAGACTCTGGGAACCAGCGAGAGAGGCTAAGATGCACTTTACACCATTATGGGCCTATGCTCTCTCTCTCTTTCTCGCTCACTCTTCTCTCTCTATCTTTCTCTTTCACACACACACAAAAACACAGCGAGATCTCACCAAATTGCATTCAAGTTTTTGACTTTTACCCCCTGGTAAAACTATAATCAGTGGTTCGGTTCCAGGCCTTCTTCCAGCATTTACAGCGTCATGTGGTTAAGGATTCCCACATTACAGAGAACTGCATGTGGTGTGGGCTGTATGTTCCGTTTCCTGCAGATTAACTTTGTATGCCTCCCCCCCTATACTGTGACAGACTGAATCAATCTAATGTAAATAAGCATTCCCAACTTTCAACAAGACTATGGCCTCTGCAAACCAAAAGCCCCCCCTTAGTTGAAAGTGAGAGAATTCCACCAGGAGTTCTAAACTTCCCTCTCTTCCTAATCTCAAGCTTGCCTTCCCACAGACGCCTAAGGCTCAATGACTTTGACTTCCCACATGTAAGAGTACCTAAAAAAAGATTCTTCAAATTGCAACCATAAGTTGTCTCCCATTCCCTCCTCCCACGCACGCTTCTACAATACTATAGGGGGCCTAAACACTGGGAAAAAGCAATTCTCCAGTAAGAAAAAATTACACGTATTTCCCATTTTACCCTCCCTTCTCTCCATCACCAACACAGTAACACTCCGAGAAAGGACAGCAATGTCGTTCTGTGGGATGCATACTGAGTAAGAGCTTACAGTGGGAAACAATTGGACTGGAGAGGGAAAAGAAAGAGAAAAAGAGAGCATGGAGAAGGAGCCTCCTGGCTCACTGCACAAAGGGGTCAGGGGTCTGTTCCCAAAGGATATGTGAGTTTGACTCCTCCGCAGAATGAAATAGATCTACTTAGTAATAACACTTCCTGTCAGTGTTTACAGGGTGGTACGGCAGGAGAGAAGAAACTAGACTATGTGTCGCTTATGATATTAGTTTGTTAGATATAAGTTTGACTGTCACTGTAACATTTATTTTCTGTAAATGTACGTTATACAGATCCCGTGGCATATATTCTTGCCTGTTGTAAATGTATATACAGTGCAAGCTTTATCTTGCTCAGGGAATTTGTTTTAGGCATGATGATGCAGCAGGCAACTTGATCTCTGTGAGATAGTCTTGACAGTTTATCTTTCACACTCATCCCAGCAGAGAGAGGGGGAATTGAGTGTGGTAGGTGTTATTGTTGCATTTTCAGCGAAACCATGCTGGCCCATTCTTGGGGCGTCTCTGATGGAGTTGACATCCGAAAGCCTACAGTATAACCGCAGCCTTATCTCACGCACCTTGTATTAGGCCCACATCAGGGTCCGTGGAACGTGTATACGCTTTAATGTGAGAAGTGCAGGGTCACAGCAAGAAGCCTATGCATCTCCAGTAGACATTAGAGTGGAGGAAGAGAAAGACTACATAGTCATCAGAAAGCACGACATGCAGGTGGATAGAAGCCCTGCTACTCTAAAAGTACAGTTTTCAAATTTTACTCTACTTTATTTATCTGAAAGCTTTATTCAGCTTGCTCTCAACCAACAACATTAAAAGGCTTCTTCCACATAATAATGTCAGTATTATTGCAGCAATATATATGTTTTTTTTATTATTGTCATATATCTTAATGTTTTAAGTCCATTTTGTTAACACTTTACTGAAGTGACAACAGCAGGCCGTTAGAAGTCATTTGAAAGCCACAATGTGGATTTTAAGGGGATTAATGTCAATGGAAAATCTGTTAAAACTTTATGAGCATAAAAACAACCTGAACTTAACAGGCTATAACAAATATACCATCTATATTGAGACTTCTTAACTACATCTAATAATCAACTCGAGGGTGAGAAAGTGTTCTCTTTACTTTTCACAAGTTTTATTTGAAATATTCTGTCAAAGCTTGTAGCTACAGTAGAACTGTCACCAGCCCCTAAAGCAGCCAGTCACACACCACTGCTGCTGAAAGCCCCCGTCTCACCTGGCTGACTGTTTAAAAGCACAACTCTATGAGGGTCTTAGTCAAACAGAAATATTTAATAAACTCTGTCATGGTCCATAACTCACAGTTCAAATGGCCCTTAGTGACCCTTTCGTTTTTCTACCTTAAGACATAAATGCACGCCTGTATTGACACACACTAAATTGCAACGACATAAGATTCTATGAGGGGAAAATAACTGGTATAAAGTATTTTCCCTTCATCTATTGTTTTAATTGTTATGTTTAATGCACAGTTAGTAGAGCTCAGGAGTCCCTTGTTGAAACTGCAAATAATCTCAGAACAATCTGAAGACAGCAAATAAATATGCCAAAAATAAATATTTGTCCTTGTTTGAAAGAATAATAGAGTGCTCTTTATAGCTGTCACTTCAATAGTGGTAGGCAAACAAAGTCATCATCTTAAAATGTGGGACTAAAGAAAAAGCATTTCAAAGTTCATAAAGCCTGCTGATGTACGCAGTCAAGTCAAGTAATTCATTACAAAAAATAGAAAAAAGTTTGCTATGACCGTTTGTTAGGTTCCATCCCTTCGTGCTGTACAGTATGTGTGTGTACATATGTTTTACGTAAAACCCACATTCAAAAAAACAAATGTGAACAGAAACCCAGGTTATAACCTTACTCTTGGCCCTCTGCAGTGGGGTTGTGAGAGAGAACTTTCTTTCCCCAGGGTATCTCCCACGCCTTCTCCCAGATCCCCCTTCCCCTTCTATGTATATGAGAATAACCATAAATCACAGCCAGTTTCAACCAGTTCAGAGCGAGAAACACGCTCTGTTACACTAAAGGGTTAGGCTCAGTGGTGTTGCAGAACAAACACACCTTTTGGATAGAATACAGATCTGAAAGTTGAGTCATAAAATCAGTTGTGTTTTTGGGTAAGGCTCAAAAGTGCCAAATGCAATGATTGTACAGGCTACAGCCACACACTCAGGAACGCAGACACACTCACACCCCTCCTCCTTTTCCTCCTCACTTAAAGGCCAAAAACAACTATACACGTCTCTTGGGCTTCATTAGATGGAAAACATAAAAAGATAAATAAATGAACTAAACTCAAAATTGTTGCGTGGGAGAGTTCAAAATGCCCCAAAATAGTTTTTCCTAAGGCCAAAGGAATGAGGGTCTGCATCGCTTCACCATACAAGGGCCTGTTCTCTGTAACCAAATCCCTGTCAAAAAAGCAGACTGCTGTGGGTCCTGCACATTTCCTTTATGTTTTTGTTGTGTTGCATTCCCTCTAGTATGGGCAAACACTTCAATGCACATTCAGCCACATTTGCAGGGATATCCTGACTTTTTGTCTGACCTTTCAAAGTGTGTATCTGCATACATTGCATGTTCCTGGGTTCCACTATATTGCTCCTTCGTAGAATGAATAAATAAAACAAAAGCATGCTCCTGTTTCCACCTGCACCCACTTTGAATAAACCTGCAGTGACTCACATGGAAACAGAGAGAGAGATATTATGTTGGGTAATTAGACAAATAGCAACAGGTTGCACTTGGTATCAGTTATTGGATAGTCAGGATAGAGAGTACATCTCTTAGGACTAATTTGAGAAATAATGTTTGGCCTGAAAGACTTAGACAATTTGGACCTTTTCACTTGTGTGTGTGTGTGTGTGTGTGTGTGTGTGTGTGTGTGTGTGTGTGTGTGTGTGTGTGTGTGTGTGTGTGTGTGTGTGTGTGTGTGTGCGCGTGCGTGCGTGCGTGTATGCTATGATGTCAACGCTGTCGCAAACATCATCAGCCTTCTATGATTGCACTATTTATCTGTCACTAACAAACAGATGGATCCAAGTAACACAAAGGCACATATAGTTGGAGCCAAGTGAAATACTTGTCTAGCTCAAGAGAGTCAGTGGGGATAATCCTGTGTTTCTAGACCCTCTGACCTGCAGACATTTAGTAGTGTTGGCACGTAGCTGGAGCTGTCAGCATCGAAGGGAGATCTGTCTTTAATTTGCAATAGTGGACTTTGCCAGAATACAGAGAGAGAATGAAGGAGAGAGGGAGCAGGGGGAAATGAAGCCAGGACTTTTCTCTGTGTGTTTGAGTGGACCCGCGTTTCTAAACTCGTCGTTGATGATAAGGCTGAGGCTGGACCTCTCTGAGATATGCATGTGACAGCCATTTTGAGCCTTCTTGTTGTTCGATGTGTCTGCTGGGGAAAGAGTTGTGCAAGAGGTTGTATGTTCCAGTATAAGGTGTTTGTGAGGGTGCGGATAAGGTGGGTGGAGCTACTGTGAAACTGAGTAGTTAATAGTCCGTCTTTGTCTTCAGATTAATCTGGCACACAAGCCTGGGAGAATCCACCGCTTTCCAGTATTACCTAATTGTGAGCACGACCCATCTCAAACAGCGACAGAACCCAACCATGGCAAAAGTCAGAAAAACACACATAGTGCACAAGACAGAACAAATAATCTTCTCAGTGGTTTCTTCGTATATCTTTTTGTTTTACTCTCAGTTCCTCGGTTTATGTGTCAGGACTTGTGGAAAGGGGTGTGTAGAGCCAATAAATGATGGGATGAAGTGACAGGTAACGGTGATTTCTGTCTAGTTTTTCTGGTTCTACTCAATGACTGGAAAAGTCAAGCTTAGGCCTGCCCTCTTCCCTCCAGCCTGGGAACCAGCGCAGTGATGCCTGCTCACCTAAGTGCCTAGCTGCTTTCGCTGGAAGCTGTTCCCATCCCACTCATCTGTTTATTATTTTCCTGTGAGGGCTTGTGTTGTAAGAAGAGAAAGGAGGGGGTGTTGAGGTCAAGATGGAGGGAATATTCTCCCATGTTTCATTGATAATACCTCTGGAGACTGGAATTATGGGTTTTTAAACATGAACAAGTCATAAATATATCTGAAGGGAAGTGGAAAACATTTGGTCAAGAGCCTACAATGTTCGTGTTTCAGTAATCCCTTGATTTTACTGGGCTTGGACTTGGAGGCAAGTCCTTTTATTAGGTGCCCGGACTGCTCCACTGGTTGGTTTGCTTTAAGTCAGGAACAAAACAGACACTATAACCACAGACAACAAGTCACGGAAAAAAACAAGTTATAAAGAAAAGCATTCAAACAGAAGAGCACATTCACACTGTGCATAATAGACATTCAAGGATATCCCAGCTCACATGACGAATCCTCTAAACAAAAGCACATTTTGGCTACAGGTCTGAACACCTACTTTCATCTGACTGAGTAGGTTTTAGGTGAGGAGGTACCACACATCTAGTCAACGTGAATGTGTAAAACAGATCCAATGTTAATAACTTTCCCTGTGACAGACTAAAACACACATGTGTGTGCGTTTTTTCAGACTGAGCACAAGAGGAATTGTGCAGCTCACTGTGGAGCCAGTTGTTCCCACTGATGCCCTGAGGGTTTCTGGACAGAATTGCAACATCAGCTGTGGGTTTTGTGTGCTGCAGAGAGTGGGCACTGGGTACATTTGACCTCTGAACTTCCCACAGCCTCAGGAGGAGAAGCTTTTTACTGAGAAAGGGAAGAACCTCTTGTCGTCCCACATGGTTCTCTCAAAGTCACATTCCAAGGGATGCATTTCCCACCATGGACCAAAAACCTCACTCTGTTCTTTCCTGGAAAAAATCCAAAAAAGTGGGCGATCACATGAGTGGGGTCCTGCCCAGTACTCATGGCAGACCTGACCTTCAGTAAATGTCACAGTTAGGCCTTTCTCCACAGGTCAGGGCAAATATGGAGAGGGTCTGGGTCTGGGAGAAAGGACTGCTCTCTCTCATAGAGCAGGGGAACATTAGGTTCTGACTCCATTAAAAATGTTTTCTTTTTCCAAGAATATTCATAACTCAATTCCAAATCACAAGATATACATAATGTAACATTAATAAGATTTGATGTGATCTTTTCATTTTATACAATAACATGTTAATTAAAGTTAATGTTTTTGAGTGTAAGACAGAAGTTTCTTGAATGACATAGACACACTTTACCTTTCACAATTCACTAATTTTACCATATCAAAAGCACATTTTGTCCCAGTATACTAAATGCACTACCAACATGTAGCAATACAGAATCAAATGGTCTCTATCTTCACAAAACATCATATTGTATCATGTTGTGTGTCCAATACATACACATTTATGCAACAGTAAATGAAGGAATATAATAAAAAAAAATAAAACTGGTCCTCTGGGTTAGCTACTGTAACCAGGAGTATTCACATTCCTTAATATGCATGTTTTTTAACTGAGCACCCACAGGAAAACGGGGATAACATGGGGAACATGACTAATTCACAGAGAAAACCCCAGGTGGTCCCAATGGGTTGTATTGTTTGTATAAATGTTACAAAATTCTGTTGATGTTCTAAACAGAGTTTTGCTGGGGGTTGACTTTGATTGAGTAAAGTATTTTTGAAAAGAAGTGGTCAGGGAATGAAATATGATTCACAGTTTACAGCTTTTTCACTGCAAATTGTTATGAAAATGGGAACTCAGTATTGAAAAATTGCTTCCTGTAAGACTTATGTATACATAACGGTAAGAAGAGGAGGATATATTTACAGTAATATGAGCTTTTTCAAAATAAATATTTAAATACATTTTGACAAAGCACTCCACACACAAAGCAGTAAAACATAACCAGAAACTGCCCAACATCACAGACTGTATTACAAAAAAATAAGAATTGGGACGTTACTTATTTCTTCATTCGGTATCTTGTGTGCAGAATAATCAGTTGAAAAGATTGTAATAGATGCGGCAAAAAACAAACACAATTCTGGAAAAACACCTGTAAAACTTTAAAACGTAAAAACCGGTCAAAGGAGACCAAGCTGTGGGTTTTATATACAGTGCAGAAACAAGTTTCTTATGAGATCCAGTGAGAGCACGCAGAACCTGGAGTGACGTATCCAGCTCTGGATGCCCACATCAAAATAACCACATCACTCCATTTCCTGAAGAACAGGCGTGTGTGCATACAGAAAGGTTGGCTGTCATATACGTTCCAACAGTGAAAATAACTTTTCTAAAGGAACCAGAAGAGCAGGCCTAGTGGCATACTGTACTTCAAAAATGAAAATAAGATTGTTTTTCCTTTTGTAAACCACAACTGTATGCAATGTTTCACGAATATAGTATGTTTAAACTTTAAAACTGTCTGCATTACATATAAAACTTCTAATTAATAACTTGTACTCATGTGGATTTCCAACTGGCATTCTGCTTGTGTATGTGTCCCTTATACTGTATGTAAGGCAAGGCAAGGCAAAGCAAGTTTATTTATATAGCATTTTCAACACAAGGAAATTCAAAGTGCTTTACAAAAATGAAAGACATTAAGAAACTGGCATTTCAAATCAGTCATTAAAAAGAAAAGTTAATAAAATAAACATTAAAAGAAAAAATACATGGATAAAAGTTACAGTGCAGTTTAAGATATAAATAGTTCAATTAAAAGCAGCGACAAAAAGAAAAGTCTTCAGCCTGGATTTAAAAGTAGTAAGAGTTGCAGCGGACCTGCAGGTTTCTGGGAGTTTGTTCCAGATATTTGGAGAATAATAACTCAACCCTGCTTTACTGTCACGATCTGTCTGTGTTGTGTTTTGTCTTGTCTTTTTCTATCTTTGGTTTCCTGTTTTATTTTGTAAAGTGTTCACCTCCTGTCTTGCCTGTTGCTTTCTGTCTGTTTTCCCTCCCTGATTACCCGATGGTGTTCACCTGTGGCCCCTGTGTTTTCTCCTCCCTCCTCACCTGAGTCTTGTTTATGTGATTAGTCTTGTGTGTATTTAAGTTCAGTTTTTTCTGTCTGTCTTTGTCGGTTCGTCTTTTGTTTGTGGATTAAGTTCTCCGGTGAGTGTTCTGTTTTGTCTTTATTAGTATCCAGTAGCCTTGAAATAAAGGAATTTTCAGTTTAAATCTGCATTTGGGTCCTGCCTGCTTCACACACACCGTAACAGAACGAACCGACCTCAATATGGGCCCAGCAGATCCTTTTGAGCAGGAGATATTGGAGTTTTCCTTTTCGTTGATTAACTACTCTGATTGATGGATGAGAGCGTCCAGGGTTCAGCAGCGATACGCTGCTCTGGCAGAAGCACGCCAGATTACTATGGAGAAACCAGGCTTGGTTAAATTCTTACCGGGCAGGATTTTGGATTTCCTCATGGTGTGTTATCCCCTGCCTGCTAGCCCCGGGCATGCTAGCTCCCTGCCTTCCAATTCCCTTTATGACACCACACGCATCGGTGTGGTCCGTTTGGCGTCAACCCTGGCTTCTTCCCCAGTGCCTGCTCCTGTCCAGGAGTCGTTCTCTGGAACTCGTCTTGCTTTTGGAGGTCCACGGAGCCTCCAAACGGCTCCTAAAGGAAGGAGTCGCAAGGCCAGGTTAGCAGCTCGAGCCCAAAGAGCCATGGTTCCAGACCCAGCAGCCATGGTTCCGGCCCCAGTTCCGGCCCCAGCAGCCATGTTTCCGGACCTGGTTCCATCCCCAGTTCTGGCCCCAGCAGCCATGGTTATGGACCCAGTTCTGGCCCCAGCAGCCATGGTCCTTGCCCCAGAACCGGCCCACACAGCCATGATCCAGGCTTCAGTTCCGGTCCCCACAGCCATGTTTCCGGCTCCAGAACTGGACCTTACAGCCATATTTCTGGCTCCAGAACTGGACCTTACAGCCATGTTTCCGGCTCCAGAACCGGACCTTACAGCCATGGTCCCGGCTTCAGTACCGACTCCAGTAACCATGGTCCCGACTCCAGTTTCGGCTCCAGTACTGGCTCTCCGGCCGACGCCAGCTCCCCGTGTCCTGTCGGCGTACCGGCCGACTCCAGCACCTCGTCTCCTGTTGGCTCTCCAGCCGACGCCAGCTCCCCGAGTTCTGTCGGCGTACCGGCCGACGCCAACCCTATGTCCTGTGCCGTTGGAGGTTCCGCTGAGGGTCCTGCCAGCTCCATGTCCAGTTCTGTTGGAGGTCCCACCGACTACTCTTCTGCCGGGGGTCCTGCCAACCCTATGTCCTGTGCCGTTGGAGGTTCCGCTGGGGGTCATGCCGGCTCCGTGTTCTGTCCCGTTGGGGGTCCCGCCAACTGCTCTCCTGCCGGGGGTCCTGCCAATCCCATGTCCTGTCCCGTTGGGGGTCCCGCCGACTGCTCTCCTGCCGGGGTCCTGCCAACCCTGTGTCCTGTCCCATTGGAGGTTACGCTGGGGGTCCTGCCAACCCTGTGTCCTGTCCCGTTAGGTGTCCCGCCGACTACTCTCCTGCCGGGGGTCCTGCCAATCCTATGTCCTGTTCCTCTGGGGGTCCCGCCGTCAATTCTTCTGCCGGGGGTCCTGCCAACCCCTTGTCCTGTTCCGTTGGAGGCCCCGCCATCACCTGTCTCGCCGGGGGTCCTGCCAACTCCTGGTCCTCTTCCGTGGGGGATTCTGCCGAAGCCTGTCCCACCGGCTCCGGTTCCTGCCCGGCCTCCGGAGCAGTCCCGTCAGCGCCTTACTGCCCGTTTTCCGGAGTGGTTCCATCGCCGCCTGCTTCGCCCTCGAGCCCGGCACCCTGAGTTTCCCGGCCGCGGTCCTCGCCCTCGGGCCCGGCCCCCTGACTCTTCCTGCCGCTGCCTTCGCCCTCATGCTCGGCCCCCTGCGTTCGCCCGCTGTGGCCTTAGCCCCTCCTTGGACTCTGCCTTGCCCCCGGGTCGTCCGCCCGAGACCCCTTCCGGGTCCTCCGCTGTGCCCCTGGGCTCGCAGCCCAAACCCGTCCTCCAGACCCCCTCCACCCACCCTGTTGGCCTTAGTTTCGTGAAAGAAATTTATTTTGGGCCTAAACCATTCAATGCTTTATAAACCAGCAGCAGTATTTTTGAAATCTATTCTTTGACACACAGGAAGCCAGTGTAAAGACTTCAGAACAGGAGTGATGTGATCCACTTTCTTAGTGTTAGTGAGGACTCGAGCAGCAGCGTTCTGAATCAGCTGCAGCTTTCTAATAGATTTTTTTAGTGAGACCTGTTAAGACACCATTACAGTAGTCCAGTCTACTGAAGATAAAAGCATGGACAAGTTTTTCCAAATCCTGCTGTGACATTAGTCTTTTAATCCTAGATATGTTCTTTAGGTGATAGTAAGCTGATTTAGTAACTGTTTTAATGTGACTGTACCTAGATTTCTGGCTTTATCTGTTGTGTTGAACATTGCAGACTGAAGCTCAGCGCTAACTTTTATACGTTCTGCCTTGGCTCCAAAAACCATTACCTCAGTTTTATCTTTGTTTAATTGGAGAAAGTTCTGACGCATCCAGTCATTGATTTGTTCAATGCACTTAATCAGGGTTTGAATTGGAGCATAGTCTCCTGGTGAAATTGTTACGTACATTTGTGTGTCATCTCCATAGCAATGGTAACTTATTTTGTTCTTCATTATCTGAGCCAGTGGTAGTATATAGACGTTAAAGAGAAGAGGCCCCAAGATGGAGCCTTGAGGTACCCCACATGTCATATTTGTCAACTCAGATGTGTAGTTACCTATAGAAACAAAGTTGTTTCTGTCCTTTAAGTAGGATTCAAATCAATGTAGAACTGTTTCCGAAAGTCCCACCCAGTTTTCCAGTCGGTCTAGTAATATGTTGTGGTCAACAGTGTCAAACGCAGCACTGAGATCTAATAATACTAACACTGAAGTTCTGCCACTGCCTGTGTTTAAGTGGATGTCATTGAAGACCTTTACAAGAGCAGTCTCAGTGCTGTGGTTTGGTCGAAAGCCTGACTGGAACAAATCCAGTTATTTAAATGCAAGAAGTTACTCAACTGTTGAAAAACAACTTTTTCAATGATTTTACCTAGAAATGGCAGGTTTGATATGGGCCTGTAATTGTTCATTACTGAAGCATCTAGATTATTATTTTTTAAGAGTGGTTTAATGACTGCAGTTGTAAGGAAACTGTAATCTTGAACCTTTTCAGGAGGTTACCACCCTGTACTCATCATACATCGAGAATAAGTCTTCTCCCTCAGGGATCTCTTTACGTTGCAACACTTCCCCTCTGGCAAGCGAAACCAGGCTTTGTTCAGACAAGCAGAGGTAATTTATGCCAGGCCTCAAAATCTGTGCCTCAGCAAGAGACAAACGCAATCTAGATGACTAGATTAGATTGGAGAAAGATGAAAGAGAGAAAAACAAATCAATGTGGGAGAAAGAGGGCTGGAGAGAGACTGACAGTGTGTGGTGTGATTTCCTTTCTTGCGCTAATGCACACACACACATTCATAAATAAGAATTTGGATGAGATGTGATACACAAAGTAGAAGTGGAAAGGAATTGAGCAGGGAGAAAATAGAATGTAATTTGTAGTGTTAGTTAATAAGAGACAAACTGAGAAAGGTGGGGGTGGAGGGAGTGCAGCCAAATGACAGAGGCGTGTTTGTGTTCTGATTAGGCCGAGCCAAATGGAGGCGGCTCACCAATGGAGATAACCAACAAAGACATCGCTTCAACGGGGACAAATCTATGAACATCTTTTCACGGTCAATAGACGGGGGCATTCTTTTGTTTTGAAGAAGAAAAAAAAAACAGCCTCTCTTGATACATGAATGCAGCACAAAGTTTACCGTTCATTTGCTCAGGAATGAAGCAGATGACCAGAATGTGTATTCTTATATGCGTATGGTACTTTATAGTGTGCAAGATAACCATTTTCATTATTACTTAGATTTTAGTGAGCTGCTTTTTAAAGTTCCTATGAACTACATTTTTAACAGCCATTCCCCTCTCACCCTGTCTGCCAAGATATGATGCACTAAAGCTGAATAAACAATGATGTGGGCTCTTTGGGCTAAGACAGGCTTCCTGCCATGGGCGTGTCCGCACCCTGTTTGGTTTCTCATCTTCATGGTTGGCGACAGTGAATAGATCATCAGATCCATGGCATAGCTGATGGAGCGAGGTTTTCCTCTCTGGCAGGGAAATAAGGTTGGGATTTAGCCAGGGTTGCCAGGCAAAAACAAACTTCAATGCTGATGAACTCCTTGATGAGGTCACTGTCTATCAAACAAAGACTGTCCATCCTGCGGTCTATTCGTCTATGCTTCTATCTATCTATCTATCCATCCTTTTACACCTCTCTTCTCTGTATTTGTCCTCACCACATAAACACTCGCTAAACCCACTCTGTCGCTGCCAGAGGTATAAGAGAAAAACACAGCCATCCTTGGGAAACAAATACAAAAGATAATTATCCCTTCGCTGAAATATTCCTTCCTTGATGTTGGTCACACCAGAAAGCAAATCATATGTTTTTTTCCCCAGTAAATTAAAAATATAGATGCTTCTCCACATGCACTAGATTCCCAGACGGTTAATTACAACATTGAAAGAGAGAAACAACTAATCCATGGTGGAAGAGGTTAGAACCCCAAAGAAAGATGATATGTTACAGAAAGTAATGTGAGGGCACAGGGTGGTGAGAAAAGAGTAATGTTTGTCTGAGTTCATGTTTTTCCCTTATCTGTTTACGTTTGATTTCTGAAATGTGTCATACTCTTCGGCTTGCCTCGCCCACAAACAGGATTTTCAGGTTTTTGGCAAAATCTGCGTTCTGAAATCAGCTTCTTACTGTCAGACTCCTCTTTCAGAATACTACACTAATCTTACCTCATTGTTCTCCTATAAACACAAGTGGATCATTTTACCCGAGCTCAGATTACATCATCTTAAAGCCCAGCACAATCAACCATCATCCCCTTGGTGGGCGATTATAATGCTTGTACACAGAATGAACCCTCTAATCACAGAGTTTCACAGTCATTGGAACTGGTAGTTTTGAGAGAGTGAACAGAGCAGAACAAAACCATACGGTAGTGGGCACAATGAGCCTGGAAATTCCTGCTGAATTGTTTGTGTTCTGGAAAAGCAGTAAGGAAGGGGAAAACGCATGACATGCTGTAATGATGGCGACAATAGTGGTTCTGTGTGTAAAACAATGGGTATGACAGGCCAGCAAAAGCCAAAATGTTGATTTATATTATGACCTTCAAAAGATCCTGAATAGTCTTGCAAACAAGCAGCTCTACTTAGAACGAGAGATGATGACCCCCCCTCCCCTATGTGAATAAACAAGTGACCCATGTTGGGTCTGTGAGAGGTCACTACACTGCAAAGTTATGGAGATGAACAGAGGAGAGGGCAGACAGACCGTCGGCCTCAGAGAGAGTGAGAAGAAAACAAAAAATAAGTGGACAGAGAAGGAGAGCTGGAGGGTGTATTTGTTTCTCCCCGTGGCCTCGGCTGCCCTAATGGACATGGTCGCCTCAGGCCAGCCACAGGGCAACTTGGGCTTCTCCTGTTTTGACTATATAAAGATTGATAGCTCTCCTGAGACTCCACAACATCTCTATGGAGGGTAATACATCCCATGTGGCTACACCTCCAGTCACATAGAGCCATGTTAAAATGCAACTGACCTCAACCTTTTTTAAGCTTTTTAAGAGAAGCAATAACAGAAACAGATAAGTGCAGCCACATTTTGATCCATCCTGACCTGGGATCAGGCTGAAGCACCCTGTCTAGACATCAGCCCCACTTGATCCAGCATCCACAGCACCCAGATTACATTTTTCATTTTGCTTCATCTGCTTCTTTCACACTGTTCCCTTTCTCCTTGTATCTCCCATGTTCACAACTCAGATCTCACCATTTCCTGACTCTTGCAGCTCCCTTTTGTTTTGGAACTATGTCTCCTTTGTCTTTCCCATCACTCCCCGAGTCATGTTTACGCTTGGTTCTCCGGTGCAGATGCATTAAAATGCCTGAACCAACAAGGCGACAAAAAGACTACAAAGATTCCAAAGAATAAATCCTACAAAAACAGGTCAGAGATACGTACATTATGAGGTTCTCCTCTTTTCCCTATAGGCCTACTCATCATCACTCTGTAAAAATGCAAGTAGCTTGTTTGTCAGTACACAGCAAGGGTGCATGAAGACAGAGCCTGTGCATGTTTGTGGCTCAGTATTGTGACAGGGTTACAATTAAAGGGAGACCTAACCACGTCACGCTGGCCTCATTATACTGCAATTATGTTCTTCATTGTGAAACAAAGGTACACAACAATGGTTTGATAGGACCCCTTGTTTAATGAGACTTTGCTGTAACTCCTGTGTTCATTCAGTTAGTAAACAGGTCTTCCATTCAGGCCATCGGCACCCCAATTCTCATCTTCCCAAATGCGACGCACCCCCACCCCGTACTACCACAAACACTCCACCCGCCCCTTGCACTTAGCCTTCAGCGTCCCACATTGGGTCTTGGCATCCCCCTAAACATTCAAGAAATACAGACTCCTCCCCTAACCTTTTCCCCCCTTCCCCTTCACCACCCCCCGCACACACACCCATTTGATTGTGATTGACAGCGTCTTTGTCCCATTGTGCGGGGCTGTCGCCTCTGATGAAGACACATACACAGAGCCGAGGCGCTCCATCATTGTACATTGCACAGTATCTACAGGTCTGCAACCAGTTGCACTGTCCTCCGATGATGAGCTCCATGCAGTCAGCCAGTGTAACCTGACTGAACACGGCGGGGCATTGCATGATGGGATGGAATAGGGCAGACATGCTATCAAGGCCAGAACGCAGGCCTCTCCCAGTGTGAACCAGGGGGTCCCGGCCCTATGGGTTGAGGGGGCCAGCTGGAGAGGGAGGCTCAGCGCAACGCAATGTGTCTGAGGAGGCCGTCATTAGGGTTCACCCCTCCTCAGGGATGGGAACCAGGTCACATTCTCTCACACGGCACAAAGCAGGGTGTGTGTGTGTGTGAGGGGTGGGGGTTCAAGGGAGGGGTTTGATGGGGAGCAGGCCATGACCTCTTTATATCCATCATCAACAGATCACTAACTTGGCCCATAGACGTGCTCTTACTACACATTCACACAAAAACACACACACGCATGCAAAAGTATGCTAATGTGTGTGTATGTGCACAGCAGAAACCTGCAAAATATAAAAACTAATAAATGCTCTGTTGGCACAATGCATCGTCACCTATATGACCAAAAAGCTAAAAATCTCTGTAAGCTGTGATATGGTGTTGTGTGAACATTTTATAAAATGCTTCCCAAGATTAAGGGATATGGTTTTCCCAATTTACATATTAAAATTATCAATATGGATTGATGTTATTGAAATATTTCACAAATCCAACGTTTGAATCAAACCAAAGACACACACACACAAAAAAACACGGCAGCCAAATTATAACTCTTCATGTTGAACTTGTCTATCTCAGGCCACTTAGGACAAATTCCTTTACACTACAACTGCAGATCTGCTTGCTGGCGAGCCTGTTAACTCCACAGGTTTATCGCAACGAAAGAAAGCAGTGAAATACTGCCCCCTCCTGGTACACAAGGAATCTTGCAGCCAGAGAGAATTGCCTTGCAGAACCTAAACCATCAAGAAATATTATTATTCAAAGTAATCACTTTTATTATTTATATCCTTAAAAAACAAAAAAACACAACAATCAGATTTCTGTTTATTTTTAAATCAAGATTTTAGATTAAAAATATCCGACCCACCCCTTCACAAACCTTGAAAACAATCAATCTATCAAAAACAATTCAAATCAGATTCAACAGCAGTTATGACCATGAGAACCCTATGCAAAGGAAAACGTGAAATATTATATAGGGCATAAAACAGAAAAGGTAGATTATTATTTCTGTTTCTGTCATACATGTTATAACTCTAATGAGCCTGAGTGAACAGTCATCTCTAGAAAACAAGTTATAGCATTATTATTACACTATCATTTGATTGTTTCTCTCTGTAACTGAGTTCATCTCTTGTGCTTTGTTGTCTGTGCATGGGGATTGCATTTCATGTCCTTTCTCATTTCAACGATATAGACATCTAACCACTATATAACAACTTTAGATCTGACTAAGGCATGACCTTAGATGTATAGTATGTACAATAATCAGTGTGTGATGCTTGTTTTTCTGTAAAGTATGCTGTGTGTGTGTGTGTGTGTGTGTGTGTGTGTGTGTGTTTGTGTAGATGAGGTCATCCTGCATACAACGTATCTGGGACAAACTTGTGCAATTGCGCATATTTTCTGGCAAAGCTTATTATGGTAGTGTCTTTGAACTAAAAAGGCACTTTCTCTCCCAAGAGTTACTGGCTCTAGTTTACCAAGAACTTAACGGGGTCAACAAAGTGGGAGGGTAAGGGGGGAGGACCTGTACACCCTCAGTCAGGTTAGATGGTGCGTCTACGCAGGCAACTGCATGTCAGGCACTTGAGGATGCTCATGGTGATGTGCATGAGAGGTCCAAAATTGAAGAGTAGGTTGTAGAAGGTGTTGACAGACAGGCCTCCAGTCTCATCAGCATACTTTAAGGCCACAATTGGTGTGTAGAGGCTGTTGGTGAGGTTCCTGAAGCGAGGGCTGTTTGACTCAATAACCTTTTTGAGGCACTGGAGAGACGAGAACAAATACATTTTTTATGTTTTAATTGCTATATATACTTCTTGAATGTTTGCAGCAGTTAGTTATTAGAGAAACACTTTATTGATCCTGGAATCCTGAAAGAGATTGGTCAAATGCGAATTAAAAACCTGTTCCCTTACTTTGGCTATGTCATCTGGCGTCTGGCCCATGGCTTCAAATATATCTATGGATGATGGCAGGTAAACGTCTTTAAAATAACGAATCGTGTCGGCATCTGCACCTGGATACTCCATCTTGGCTACATCCGCCATCATCTTTGTTTCAAACTCAGTGTGCACTGGGCCAGGCTCGATCATGGACAACCTGTAGGGAGTCAGATGCAGAAATGCCTGTGAGGCAGCATGTACACTACAAAGCAAAGACAGATGTGAAGGAAGAACAGAGGACGAGGGTAATCTACCGGATATTGAACTTCATCAGTTGCACGGCCATACTCTCACAGAAACCTTCAATGGCGAACTTCGAGGCAGTGTAAACATCATTGAACACCACTCCTAAATCAACAAAACAGAGAGATAAAGGAGAGCATCACTGCTTTGTATTATTCTTCACTTCACACTACCCAATTAACTGCAGACATGCATCAAATTTAATTGACAAATAATGGCCTAAGATACTCAAATCAACCAAGTAACAGATGAATGATAAATAGGAGAATATTCGAGCCCGAACAAATGTGAAAGTCTGTTCCGCCTACTTGCATGTGATTAACAACTTATCTGATATTCTTTAACTTGAAAATCCACCCAGCTCATAAATATAATTAAGTTAAGCCTTTAAATACACAAATATTTAGTACAACTTTAAGAAAACAATACATTTTAGATTTACATTTAAATTTAATTTAATAAACTGTATTACGTTTTCTAAGAGCAGTGCTCCTGTCAACATCTGCAAAGTCTATGTCTTTTCACTGTCTGTTAGAATCATTAGTATATTTTCATGTGTTCTCTGATCACTTAACTGGATTGCAGATGTTATCCTGCATTGTTAAATACACAAAAACATACCCTGAAGACCCATGACACTGCTCATGACCACGATGTGCCCTGAACGCCTCTTCTTCATGTCAGGCATCACTTCTTTGATCATGCGAACAGCCCCAAAGAAGTTGGTCTCAAACACTCTTTTCATCTCCTCAATGCTGATGCTTTCCACAGGTCCCAGCAAGCCCACACCTGCATTGTTGACTGACAGGAAACAAACGGACGCAGGGATGACATACCGCAACATTGCTATATTCAAAAATGCTAATGAGATATTGTTCTGCGGTGACTTAATATGAAGTGATATCTGTTTTGTCCACACCGCTCACTTTGGCCTTTCCACAAAATAGATCTCTCTTTCATAGATTCCACATGGTATTTCTAAATATTGCCACCAGATGTCAGTGTGCGACAACAGTGAAGTGTGATGGAACACCAGTCAATGTTGCAGGGCTACTGGTTCTTGAGTAAAGAGTTGAAGAGGGATGTTGTTTAAGATTTAGAGTAGGGCGGAGAGAGTACATTTTGATATATATATTATATTTTTTATATATATTTATATATATATATATAAAATACATTGCCTCCTTTGTTTGAGCTGCAATCACCCCGATTCAGAAAAGTAAAGAAGCAAAAGAAGGTGTCATGGGCATAGAGAGCTAAACACTACATTTCAGATCATTTTGACACACTCATGATATTAGCATGGTGGTCCTTTCTGTTTTGAGGCAGAATCTTTCTTCCCACTAGAATTTCAAGACTCTCCAAACGTCCTCCCCCCACCAACTCATTATGTCAACTGCAAAACCTACGCTACAAGAGACTGAAAACATTTCAGTTGCTTCAAAAATGTTGTCCTAAAGTTGTGATATTAGTACAGTCGTAACACTGTACTGTGATATTTTGCTTTTCCACTTGACAAGTCTGTTATATGTTTACTGTTTCTCTCTGTCTCTCTTTCTGTCTCTCAGGAAAGTATGACATCACATTATGTCTGAAAGAAAAAGGCTACTATCATGGAAAGGTTTTAACTTAGCCGATCTATTTCAATATGATTTTTAGACACAAATAAAAATACTAAGTTTTATAGTATTTTACTTATTGACTGAAGGTCATATACTAAAACCATTGTTGAACTTATCTGAAATATATGTGTAGAAACAAAACACGTAATTCAAAGCTGGGGGAGGGGTCATATAGGAGCCTAGTTTCAGGTTTATCCCACTCACTGAAGATATCAATATGGCGGTCCTTGACATTGTTGATGCACTGCTTTACTGAATCGTCACTGCACACGTCTAGTGGAAGCAACATCAAGGTCTTGCCATAGGCATCTCCTGCTGCCTCCACTAGCTTGTCCTTCTTCTTCAGGTCCCGCATGGTGGCAATGACTGATAGGGAGAGACAGAGAAGAGCAAAATATTATGTTATTCGTATGATGTGGCTTCAAACTCGAAAACCAGAACAGTTGTTTTTTTGTTTTGTTTAAATTGCACAGTAACTTCTTTTGGAACCATAAATAAATCCACAGTAATAATATGACTTTTTAGTCAATTTTTCCAAATAAAGTCCATCAATATTTACTCTATCTTTAAAAAGACACTCTTGACCCATTGTCACACTGAAAAAGTGACTCACAGTACTGAGAAACCTCTAATCTGTGGGACCACTAATGACTAGCGCACACACACACACACACACACACACACACACACACACACACACACACACACACACACACACACACACACACACACACACACACACACACACACACACACACACACACACACACACACACACACACACACACACACACACACACACACACACACACACACACACACACACACACACACACACACACACACACACACACACACACACACACACACACACACACACTGTTGTGTCAGAGTCAGACGTGCAGGTCAAAGTTCTAAGCAGGGACCACGCCTGACATAGCATTGATTTTCCCTGAACTTTAAACGTTGGGTGACATTAACCCACAGCAGATTAATTTATCATGATAAGCAACAGCAGCTATCACTACTGTGTTGACTTGACTTTCATGGCTTCTTTAATGTTGTGTGTAGTGCTAACACTTTGCTGTCTGTCACGTTCCAGCAGCAAAAAAGGGAGACAGTGGTGTTGCACAATGGCAATCAGGGGGAGTAAACAACCTCTTTGCACACAATCATTTGTAATCTACCTCTTGTCCTTCACAGACAAAGGTAGACCATCATCTTATTCTCATCGAACAGACACATGGTTGGCTAAATAAATAAAAGAGGGAAGCAGTGCTGTAGAGGTTTTGATTTGCAATTCACTGTCAATGACGTTTCATTTCATAATGTATAGAAATTAGTCTAGCCAATAGTTTTGAGAATGTTGCAGAATTTGGGAAGTTAGGTGTCATGCAACTTGTTGTCGCAACTTGTTGTATGGCTTAATGATGTCTAATTAAGTCTAATCTTATGATTGGAGAGCTGTGTGTCTATGAAGCAAGAAAGAGATTATTTTATTGGTAGAGAAGTGAACAAGAGATCCATTGTTCTTCTGGCTCCTGGAGGAATTAGCCTACTCTTGGGCTGCTTAAACATTCTTGAATAAACCACATTGCATTGCACACACAAAGGTATTTTTGGGGATATTCTGAGTTTGGTGCATGTTACTGCAACAATTTAACACTTTATGCACAATGCAATATTTAATCTCTGTTGGATTTCATAAAGCTCCTGGGAAAATGGCAGATCAGCTTCATTGCTCAGAGGTGGCCTTATTGAAAGCAGGTCACGTTGTGAAAAAAGTGCTCAATCCAGTGTTATGGAAGCAGTTTTTTGTTTTGCTCATCTAATTCACGGTAATAAACCCAATTAGATACCGCATGGCCATCCAAAGGAAAAAAAAAACGTTTAATAACCCTTACACTGTGGTTATTTGATTGGCAAAACAGAAAGCAGTAAAACTAACATGTATTTAATAAGATAATGTATAAGATCACTGTTGATATCATGTGTTTCAATCTTTACACATTGACTGCAGGCCTACAGCTAATTATGTTATGCAGTATCAAGTCACATCTAGCAACAACAGGGGTCTTGAGGGCCAACTCCTACCAACAGGGGTGGGAAGGTGGTCTGATGCAATTATATCTGAGGCTCCATGAGATAGTAACGTTTTGGATCTCCAATTCCTAGAGTGACATTAATGATGGCTGGGAAGAAGGAGAGGAGACGCATGGACCAACAATGTCAAAGTGGGACACTCTCAATCCACCGTGCACCAATGAAGACTTCAAACAGCCCCTTGCTCTAGAGTGAACCCTCGCTTGTACAGGTCTCAAACTTTGTCCCCCTTTCAACACTCGCTCCAGTGAGGGGACTATAGGCACATTAGACACGGTACTAAATCGGAGCAGGCGGTCTACAATAAACTGCGATAAAAGAGGGCTTTGTGCTGGAGAAGTCACTTGAAAGAAAACTGAGAAGACTCCTTTTATGATTCTGCCTGGAGAGAGGCATCCTTGCAGAGCCCTTCCCTGGAAATTGTGCTTTCAGATGATAATTGTTGAACTAAAGGGGCGACTGAAACCCATTCCTTACAAAAGGATATGGATCCAATATCACTTAGTTGAGTAGTTATATCAAGGCACCACATAACTTATTTGACTTTTAGACGAAGAGTTGCACTTAACACTACCGAACTCTGTGCGTAAAGGAGGGTTGGTGCAGTAGCTTTGCAGCGAAAGTAAACAAGGAATAGGGTTACAAGCGAACCACACTGTTATAGCCTTGCTACTTATAAGTCCAATCAAAGAAACAATGTAGAAGAAAGCGCATTTACCATGGTAACGCTTCTTCTCATCTTTGGCCAGCGTGACGGCGATTCGTAACCCGATGCCGGAGGAGCAGCCGGTGATTAGCACAACTTTCTGCCCGCTGTTCGCCATGGATTGTCCGGGTAGGCGCTGTGTTTTTCAGCGGTCCTCTGCTCTGGATGGTTGCTGCCGAGGGAGCTCCCGATCACTGGACTTTTAAAAACTAAAGCGGATCATGCAGCCACCGCAGCCATGTGAGCCTCTAAGTCAGTCACATGTTCAATAAAATCGGTAACGAAAAAAGACGTAGCATTGCAAACACCCCTTGAGGACACGATTTTAAACTTGATAGGTGCCGCTTGCCCTGAAATGAAGTTAATTCTTTTCAAATGTGTGCGGTCGTGCACGCGCGCACGTGCGTGTTGTAGAGGGGGCAGTGCTTACTTGATTTCTGAGCTGGTGACCCCAACAACAAATAACTAACAGTCATACAGTAGTCACATGATGTGTTGTTCATATAGCTCATGTTATTTCTGATGTAGCCTACTACTATATTAAAGTGTATTCTTGATAGGACTTATTTTGAAGTTTTAGCACAGTCTTTATCCAGCCCAGGGTTTTTAAATAAAAAACATATGTATATATATTTTATAATAAAATACAAATAGTTAATTTAACACAAATGAGCTTTAATAAATATAGGCTACACAGATGCACATAACAAATCATACCAATTATAATAATAACAATAATGCTAATTATTATATAGAATTATTATTATTATTATGCTATTAGCTGTTGCTACACCTATAAACCCTAGCACTTGCTTGTGGTTTGGATCTTCTTGACTTATTTTTATATAATGTCATCCCATGCTTACCATAATTGTTAAAGGTAAGGTTGAAAGTTTCATAATGCACTGCATTGTACTGCCACCTGGTGGGAATGGACGGTGCAACACACTTGATCAGCCCTAGTTGTTAACGGATGCATAATGCCTCATCAAACATATTGCTAATTGCATCACTGTAATTCACATATTCAATCCACATAGGTTGGTATTGGTAAGAAGAATGGTCTGAATTTGGTTATCAGCTGTCTTGGATTGGTTTGACAATGTTGTGATCAGCAAGGGTCTGTTATGGTGACATTTCTTGATGAATGTCGTAAGGGTTCAAAGTTCACATGATAAGATCTGAAAGCAGGCTTTTCCCCTCTGTTTAAAGGCCATCTGTAGAGTGTAAACGTGTTGCTTAATGTTAGGCAACCACATGCAAGGTCTTTGTTTTATATAGACTCTAATACTGATTATTATAACCCCAAGCAGTGAAGTGTGGATGTCCAAAAAGCAATCTGGAGTGATTCGTGATTCAGCGATTTGTCGAAAGTAATTTCTTACTTACCACTAAAGTTATTAATGCCTTTCTCTTTTTATCTTACTGAGAATGTTTGCGTCTCAAAAACGATCAACTTTAAGTAGCTGGTTCCCCCAAAGAAAAAAACACATCTTAATGCCTAATGCATTTACAAGATAATGAAACAATCAACAAATTAGGTCTGTTTAAGGAATTGGATTGAGCTGGAATGATTATGATGGATGTTCTCTGCTCAGATTAAGGATTACAAATTAAGATAATTAGTTGGATAAACGTGACTGAAACGTAGCTCCACACAGGTGGACTATAGTTCGGATGAATTCTCTGTTGATCCCTCTCAGCTTTTGAAACCTGACTATGGCAAGCCCACAATGAGAGCAGGTTCCCCTGTATTAATCCTCCCCCTTGGTTAACCCTTTTAACCTCACCCCCATTTCAACATGTCAACATGCTGTGAAGTTTTAAATTCACTATATGGACACACACACACACACACACACACACACACACACACACACACACACACACACACACACACACACACACACACACACACACACACACACACACACACACACACACACACACACACACACACACACACACACACACACACACACACACACACACACACACACACACACACACACACACACACACACACACACACACAGAAGGAACAGAGGGAGTGGTACAGGTTCCAGAGTGTTTCAGCCTGTTAGTCTCCTCTGAGGGCAAACTGAGGTTACTTTCATCGAGAGTCAAGAGTAGCTATTCTTTTCAGTCAAAACTTTGAAGGAATACTCCCGAAGGGAAGACATATTTTATCAATGATTTGAGTCCTGGTTAGATCCTTAAAGGGTTAGCCAATAACCAGCAGGCAGACTATGCGAAGACAGGGTTTAGTCTTGCTGTGAAAAGAATGAACCTCAAACATGTAATGCATATATAAGCACAACACATTAGAATAGATAATGAAACATCTTTATCCAATCATCACTGCTTGTGGTAAACTGTATGCTATGCTGAAAACAGGGAGCACACTGTCAGCTTAAGAGTTCAGGCCCAATTTCCTCTTGCTGTCTCACAAAACTAAAGTCTGCTTATTGAGAACATCCCCAAGCTGTGACCCACTTGTCTCACTAGAAAGCTAAAGTATACAATGAGATAATAAAAGAAACATTTGCATTGTCAGATAAAGCTGCTCTAAATCCAAGCTGACAATGTGCGAAACATGCATCACAGGGAAAGTTTAGGCACAATTCTGACAATTTCAGAATAACCTAAAATTGAGTATAATGGCAGACTAGATCTCAGAATAGCAATAGAATGGAAGCCAAAACATTGTCATATGCCCCAAAAAAATATGTGAGTGTAAATATCCACCAATACTGGTTAACCTTTTTCATTTTTATGGATGCTTAGCAAGAAAAACCTGTCATCTAACTATGACCCAAAAAATAACCAAATCACGTTAGGGCTATTTTGCTACTAAATCCATTCAATTTACAGTTGAAAAGCTGTAAAGATAGAGACAAGTCTCAACGCTGTCCACCAGTGAATTTGAAACAAATTAAGGAATAAGTCACTGGAGTAAGGTCAGGGTTTACCTGGCAGGCTTTACCTTTGGAGAAATGGGATGGGTGTGAATGATGATGAAGAGGTGGCTGGACAGCAGTGGAATTTCAGAAGATTGAGGCACTAAGACACAGAAGGACAGAGGAAAGATTAGAGAGGGGGAGATAACACAAGTCCATACATGCTTTTTCAGGCAAAATATGCTTTTTTTGCTGTTGATAATGACTAATAATCATCCTCCGTTTTTCACCTCAAACTTCACTCTGTATACTTTCTTTTCTGAACCTCTGAACCCACATAACCCTCCTTCTGGCAGGTCTTTCAACATCCTTCATCAGAGCTTTCACCTGTTCCCTCTGACACCTCTGAGCACACTCCAGATGTTCCCTGAACCCACATCATCCATCTGTATATCTGTAATCTCTTTGTAGAAGTCCAAGTCATAGAAAAGAACACCCCCATCTCCTCTAACCACACTTCCATAGCTTAATAGTTAATTTCCTGAGTACAAACTTTAAGGATACATGAGCAGATGCTCCTGGAACATTCACTGGTTTCCGGGCTTTTTGCAGCCGATGTCTGTTTTTAATTATCGTAATTAAATATGGATTGAATGATTATCGGGGCTTTTTTTTTTATGTACAATGCATATTAACCTATTTCATAACAAAATGAATATACCATTTTTGTATACCTTAAAATATGCAGTTTTTGTGCATGATTTTTAAAACAATTTTATTTAGTAATATTCCTGATCACACAGCAAGTACCTCACACTAACTATCATTTGTTTTGGCCCTGCTGTGGGTGGCATCTCATTGCAGTGGCATTGGACAAGAGACATATTCTGGCTGATGCTGCTGAAAGGATAAGGGACTCTGGCTGTGTGAAAGGGCCGAGGGGACTGGAATGTTTGCCACAGGTCAGGAGTGGCGCTTTCTGCTCTTTTGTGTGCTGTCTACAGAGGAGGTGTGGAATGCAAACTTCATGAGAATAAAAGGGACGAAAAGGAAAAGAGTAGCTGGGGGTCGCTGGGCGGGAGAGAGCCTTAAAAACAGAGAAAGAATGGTTGCAGAGCATTAGAAAGGAGTGAGCAGGGAAACGTTTTAGGATGGACAGAGAATAAACTTATTTGAGAGAGAGTAATACAGAGAAGCCCACAAGCTGTGCCAAAAGAGGAGAGTTAAAGCTGTTGCTGCAGCTGCACATCAGACACAATGAACACTGTGCAATGACAGTCTGAAGATCATACTGTGTCATTTCTGAATACTAAGTTATGACATTCTTATAACAGCTCTCCCTTATACGTCATTCAAAGAGTCTCAAGCTGATTCCTGTTGAAAAGCATCACTGTTCATCATTTGAAGCAACACTTTTTTTTCATTTATAAAGCTGAATAAAAAAGGTTGTTTAGAGGTTTTCCATTACAGGGCTGTAAAAGCAGAAAGCAAAGAGAAACAACAGCATGGTGCCAGTTACATCGGAGAAAGTAAACAGAGGGATTCCCAGATCCACTTAACCACTATGGCACAATATTCTGAACACATCACTTAATTTTTCCACTATTTCTATCTTACATTTTGTATTGAGAATGAAATTATTTTGTCTCAAAAGTCTAAAAACATGTGTTATGGCGACCGCAAACTGAAATTCAAATGTCTTCCACACAGAAGAAAGGTAGAAATAAATGCTGATTTGAATCATAACTAGCGTCAGTGTTTGGATTTACCTTAAGTACCTGTTTTCAACATAACTGCTTTGCTATTTAGATCAAAACACAATCACTGTGTTTTGTGCAGTAACAGTGAAGAGGAGACTAGGGTGAGCTTGAGTGCGCTCGCTGGTTGAGTTTATTTAGTCTATTAGTTTGAGCAGTTCATTTAACAGACATGGTCCTTAGATGTTAATTAGTTTAGTCTCCTGTCATCTCTCAATACTATAATTATCACCAGACTGGCAGTTCCCCTCGCTGGCCCAATGCAAAAGAGAACATTTCCACACACTTTCGCGTGGTCACATCCCTGGTTTGGCAACTTAACAGCAGGGTTAAGCAACTCTGAATAAATCTGTCTGAAAGCACAGCCCTGCATCCAATCCCTGCTCAGCTTAAGATCTGATGTTCATTTTGCTTTCTTTTAATACATTTTCAAATACTATGGTTAAAGGGAGTGCAGGAGTGATTAAATACCAAGCTGCCAATCTTATGCTATCTGACTTGCACACTTTGCCCACCGTGTACCGCAGGCAGATAAACCCAGAACACATGTTGCAGGATAGATTTGTATCACAGGGTGTGGTTTGGAATAAGCTCTTGTGTAAGTACACATGCTTTCTGATATATCAAGATACTATCATCCACAGTCAGTGGGTGGCACAATCACATTTCACTTGAGGTGCTTTCATAAATCAGAGGTTTTACCAGACTGACAGATTAACCTGAACATCCCCCACAAGCAAAATGTTCATGATTCAGTGTGTGTGTGTGTGTGTGTGTGTGTGTGTGTGTGTGTGTGTGTGTGTGTGTGTGTGTGTGTGCGTGCGCGTGTGCGTGTGTGTGTGTGTGTGTGTGTGGGAGTTAGTTTTATTTCCTTTCTTGATGTCAGCCATTTGCCTCGTTTTGACAAAACCGACAAAGCCCACATTTGACACAATCCCACTTAAAAGAATATTGTTTAGCAGTGAGACTATATTGCTGTTCTACAATAGCATACAGATGTTGGCTGTTTCTTAGGATCTACATGTGCAGAAAGAAAGCTGTTATTTTAGGCTCATTCATAATTCCGCTATAAATGGGAAAATAAAGTGACAATGGATTGCTCTCAGGCTCCCTTCCACACACATGGTCCACAAAGTTAAATTGACCATCATAATTCACTCATCTTTAAAATCCTTGTTATAGGGGAAGGACAGGATGTCATAACACTGTTCATCATCCAATATGCAACTAAATGACATCAAAAGCCCATTAGGAAGCAGTGGTGTAAGACATTAACTGATTTAAAGTGGTTACTTCATACTGACTGAATGCAGGGATAAAAGGTATTTATCTTTTAAACATACATAAATCAATTATTGGCAAGCTGAAAGAGTCAGCTGCCTCTTTCTTTGCAATATGCTTGCATATTCCCTCTGGCAGTTAGCAGGTTGTCCTGTTCTGGCATGTTCTTCAAAACAAGGAGAAGACCGTAGGCAGACTAAATTGAAGGCCCATTGGGGTCAATAATACTGAATGCTCATCACCTCCATCTTGGGGATTAATAAGGTTTCCAAAATATGGTGGTGAAAGATGACCCTCTTAGTGATTCAATGATAAGAGAAGTCCAACATAATTCATCAGCACATAATGACCTGCAGAGGGAGGAAGCGAAACTTCTAATTTATGAAACCACACCACATGTCTGGAATAGACTTCAAACTTCAATACTGGAAGCATCATTTATGTAGTCCCAAGAAAATTCTGAATTAATAAATTAAAATGACATATAGAGATATACCCTCAAGCTATTTTTCCCTCTTAAAATCTGTGAAAGATGTATCTCTTGCCAAACTTCCTGTGATTTTCAAAGTGTCCGTTAATTCATAACTACATGTTAAAACGCATATGGAGTTTAATTTAGTATCTTGGTCTTTCCACATGATTTGTCAATGTGTACAAAATAAAAATTGCTCTGTTGGTTTCTGCAGTTTTTTCTTTAGGATTAATTGACCTTTAAGTTATTTTAAATTATATGTTGAACATTGTTTACATCAACCTGGAAAAGGATTATCTATTTACCTTACACAAATTCTTATCAGTTGGATTTATAAAACCCTCTTGGTTAATGAAAGCTGACAGACTGCTGGAAGTAAAAAAATGACTTGACCTTGATTTTAATTGGAATTTTCATGCCCATTTAACTTGCCATAATTTAAAGCCATGGTGTATTTGACGTCAGGTATATTTTAGGGAAAAAATCCTTGTAACTTTGAAAAAATGTGTATTTGTAATTTGTCTGGTAGTGGGACAAAGGTACACAGCACATGCTCCGGAAATATTTCTCACCCAGAGTTCAGACTACCCACTGGACTCTTAGTAACTATCTGCTAAAAGCTGTTAGGAATGTGGCCCTAACTCAGGTTGGCTAAGCCGGTACTGAGAAGTTAGACTGCGAGGTCAGGGAGTTGTTTACCTACTAGATCAACCTCAATCTGTCCATTTATCTTGGTGTTTCTGACAAAACTTCTCCTATATTTAACTACTTTTAATGTTATTTTCTTATCACTCTACAATTTGTTTCTCCAACAATTAACTATCTTTGATGTTCAGGAAGTTGCATCTTTCATGTCGGTAGGGGGTTCCTTATTTGAAAGAATTCATTAAAGCTCATTTGTTTTGACATAATGTATTTACCATGGAGAAGCATTAACATGTTTTGGACTTTCATCGTAACTGATGTCATTAATGTTTAATAAGTTGCAGCTAAGAATGGGGTTTGGCTAGAAATAATGTGAAACAGTTCCTCTGGATAAAGGAGATAATTGTGACATTTAAATGGGTGTGTTTCTCCCTCTTTGTGTGGTTTGAGACTCTTCTCCCTTGAGGAATTATGGTTTGGCTTGTTTTCTCTGTATGTTCTCTCGGATTCAGCTCCAAGTTATTTTACAAAGGCCTGTTGTAGCTTGGACTTGAGAAACGTTATCTTTGACAATTTTCCAATTAGACAAGGTCTTCACAAGTCTTATCTTAGAGCATGTCTCAACTGAATAGCACAGTCTTCCTAGAATTAATTAGGCTTCTGGCAGAACTGTATTCAACCTGCACAGGTAATCAAACTACAGGCTTAAGTTTTGGCAGATGCATAGGACAGATGTCCCTGCCAGGATCAGTTTTCATGTGACTTTTTACAACCAATTTGTTCAGCTTATTCCTATCAGCAGTTTTTCTAAAAAAATGAAGTTGTTGTTTAATGCAAATACAATTCACTATGTTATACCTGTACAAATAGATGTAATACAAAATGGAGAAATGCTAAAATATCTGTTTTTAATTTGTTGACGACATGTAAAACAGGACATTTATGTCAGAACTTTCTTCATAAAAGAGTAACACAAAGTGGGATTAAATTGTTTTTCAATTATGGGGTTTCAAGCCAGATGTGCATGCTCCTGACCTAGTAGGCCATGACAACCTTTAACCTGAAATGATTTAGCCTCTAGCCTCTCTGTGACCAAGCTCGAGTTTGAACAGGCATGGAGAAACTGAAAGATTAGACTGATGGTGTGGATAACCTGCCATGGAAAGCAAAAACCTGACTGCCACTGGCCAGGGGTATTGTAATTGTATCTGAAGTTCAAAATGTGTACGTCCCACACCCTCCAAGTAATTTATAGAAAACTCAGATTATCAGTGGACGTTGAAAGTAGGAAATCAACTAAAAATAAGGAAATAATGAGATAAAATATTAATCCTCATCATTAATATTATGAAAAGGGTCACTGTTTTCAATCACTGAGACATTCTGTTCAATTCTAATTTAACAATATATTCAGATGTTGCCTCCAATATGGGTAATAGTTGAATACACTGGCTAGATTTAAAAATCAGGAAACTAACCCACATACAGTAAGTGACATAGAAACCAAGATTACTATGTCACTTACACTTATTAGGGTAAGGATCACTTTAAGAAGTGAGACCTAAAAAATTATCGCAAGTAATAATAATAATGATTGAAGGGGTTTCACTGCATCTCATCCATGCGTACTGACTCCTGGGACCGTCCTAATGGGAGGGAAGAGGCGTGGGAGGTGGAGAGAAGAGGGAGGGAGTGATGGTGAGAGGGAGAAATTGAATTAGAAGGGTAGAGCGATACTAAGAGGAGCCACCACAACAAAACTTCTCCGACCAACAATCAAGCAAGTGGAACTACAGACTTCTGTCCTTCTCTCTCCGCATGGTTCCTAGAAATATAACTTGTATAAAGTTTAGCTGGCGGAGGCAGAGGGGGGTCTCCGCTTGGAAAGATGGACCATTTAATAAGGAACAGGTCGCGCAGGAAAATACCGCTATGTGTTTTTATCCTGCTTCTCCTAACGACGACACATGCAGGTAACGTATTTAGTTAACCATATATGATGCACTGTCCCCTTTATCTGAGTTTCCGTGACTTTTTCCCAGGCACCATCATGCATCACTTGGTCCCATGCCAGCAAAGTTATTGGCGCAAACGAATAATATTTACTGCATTTTAAAGTCGGATTCTCCAGGGCCGTGCATAATTTGTACATACGTGATCTGAATGTAAACCTATGCATACGTATTAATATGCCGCGTGATTTCACAATTTACACGCATTTGATTGACTCAGTACTCCTTGTTCCAGCTTAAATTTGAATTGAACACATTTCCAATGTTTTCAATTTGAATGTCTCCTTGCTGCGTAAGGTGAGCTGCAAGACTCGCAGCGACCTCAGGAGATGTGATGTCATGTTTGAGTTTGCTTGTGACCAGCATCGGTTTACTGTGAAAGGGTTTAACGTTGGCTTGAGAAAGAGGGGAATGGCTGAACACTGACCGAACAGAGTAGATTAAAATTCCTGTCATAGATCTGTTTAATGTGCCCTATGCTCACATCTATGGTCTTAAGTGAAGGCGCTTTACACTCTTACTGCCTTAGTTATGATCATTCTGGCAGACTTCAATATTTAACATGTTTGTTTTGTAGGTAGCTCCTTGGTTCATTTTTTTTACACACTTGAGTCTTCTTCTAGGGTTGAAGTAGCCGGATTGATTGTTCAATTATCCACCTGCCAGAGGTGGTCTGTCACACAGCTCTCTCTCTCCATCTGTCAAACAGTGACCTGGTGTTCACATTTGTTGCACTTTCAGGCTTGTTCAGCAAGTGCTGCACCCATTTTAAGACTTCCTTGTCCTCAAGATAGCCAGTAACAACCAGCTTGTGCCATACATACTATATGTAATTTAGCGCACTGCTATCTGTCACCCACGCAGGTCTGCATGCCCTGTGGCTGTGTCCTGAGCATCTCCAACTGGCAGCAGACTATTTCATGCAGGTGGTGCCTTTAAATACTCCCTCAGCAGCAGGAGTTAACCCCATGGTCACCATAAGTGTTTAAAAATGTCTAATTTTCACTAGTGGCTATCCGCATGCACATACTTCATGGCTGGCATGATTTGTTGGAATCCATTGGCTGGCATAAAGTGATGGCAGGAGGAAGCAAGCCAACTAACATAATCACACTCAATTGACACAGCGGCTGTGGCGCCCACTGCTCTCTAATGAGGGCTGTGAATTGAGAGGCCGAGAAGATTTAAAAGTGCATGGGACATATGTTGGTGCTGATATGGCTGTCTTAGATATGTGCATGGGGTTGATAATGTGTCTGCTTCTCTGAGTCTGTGCGATTTGTGTGCAGCTGTGTGTGTATTACAGTGCCAGAATGTTTTCCCATATGCTTTCTGTGTGTGTTTGAGAGAGATGAGAGAAGACTTTGTTTGCTGACAGGAAGGGAGACATTCACACATGCACACGTCCACAGCTAGTTTCAGTTCGAATCCTCTGTTCTTTTGCCTCAACACAGTTTCGTTCAGTTTTTCTTTCTTTTTATGTTCTTGAGAATAGAGATTGTTTGTTTTTATTTGATATGCCTTATCTCTTTTTAACATCAACGTTCAACACTTGCTCATTCCCTGCCTCATCCTTGACTGGTTCCATGAGAGAGGGGAAATCGTGCGTACCACCCCCTCACTGCGTCCCGTTTGATCAAGCCTCCTTTCCAATCCTGCACCAGACTCCCAATGGAGGATTGCCAGCCTTGTTCGCCTTTGATCCATCAAACATGAGTGGCAAATGAAAACAAATGAAAAAGGCAGCTGAATTTAGCAGGATAGAGAATAACACAATATTTTTTGTATGCCTGTTAAAGCTGTAGTGTATTTTTTTCTGTTATTGAAGTTTGTGTTTCTGTAATGGAAACATTAAACATCAAAAGTGTCAGAGATGCTGATGTCTCTCCCTAGTTGCTGATGCTTCATGTATCATATCAAACTGCTTCTCAGACTTTTAGATGAGGCAAATGTTTGGAATCCCCCCACGTTTTTATTATGTAGAAATTATGCTTTGACTCTTAATGACGCCGGATTGCAATCTATAATATTCAACACACATCTGGCTTCCAGAGACTCAGTAACACCCTTCCCCTCAGGCTCCTATGGTTCTGTGTTTCTGATAACTGGATACTTCAATAAGCTGTATGTGGGGCTAGTTGTAGATGCTTCCTGTAGAATTGCAATGAACAGAAATCAGAGGGGCTGATTTATTTGCAGTGTCCCCTTACATGTAATCTGCCTCAATGTCATTTATGGGCCTCAGAAAAGTGTTATCATATTCATCTATCACGGCACATTTCAATAGAGACCACAGTAGTAAGCTTCCCTTCCAAAGCCATCTGTAGAGTTTTGAAAACAATTTGCTACCCTCACTGACATCGTGACCTGGGTCATGTTTCAACTCCTCTGAACCTGCCAAATGTCCCTTAGACACAAAGCCGCAACACAGAGGCCCACAACTGGTTAAGAATGTATTTAAAGTATCCATCAGAGACACAAAGGAACATAACTTCTAAAGGAGCATGTGCATATACCTGTCATACACATGGTGTTCTACTTTGATTTTGCCAGCCCTGGTGTTACAATCCAATAATAGCTGCTTCAGAGTTCTAATGTCTGAGAGACTAAATGACAGCTCTGGGCTGAAGCTTGAATGGGCTCGGTCGTGTGTACACTTGCATGTTTATATCCAGGTAATCCTCTGTGCCTTAAGGTATGTGCACACATGCGCATATGAACTTGTGTGTTTGTACTTCTGTATTTGTTGTGGTGGTGTAACATGTTGCATATTTATGAGGACCCAATAGCTTTTGTAGTATAAAGAGATTAATAACATCTTCCAACAGCAGGTCATTTTAAACCTTCTCCCCACCTCTTAAATGTACTTGATATAGTGCCAGGGGGCAATTGTACTCATGCAGTGGGAATAATAGTAAGGGGATGAAAGTTCTGTAGTCAGAACAGTAAAAGGAACATCCTCAGAAGTATATCAGTACAAATGTGAGTGTGGAGCGGCTGTCCAGTTATGGGCCTAGTGGGGCAGGTGTTTTCTCTGAGGGCCAAGAAGCTTTTTGGCCTGTTAGCCTACCATAATGTGAACAAACATGAACAGAACAAACTGTAGTAATGGAAGAATGTGGTGCTGATGTGTTTTGGAAGGAAAATGTGGAAGCAGATGCCACCAGAATCATGCAGCTTTAACACCAAAAGTAACAACAGGAAGCAGCCACTGACATATCAGCACAGCATCCTAAAACAAACTAAAACTAATGTTGTGTCGTTCATGTTGAGTTTATCATTGTAGTTAGAAGAGGATCAGTCTGCAGATTTCTCAGAGACTCTACATTGTAGATTTAATGAGAGTGAACATTCTTCTTGATATAAAGAAATACAACTTGAATACAGAAGACCAATTAACACTCCCTATTGCTTTCCCTTGTCAAATTTGATCAAGTAAACACATGTAAAGCTATTAATAATGTGGTATTACAATTTTTTTTTTATAAAGATCACACACTTAAAATGTATTAAAGACTTAATGTAAGACACTTTTGGTTGCATTTATCATCACTTATATTGTCTCCTAATACTATTGATGACCTCATAACCCTTCAGTATTTGGTACAGTCAAAGCAGTTCCCAGCAGCCTGCTACACAACAGCTGACTTGACTTGTTCCTAAACTCTAAGCGATAACTCAAAGCAGACCCAACCACAAAGCGGGGCGATAACTATCTCTGCCTTTCAGTTTGCATACTTCCAGTCCAACAAATGTCTGCCTGTTACAGTAAATGAACCTTTCTAGCACATTCTTTTTCGTTTTAATAACCTGTTTACAAGAAAAGAGCAACGTGTGTGACAGATTAATACAGTAGTCTAAAGTGCTGTTTTTTTCACTCTGAGGGCATTATAATTAAGCTGCACATAAACAGTGTGTGCAGGCTGTAAGGCTATACTATTGTATTGAGTCAGAGTATCAATCTTATTTGGCTTTTCATGCGTTTACATTTTCATCTATTCAGAGCTTGTATTACCTCTCCTCACCTCATTGTGTTATTGTCCACTCACAGCAGTGACCCAGACAAAAGGTCACACCCACCGCTAATTAGATTAAGGCTGTTCTTCATGGAGCCTATGAGAAGCTGTGACTTGATTTATTCAACCACTTAGACTAGATCTGTCATCAGTTTTCCCTATTAATCACCACATGTGTTACAGCTTGGTCACAAAAGGTTTTCTGAAGAAATTCCCACTGAACAGTAGTTTTTAAGGAGAGTGGAATTTCAGAGAAAGAGTTGATGTTCCTTTACTCATCTCAGGGTTGTGGTCCATGGTGGGAAATGTCCATTGCCCGGATTTGTTTTGGCTTAATTTATTGTAAAAATCCCCCAAGTTCCCGACAGAGTAGTATTGTTTATGTGCAAAAGTTGTATTTCCAGGCTAAGTTGGGAGTGTAGGTGGAGTGAGTCATAAAGACTGTCTTCAGACATATTAGCAGTGGAAACACAGAACACATTATGTCCATGTATAACTGAAGCGGTGTTGAGTTGTATGACCGCAGTATCACACGGCCACATAAGAAACACAGATGTAGACTGTCTGGTGGCATTTCCAGGGGCTATAGTGTGATCTGTGTTGTCGAGCTCTTTTCTGTCAGTTAGACTGTGGTCAGCTCTGTCACTGGACAGACATGGATGTCTCATACTGTAGAAAGAAAGAAAAGCACAAGAAAAAAGGATGCAGAAATGCCAGATGTCTGTGTAATTGCTGAATGTTTGAGATCCTTCCCATGTACTCTGACCTCTTAGTGTGATTGGAAAACTCTCTGAGTCATCATTCCTCAGAGATCCTGTGATGCTATTTCAAACATGTTGAGCCATAAGTAGCGTGGATAGCATGCTGCACAGGCCAACATAATAACCACAAGGTTGTGAGATCTGTCTCAGTGACCATATCTAACAAGTGATACTTAAGACAAACTCTTGCTACGTTCCTTTAGAAGTAACACCATTTGACAGATGAGATAGGGACATTCAAACCACAAAGCCTAATGAGATGCAAGCAGAGCCTGCTCGGACAGTCAGTGCTGCAGGATAGATAAAGAGCCTGCAATAATTGGCACAACTTAAGGTAACATAAAGGGATTCAAAGCAGGTTATAGATCACTATCTATCCTGTATTGCTCCATAGATACAGACTCCAGCCGCCTTCCACATATTTTATGCTTGTATTCGAGTATATTTTTGCAGCAACTTTAATGGATGGATCCAATGAAGTTCAGCACAGGTTTTCGCCTGTTATTGAATCCGCTTGCCTAACTTATAACAGCTTATTTTGGACAATCGGCTGTGAGATCCCTATTATTCTCTGCACGTTTATCTGACAGATCATTGTGAATGCAGTTTCTTGTTTTGGAGGAATTTCTGCTGCTCGTCTCAGATTTCTCCCTTTGGCATTGTTACACATCTCGACTGTTCTCTGTTGTCTTGAGAGTGTCAGAGGTCATCAGTCTCCTGACAGCCCATTGCTGAACATGTTTAGAAAGGGGCCACAGCGATTTTCATAACACATATTTGTTGAGGCAGAAATGCACTTTATGTGGTTCTTAGGGAGATAGAGTCTTTGAATAACTTGAAATTCTTAGAGAAAAACTAAATAAAATTGAAGGAAAGTTAATTGTGTTATTTTGTTTTGAGATTATTTTGTCAGGTGCTCTCTTGGACAGGCTGACAACAAATCAAACATTCCTGCTAAATAAAACCCATGTTGTTTCAATTTAGAAGATTATTCAGACTTATGTCTTATGACCACTTGTTCTCCCTGTGCATGTGTATGAATGAGCGAGAAAGGAAGAAAGATAGACTGAAAGTCAGCACCAGTCAAGGCCAGATCAGAGCTAAAAAGAGTTCATTTGGGATCAGAAAATTAATGAAATACAAACATTAGGAACTAGGACCCAGACATGATGATAAGTGCAAAGTTAGTTTAGTGTTTCGACAAATATGCAGATGATTATTAAGCTTTTAGTTAAAAGAATAAAAGACTCTGGCACTCTGGCAAGGCATGCCTTTTCTTTTTTTGCTTCAAAAGCAGAGGTCTGATAAGGGCTTTCGAGGATGCAGCTAACTATCTTAATGTAAATGTCAAAATGGTTGCAAACAAAATATTCACTCTTCTTGCTAAGCAACCAGCATTGTCATTTATCGGCATTTCTTTTATTGGGCACCTGTATCAGGCAAAAAGACATCGCGAAGTGCATGTGAAATCAAAAACAATATCAGGGACTATATTCATTAACCATTGAATATGTAGGTGATTTGGCTGTGATATTTTTAAGTCAACACCTTATTCCTTGACATTAAGGTCTTGGTTGACTGTCATGAGGGTTAGAGTAGATTTAAATATTATCTTAAAAGACTGTGTGTGGTGAACACACAGGGGGGGAACACACAAATATAACTGTATGGGGGTTCAGCTGTTATAAGCCAGCATCCTCTTTAATTATTGAATATACACTGCATGTTTATTACTCGATATGAATAAAAACATAAGCCCTATGGTCTGAAATACCTTTAGATCTGCTACCTACCAAATGTTTTCCATTGTTGGAGCCTGGCTATAATTCACAGCTTAACCTATTTACAACCCTGTTGCCATGCTAGGGGACTGAGAAGGCGAGCTCACAAAGCTGCTTGTAATAAATGGCCTCTGCTATACAAACAAATAATGCCATAAAATGCAATGTGGTGTTTTCCTGCATGCAGAGCCTGGGCAACTGTATACTCTAGCAACATGTTTAATTAACAAGGGGGAAGAAAAGGCCATACTCTGTATTAGCGGCAAGAGCTACAGGAGGCAATTTGGGTTTAGGATCCTCATTTCAGATGCCTGGAATGCTAAGTGCTGAACAGGCTCTCTCCAGCAGCTGGTGGGAGCCTGACTAGGCACAAAACTCTGATCCTGACTAATGCTCAAGGCAGCCCTTTATCAACATACATTCGACAACATGACCAGGGGACTGTGAATAAAGCTGAGGCTTATTGTAATGAGAGAGCCAACACTGGCAGATACTTCAAATCTACAGACACATCTGTTCATCAAAATAAATCCCTATCTTAAGAATACATAAGATTGGTTTTCCTGTAATTCAAATCAGCTTGTTTCAAGAGTTTTCATGAGAGAACTATCTCTAGATAGTATTGCAGTATTGAGCCTTATTCTGTTTGTTTTTTTAGATTTCTAAATTTGATAAAACCTGAAACAAGGGGAAATGGAGAACAAATCTTTGTCTTAAACTAGATTTAAAACAAAGTTAGATGACAAGTTAGGACAGATGTTCTAGCTGTAAGAATACATGAATCATTGATGCGCCTATTTATGCCCATGAAGTGTTTAAATTGTGATAAATGCGATACGCACATATTGCTGCTCGCTGGTGCATAGTGAGCGGTGTGCAGGTGTCAGCTGTCAGGTGTGTTGCAGTAGGATTATGGGTTAGTCTGTGTACCACCCCTATCCTATAATAACCCCCACAGAAGCCTGGCCACCTGCCGCCACATCTCAGAGGAGCCTGTCTCTTCCGACAACTAGGAAGCAGGAAGCCTCCGCACTTTAAAAACAAGCTTCCAGCCACACTAAACCCTGCTCTTCAGCTCTGTAACAACCGGCACTTAACTGAGCCAGACAACAAAGTGCTGTCATACTGATGTGACTCAAAGCATGCTTCTGCAATCGGCTATGAGTTCCAGCCTTTCATAATATTTTATAGTTTTGTCCAAGGCTATAAAATAGGAAATCTTTTTTTAAATAAAAAACTGTCTACTTTAAATCTGTGGAATTAGGAATAGTCCGGCAGCATCAAATCATATTAACCAACATATTTATGTTATCTGCTGTATCACAATTTGCAGAAGGTTAACTTGTTTCCTTTCTTTCCTTTTCCAGCTAATCCCATTGACGTTCTGCAAGTGCTGGAGCTGTCAGAGAACATGGAGGGGGTCTCCTTGGAGGCCGGTCTCTGTACCAGCAGGAAGGGTTTGGAGGAGCCCGACCTGGCCTACAAAATGGACAAAAACATCCAGCTCAGCGCTCCCACCAAACAGCTCTTCCCTGGTAATTGACTTTTTTTCTAAGTGGGATTTAAAAAAAATTGCAGAATCTATTAAATGTGACACTTTTGAGAGGGATTCTTCCCTCAGTAGAAACCTTAAAACATCTGACTTCTAATTCTCTTTACTCCTCCTTGTGAGTGTTCACTGCTTTCGTGGGCAATATTTTTCATCATTATTATCTTTACTCAAGTCTCACTGGCAGCGGGTGGTGCCTGCATGTTATAAAAATATCCACTCCCTGCTGTGCTCTCTCGTGTATGACCTTCTCTTCTCTCCTCTCTTTTCCTCTCAGACTCCACGTTTCCTGAGAATTTTTCCGTGATGGCTACAGTAAGAGCTAAAAAGGGCTCCCAGTTCTTCCTGCTCTCGGTGTATGATGTCAATGGGGTGCAGCAGCTGGGGCTCGAAGTGGGCCGTTCGCCTGTCTTCCTATATGAGGACCAGCAGGGGCAACCCACACCAGAAATGTACCCAATCTTCAAGAAAATCAACCTAGCGGATGGAAAGTGGGTATTTTGAGCGTAAAAGTCTCCATTCAAGCAACAAAATAGCTGTCTTTCTTTTCATGTGATGGCACACAGCATCTCATCTGTGTGTTTGAGAGATTTCCCAGCTCTGTATAATATACAATGAATGTGCATGTATAACTTCCCCAAGGTTTCAATTCTGAGGCGGGTGTCTGATTCATACAGCACACTTGATGTTCTTGACCTTAAATGTCCTAATGAGTCCTAATGTCTTAATTAAAGAGGTGTATAAAACCTTTTCGTATTGCTGATTCTGCTGGGCAACAGAATTCTCTTCAGACACTAATGTCCATTAATTTTCCTTCGCTCTTTGTTCTTTCAGATGGCACAGGATAGCCTACAGTGTGCAGGGCAAGTCTGTGACCCTGTACTTAGACTGTCAGAGAATAGAGACACTGGATCTGCTGCGAGGAGACGACGCTGTAGTCAGCACAGAGGGTGTCACTGTATTCGGAAGACGGCTGCTTGACGAAGAAGTATTTGAGGTAGGATATTGTCAAAGTATGGGAAGTTTGAATATATTATGTATTGTGTTCAAACAATGAAGGTGATTGCCAGCAAATGTGTTTAGGCATCTCTTGTTGAGGCAGACAAAGAAAAGGTAGTATGTGGGTTATCGGTAAAGGTCCTGGGTGTTAATCGATTCCTGAACATATGGGGAGCCTACATCAAATAGTTTGTATCTATATGCAGAGGCGGACTGGCCATCGGGACGAATCCCGATGGGCCGGTACTGAAGTGGGCCGGTCGGACGATGTGGGCCGGTTGGATAAGTCACTAGCACCCCCCCTTCCCGTCGCCAATTTACTATTGGTATTTACTTGCGGTACCAAGGTGGGCCGGTCGGATAAGTCATTAGCACCCCCCCCCCCGTTGACAAGTTACTAGCGGTATTTACTAGCGGTATCGAGGTGGGCTGGCGGTACCGAAGTGGGCCGGTCGAGAGTCCCGGGCTGATTTTCAGTCCCAGTCCGCCCCTGTCTATATGGCATGGTACAATTTACAGTTTTGTCTGAGAAACAGTCGGATAAGAATAATATAAAATAAATTACTAAATTAAGCTAAGAAAACATTTAACAGGGAACATCATAGTTCAAGGGGCTATGGGGCGACAGGGGTTTACCGTCACTCAAAGGCAGCAAGAACAAAGCATTTTCATTGCAAAGCCAAGTATTGACACATTCTCTATGCGGTTGGACATTGGAAACATGTTGTTTTCTTTGGCCTCTTCCTGTGATTGTTCTGACTTCCCTCAGGAAAAAAACCTGCTTCATATCTTTGTTTATTTCTTTTAATTGTTAGTTGTATCAAAGAAACATTGGGTTTTTCTAAACGGCATCTACCAAAAAAAAGTAAAGCACATTGAATTGTGTCAAAGGTGCATCATTATGATGGGAAAACGTGGAGGAGCACAAAGCTTCAAACTAAGCCATGGGAGAGGTTCCAATTCCTTTATTTCTCTGCGGTAACCTTGATTGCCACAAGTCATTCTTTGTGCTTTCCATGACAATATACAACCACTGCTCCATTGTCATTCTCAAAGAGGCTCCACACATCCCAAATCTCTCGCCCACAGCATGAAATAGAGATCAGCTCAAGCCCTTTCTCCTGCCATGCCTTCGAGGGTCTCTGCTCAGCAGGAGCACTAAAGAGTAGAAAAAGATAGAGAGAGGTATAAAACATATCAAATTCAGAGAAATTAAATCCCCCCAAATCTTTGTCGCCTGAGACACCGAAAATAACCAACAGTTTATAAAAGGGAACACACTATTTAACTTAAGTAGAGTACAGAGGAAGGGGACAGAGGCTATCACCCCCTATTGGCCTAATGGACAGAAACCACAGCTTTCTTCACTTTCTCCAGGAGAAAACAGATGTCCAAGTAAACACTTATAGCCTTCGGGGTTTGTGTGTAGTCAATAACTACCTTCCTCACCTTGTCCACTCATTACCCTTAACTCCTCTATTAACCTTACCTCAGTTACCCCTCCCATGCAATACGTTACTCTCCGCTCCCTTCCTGCCCTTCCCTCTCACATAACAGGCATTCCAGTTTTTAAATGAATTTATATCCCACTTCAGTAAGGAAATGTGTCCCTTGTTGGCTCTATAAATTCCCCTTTTTAGAAACAAAAAAGACAGTTGCATCTTTGGCCTTGCTCCAAAAACACTCATGCCATTATTCATCATCCTAAAAACGATTTGTTGTGGAGAGTAAGCCCCTTCAGAGGATCCAATCAATCCTTTAGTCCGATCATATTTTCTGCGGTTATTCTGGTCATTTTATTAAAGTTCTAAAGAAGCTCAAATGAGCCATCCGTTTAATTGTTCTTTGACACATGTGATGGTAAAATAAGTGAATTCACAGCTTTGTGCATATCTAGGCCTCAGTGTTACACACCTCTGGTGAGGCTGGTACCAGGGGGAGGAGAGATTAACAGGCTGACCTCGGCCCTCTGTTCCCAGGCCCTGGTTCCGGCCCAGTGTGGGAGCTCAGCGTGGGAGCATTGGCAACGTGGTCAGCCACTAATGTCTCTATTGCTTCCAGATTGTCCTACAAATGACTACAAAAGTTTGGTGTTGAAATGTAACAAACATTAAACTGTCCACCAGCCTGGTTGTGCTCCTTTGGCCGCTGCCTGCCCTATTTGTGCCTCTGACACGCTGGTTGCTTCGATAAGATCCAGCCAGAGTTTATTTGTTAGGAAATTCAGAACATTTCCGTTTCGATTAGGGCTGGAAATAAGATGTTTTTGGCTCACTTTTACAGGCATGTTTAAACCCAAACCTGTCAAGCATATCATTAAAGGGCTGCTTTATGTAAATACTTAGCACCCCATTGCTTTACAAAGGAAATTGTAGAAGCGCATTAAAACGGTCAAGGTCTATTTAAGTAATATTTTGCCCTTGGTAATAACTTGCGTCTCAAGGTGGCCAGAGGTTTTTGATTTGTTGTGAGCATCTGCTGCATTTTAAACAAATAAGGAGAATCCACATGTTGTTTTCCTTCTGTGAGCTTACACTTTTGGCTTTTCTTTCACAAACACACGAGTACTTCATTGACGAGATTGGAATCTGATTACGGTACTGCAAATGAATCTGCACCTCATGTAATGTCTACTTATTTGTGAATTGGTGAAGGGAGGTTACTGTTTGCTTTCTGGCACCACACACCTTTTTGCAGACAGCTGGGGAAAGCAAAGAGGTCACTCTGAAACACTAATGAACCCTTGCCAACAAAGCCATGTGTGACCTCATGTGTGGATTCAGCTGAGGTGTTTTCCCTTTCTGTGTCCTCTTCAGAAGTCTTTGCCCTGTCCTTAATGGAGAATGGCAGCGCTTGCATTATTTTGGGCAACACTTTACTCAATCTGTCTAGGAGAGCTCCTGCTGGGAAAGAAAACAGGAAAACTTCTCTGTGAAAGTGTTTTCTTTGATCTCAAATTGAGATTGGATTAGATTGGAATAACTCCCCCCACTGCTTTTCTCTCTGTCTCTCACCTCAGAGTGCAATATTTTCCTTTGCATAACACAGGCTTCTAGCTGAAACAGCGAGGTAAAAGGATTAGTGGATAAGAATTTTTTTTTTACGTTTGATGTCATAAATGAAAGCATAATGTCCACGCTTATTCCTATGTTTACAGTTTCCTGCATGGTTATTAAGACTTTAAATAGACTTGCATTGTTGATACAGCAGAGGCTGAAATGGAAGATATATGAGCCGTTGCCGTGTCACAAATACGATATTTTTTGATTGATTTCACCCCTGGCCACTAAAGCCTAATTAATGAGATTACAATGGGACTATAATTACCACAACATCAAGCAGTTAATTTGACGCCTTTTATCATAAATGGTTGCCCAGCTGTCACTGGATAACATTTCGCCCGGCAATACAGTATGTTCGCAGTGGCCTGTCAGTTACATGGACTCCTATCAATAATGTCATCTAAAAGTTCTCAAACACTTTGCCATTATGGCCATCTAAGTTTATTTCTAGTTAAAAAAAAGTGTGTTCTTTCTTAAATAATAGTATTTTCTTTTTGTTTTATCATACATTTTTTTATTGCAACATCTTCAATTTACAACACAGTACAGAAGACAATTCAGGTTGCACAACATTTTGGATTAATTCAATCCCATCCCTCTATCCTACATCTCACTCACCTACCCACCCACTCAGTATTTATTGATTGTAATATAAGTAAGAAAGTATTTGTAAACCATTGGCGTTTTAATTTGATAATTCTATGATTAATAAGTCAATCGACAATTAATATACTAAGTATCTTAGCTCAAAATAGCATTATGTAATAGTTTAAAGTAGACAGAAGACAGAGTGATGTTGAATGTAAGGCTGTTGAAGGTAACAGAGGCTCCGGGCTTAGTGCTGCAGGGTGCAGCAGTGCTGTCTGTGTGTGAGTTTGAGTATAGACACTGGCTTTGCCTCCAGGGCTGGATAGAAAGTGAAAGGTTCTGACAGGGGGGTGAGAGAAAGCTATTTGACTGTTTCGTGTAAACAATCAAACTTCTCCTGGAGTTATGGGAACTCAGAGAAGCTGTGGTCAGTAGCAATTGTAACTCTAGTTTGATGATGCTACTGTATTATACAGTATCTTGCTTTACATCTATGAACGCAGTTCTGTTGTTCCCCTACTCTCTCTATTCTTTTGATACATGTTCAATCTACTGGTACTTGTAACATCTCTTCACTGTGTAGTGTAGCAGCTGCTGTACAGTATGTTTCTGTCTGCTTCTTCTGTATGACTGACGTTATAACTTCTATCATTTCTGTCCGCCTGTATTTCAGGGAGATATTCAGCAACTACTGATTCTGGAGGATGCCAATGATGCTGCCGAATACTGTGTAAACTACATACCAGACTGTGACTTTGATTTGCCCTACACCAGCAAATTGCCAACGATTCATGAGGTCAGTACTTCCACTAACAGCAGGCAATGCCTTCAATTAAAAAACGTGCGCAAATCTTGGTATAGTTTTTGGAAAGTTGCTACAGTGAAGTAGAGTATAAGGTCAACAACTGAAGTCTGCTTATTTCAATGCATTCTATTGTTTTGATTGTTTGATTGAATAAGAGTTTTCCGTAGTTTAGTAGCTCTGTGTTTTATGATAGTTGCTTAAGTGGGCTTGCAGAAGCACTTGCTTCACAGCCAACTACTACAAGCAGCCCAAGCACGCATATCAATAGAGCTATGACTCCCTAAGACTTGTATGATTTATAAGCAGCCAAGAGTCCGAGCCAAAATAAGGTCTGAGTATAGTGCAAGCGTGCCGAGTCTGTTTGAAAAAAGATAGATAGAAGAGGCCATCAGTCAAAGGAGAAGTGTCTTCTTTCAAATGCAACAAAGTGCAATCTTATGACTGACACACACACACACACACACACACACACACACACACACACACACACACACACACACACACACACACACACACACACACACACACACACACACACACACACACACACACACACACACACACACACACACACACACACACACACACACACACACACACACACACACACACATAATTCAAAATGATATAATAGCTCTTCCCTTCCTCCTTCATTCATGGATATAAATTACTGTATATTTATTTGGTGTTGTGTGAAAGAAAGAGATAAGAAGAAGGGAGGCAGCCAGAGAAATAGAGGCCAATGGAAGCTGGACTTCAAGGATGACATGATTTTAGCTGAACACTTACATTTCTCATGTGTTCATTTTTTGTCACCACGTGCTTACACTAATATTTGTGTTCCCACATGTGACAACATTTGAGTCTGCACGCAAATGTGTGTGCTTGGTCACTGATTATTCTCCAGAGATGGCACTCTAATGGTAGTGTTAGGCCATTTTCATAATCATTCAGCTGGCTTTTAAAGAACTACAGCTGACAAATGAGCTCTGAATCCAGAATGTCAACATCCGTCATTCCACTGACCTACTTCTCATCATTTCTCCTTAAACACTGACCTTGTTTACAAGTGGATCCAAATCACTTCTCTGATGACTTTTCCAGCCTTGGCCTTATGAGTCATTTTCAAATCACTTACATGCAATGGACATCTCACTGCAGTATGAAACAACCCATATTTTCTAGAGCACACAGAATTAGCATCTCTTTAGGACCATAAAGAGTGACCCCCTGACCCCACAAAGCATCACGAGCAAACAACTCTACATTTGTTTGTCCCTCTTTTTATGTTTACTTTGGGTTTTTGCCAGCTCAATGGGAATCACAGTAGATGTCTCGCCCTATAAGAGTGCTTGTTTGCAATACTACTTTACTGTCTTCGGCTATTTCTCTTATTGTGTTTTCATTCACAGCAGTGTTGGTTTAACCCCCATTCTCTACCTGTGCCCTCATTCTTGCATTCCCTTTCTCATAAAAGAAGTCCCAACTTGCGCCAGATGCCTTGATGCAAAGTGACCAGCCCGATGAACAAAAGAAGCATTCCAAAAAGGACAAGAAAGACAGAAAGAACAAAAAGAAGAGAGACAAGGACTCTAAAGGGAAAGGCAAAGGCAAAGGCAAAGGCAAGGGCAAGGGCAAGAAGGGATCCAGAAAGAAAAAACATGGAGAGGGTTTCGAAGATGGCTTTCTCAGAGTGTCCACAACACTGCCGGAGTATCTATCCCAAGAACCTTTTCGGACCACAGCATTTCCAGAAATGAAAAGCATCTTAGAAGCTTTCATCCCCACTGAATTCTTCGACAAAACCCTCATGGAGATGCCCACACATGAGCCTGACTCTACAGCTGAGGCCAGCACGGTGCTGCCCAGTGCACTGCCTGAATCAAAGGTTACTGAGGAGGTAGAACAATTCACTTGTAGATGCCCTCCACCCCCACCCCATCCTGCCATGTTGACTGATCACTCCCTTAATACCTCCTAACCATAGCAAGCACCTCTTCCCTTTCCAGTTTCTTACCACCACCACTAACCAGCACCATCATAATCATCACCTTTACTACCAGAAAGCAGGGAGAACGCATCTTTGACATTTTTGATGATCTTACTATATGCCTTCTTCCTGTGTGTTTTTTTGTGAGTTTTTTTGTGAAACATGCATGATATGGAGGTTACATACAGTATTTTCTTATATGTTAACCTGCAGAATAATTATTGCGTTTAGAGGTCATTCAATGTGAATATTTGCTAAATTTTGAATTATGAAAATGCCAAAATAACTTTATATCATTTTTGTTTTAAATCCAATAATTGTTTTAACCTCCCACTGAAGCAAACAAGGAATGATTGTGTATGTTTCCTTCATGTCTATTATCTGCTAATTAACCAAGTAAACAAATGCTTCATGCACACGCTGTTTCTGTAGCAGTGACAATCTCTGCCATGCTGCCACATAAATATGATGCAGCCCATCAGCTAATTACACTCCAGCAATGTCATTAACTGCACACCTGTCAACTTATCCTGCATAATCAACACATCAAATAAAACTGTTTTGCTAACATTCTTATCGTGCGTTACAAAATGTGCTTTAACTTGGAAGCACTGCGTGCTAATGAGAAGAGCTCAGTGTCCCCTGCTTCATATCTGCTATGACTCATTGAGCCCATGTGTTGGCCCGCAGGAGGACAAGCCAGTGAAGGAGCCAGTAATGGAGGAGCATGGAGATGACCTTTACGGAGACCTCTACGATGATCTCTCAGTTTCCACGGTAACGGCGGGCCCCAATGTAACAGATTATGAGGTAGGTTCATTGAAAATGCGAGAAACTTCCCAGCACAAACAAATTACGAGTTTATTTTTGTATTTACTACACCTGAATGGAGTTTTTTTTCCTTAATAGGTTCTTGATTATGAATATTACAAGAATGACACAGAGCCAGAGTATGAAGAGTATGAATTATACGAAGAAGGCTTTGACTTTGCAGAGCGGGAAGGAGCAGAGACGTGGGATGCAGAGGTAATTCTCAACATGAACTACATCAAATCAGTAGTCAGAACTTCAAATGCAAGTGTCAAGTGATTTGTAAAAATCTACATCCATCCGTTTCTCCTCCTCAGGTTGAACTCAGAGCAGAGAAAGGCCAGAAGGGAGAGCCAGCTATTATTGAGCCGGTGAGATGCAAGAGACATTTAATGAATAGCATAGTAGCTTTAGTTATAAGCATGGGAATGAGTTAATACTCTTCTAATTGTGTCTGTCTGTGCCTGTTTCTAGGGCACATTAGTAGAAGGACCCCCAGGACTACCAGGCCCACAGGTAAGCCTTTTCACTGTCTGAATACAGAAGGAAATGGAACTTTTGACAATGCCTCGTCTCTGTGACTGTACAGGATGTGGCACAGTGGAAAATAAGCAGGAACTGTCCAGATGTGGTGCAAGATGTAATTTTATAACCATCAGGATGCAATATGTTGTTTTCCGAATAGGAAATACTTTTTCAACCCTAAAAATACACCCCTGTATGAAAATAGTTTCCTAATATTTAGTGTGCCATTAACACACAATGGGGTGTATCCTTACAAATAAGTAACCATACTTTGATTCAAAACGACATAAAGGAATGAAAAGCAATTATTGTCAGGCTTTTGAAGGCTTTCAATAATACATAGAATAGAATAGGCAGGCGTGTGGCGCAGTGGATAGAGCATTGGTGTTCGGATCAGGGGAGCACAAGTTCACACCCCACTGCAGTCAGCATGTCGTTGTGTCCCTGGGCAAGACACTTCACCCAAAATTTCTCCTGTGGGGATTGCTCACAGTATTGAGTATGTAAGTCGCTTTGGATAAAAGCATCTGACATGTAATTTAATAAGTTAAATAAATATTCCAAAATAAATGTGTGTTTCAGTGCTCTGTATGTTTCCTCCACAGGGGCTCTTCGGCCCAGCTGGACCAACAGGCCCTCCAGGACCCAGAGGAGACCCTGGTGACCTGGTGAGTGCAGCTTAGGTCATGACCTGGGCCCTTATGAGTAGTTTGACACTCCTTCACCTTTGGGACAAAGCTTGGGGCTTAACTGCGATGTGAACTGAGCCTACTGGACTTAAGGGATGGAAGTTGACATTTCTACTGATCATAATTCCATTGTTTATAGATTTATATTTTGCAATTTTTCCAAAATCACATTGGTTTCTCATACAGCATTTCTGTGTAGTATGTGTATTCACTCTCTGTCCTAAGCGGCTTGTTGGAGCTCCTGCCCCCCCTCCCCTCCCTGTGAGCCCAGTGGCCGTCTGCGAGACAGCGAGACACAGCGAAACCCAGCCCGAAACACACACACACCCGCAGCCTGGCTGGGAGTTTGTGTGTGTGCTCAGGCTGAGTTCCATGGTGTCCCGCTGTCTCGCCGACCCCACAAAAGTGAGCCAGCTCACACTCTCCGACCCCTCGCAGCAGTGAGCCTCGCAACGTCCCACCGAGTGTGTGTGAGGAAGTCCGCGGATTGGTCCAAACATATCCATTTGGACCAATCTGCGGAGCCGTTACGTTACGTCACTATACCCAAATACGTCACTGTAACCAGGAAGAAAAAGAGAAATCTCCAACGAGGCGTTCTGGGGCAGCATAGACAGGTATTTTCTGTGTTAGAGTTTTACTCGCTACAGGGTGTACTTTGAGGGTTTGTGACTCTGTAGACCATTGACATGCATAAAAAGCTACGTAACACACGGGACGGGTAATAAGCAGAAAAGCATGAAATGGCATGGGACCTTTAAGCCTATACACTACAGATGTACACATACTATTTAACACTCTAAGGATTTAATTAATTTAATAATTATTGGAATATCCTGTAGAAATTCAAGGCATTAGGTAAAAATAAAATCCAATGTGGTAAATTAGTAAAAAATATTCCCACTTCTCCTTCACTTGTTCGTGGAACCAGTGTCAGTTAAAATAAAATGAAAATGTTTTATCAGTATAGGAACAATATCTTACTGATTGGAATATATATCAGATAACTTTTAACAGTAATCTAATAAACACAATCTTAATGACTCAATGCAACATTAAATTACTTGTTATTATTGTTAGTTACAGTGTGTAAACTGAAGTTAAGGGACTGTATGTGTCATGACATGTGGACATGGACCAAAGGTTGTTTTTGCAGCGATAAGATTGCAGGGAAGTTTTTTCTCTGTGCACACAGTAGCCAATGTTTATTCCTTTTCCTTGACTCTCTTTTTAGGGCCCCCCGGGACGTGCTGGGATTGCTGGGGTTGATGGGATTCCGGGTCCTCCAGGAACCCTGTTGATGCTTCCAGTAAGACCTTACAGCATTCTGACAAGAGTGGTACAATGTGGTGTAATGCCATTACCACAAGGGGGAGCTGTGTGATTGAACTTCATTTACATTTGGTGAATCCTCCAGTGTGAACTGACTCATCTTTTTCATTGCCTCAAGTTCCAGTATGGAGGTGATTCCCAGAAAGGACCAGTGGGGTCTCCACAGGAGGCACAGGCACAGGCTATCCTGCAACAGAGCCAGGTACAACTATCATCAGTGACTGTTGATATTTTCCATTCTATGCTTTTAGACCAATTTGTTGCATATTAAAAGTAAAAGGTATCTTGTGTAGTGTACATAAACATCCGTGTTGTGTTTTCCTTCCAGCTGGCACTCAGGGGACCTCCAGGTCCACTGGGTCTTTCAGGGCGACCAGGCCCACTGGTAAGACACTCCCTGACCAAATGTGCCTCGTGCCTCAAGGGCTCCTGCGACCTTTAACCTCAACTTCACATTCTGCCTCATCAGGCACAAGCACTTCTCTCACCCTCCTATCCTACCCACATCATTATGCATGATCAGTATGTTAAAATTGCTTGTGAAACCACTGTAGAGTTGCAAAACATGAACATCTTTTTATTATGATTTGTTCTCAGCTCATTTTAATTTTGTCAGTTTGTTGCTGAATTGGAGATAAATTGCTTTGGTGCATCATGTCATGCTTTAATGAAATGTATTTTTGCAGGGACTTCCAGGTTCCACTGGGCTCAAAGGAGACCAGGGAGACAATGGCCCCTCTGTAAGACAATACATTATTATTACTTGATTCTTTGTCACACTATTGACTTCCAATTGTCCTTTTGACTGCCTTTTAAAATATATTTACTGTTACTCTATTTCTTTCTCATCTAGGGATCAGCAGGGTTGGCAGGCCCTCAAGGAATTAATGGAAAGGCTGGAAAGAGGGTGAGATATCTTGAGTATTGAGGTTAAACACTCAACATGTCTCTGCATTTACCGCTTACAGCATATTGTGCAAGATTCCAGATAAAGCAAAAAACAATTTCAACCGGATTGTGTGTTTTACAGGGGCGTGCGGGAGCAGACGGCGGTCGTGGAGCTCCAGGTGAAACAGGTTCTAAGGTAAGATTTTATTGATCTCTCTGCACTGCAATGCAGGCGATCATTTAAACGAAGTCTTTCATGCTTATAGGATATTAGTTGAGGTTATTGCTGTGTGTGAATGTTACATTGACAGTTGTTACAACTCATGCTGAGGTTTGATGTTCTGTTTCCATGAACACAACAAGACCACACATGTTTAAGCAGCAGGGTCACACACACTATCTTCACTTGCAAGAGTAAGCCTTTATGTATCCAAAAAACATATATATATATATATATATATATATATATATATATTGACAACAAGGCAACTCAATACCTAACAGCTGCAGGAAGAGTTAGCAAATAAATCAGGCTCCCTTGATGCTGTGTCTAACAGAAGAACAGAGTCTTTATCAGTCAAAGCAGCATTTTAGCAGACCTACAGCTAATCTGAAAGCTCCCTCTCCCCAACACATACGCAGAGCAGATGGGAGGCTCTGCCAGGGGACACTTTTAGGACAATTCTGCTAATGTTTACACATTACCATATGTTTGTGTCTTTCAGGGTTTAATGCACTTTCTTCTCCATTACTTTTCAGGGTGACAGGGGTTTTGACGGCCTGCCAGGTCTCTCAGGAAACAAGGGACACAGAGTGAGTTAGATTTGTTAACCTAGCATGTCACTGTATTTATTTAGTCATTTAGGCATTTATACCTCATGCATGAATACCTTACATATCATATGGCAGGTTGTTCTTTGCACATTATTATCATGATCATTGTGAATCCTATGATGGCAGGGTATACAAAAACAAATGGTAGATTCTGCTGTGCTAAAATTAGAACAGTCCTAAATATCTTGAGGGTTGTATCTAATGCTTTTATCTTGTAGGGGGACAGAGGAAAGCCTGGCCCTCATGGGCCTGACGGAGATTCAGGAGAAAAGGTGAGTGCAGAGTATTACTTTCATCAAACAAAGGCTAGAAGATACTTCCGGCAGCATTGCTTTGTTTTTCTTTTTTCTTTTTCATTAGACAAGGTTAAACAGCCTTTTCAGATCAGTGAATCAATTCTACAATCCATCTAGATCACATATATCAAACTCAAGGCCCGGGGGCCAAATCCGGCCCGTGGTAGATTTAATTTCGGCCCGCAGGATCATTTCTAATTACTATTAGATCTGGCCCGCCGGTATATTGCAAGCACACCTTCACTCAATCCTGAGGATTTCTTCAGCTCAGAGCCTGACCCCAAACATTGATGAACTTGCACCCAAGATGAGACGTGAAGTTTCTGGCTTGAACTAGCATCACAGAGCAGCACACTGAGTTTCAATGGATGTTTCCTTTTGCACTTCTTTTCTTTCAAGCTCTTGTTGGCCTGTGGAAAAATGCAGATAGAGCAATAAAAAATGAATGCAACTGATTATTTAATGTTTAATGTTGTTTGTATAGGCAATTAATTTAACCTTTGTTAGTTCAAGGTTTAATATGTGCAATAAGTTAATTTCAAAAAGTTTTGCAATAAACATTGAACCAGTCCGGCCCTCGGCTAGTACCAATTTTCTTATTTTGGCCCACTGTGTGTTTGAGTTTGACACCCCTGATCTAGATGGTAAAGCACCACCGATCAAAGTAGGCTTTACTGAAGTCATAAACTCTTCAATCTTTTTTTTTTGCAAGGCGCTGGACTGAGTTCATTCACGATCAAGGTTTGTTAAAGAAATGAAAGTTATGCTGCGCATCCCTGACATAGAATTGAAAATATGAAAGATAGAAGCTCTCTCAAGATAGTATCAATCCATGCAGGCGGTCGGGGGAAATTTGAGAGAGCGATCTATTATTCTTTGCTGGAAGATAGTTGAGCCTTATCTGTCAGGCAGGGGATTTCTATAATGAGCTATTTTCACAGATTATGTCTGTGGGGATATAAATGTATCCACGCCTGAAGTTGATTTAAAGAGTTGCATAACATTTTGGTGTTGAATCTTTTTCCATCTTGTTATTTCAGGGGTCAGATGGACCTTTGGGGCCAAGAGGGCAACCAGGCGAACCTGTGAGTAACCCCATCTGTAATGATATGTTCTCTCCTAGTGCACATAATGCAGTAGTTCATTTTTATTGCTTCTGTAAACAAAAAAAGGTACAAAAGATATGTATCAAGACTTAACATTGGATTTTCTGAAAAATTCTTACACAAAAACCCTCTCCTTAATGCAGAAACACAGAAACAATTTGCAGAAAAAAACATGGGAGGATTGTTGGAGATCACTAGATTAAAGCTAGGGCCGAATTTTAGCCCAAATCTTACACTAAATTACATAAAACGTCTTCTCATACTGAACATGAGCAAAGCAATAGAAACACTGCATCATAGTTTATGATATACAACAACAATAAAAAAGTGTACTGCCACAGTGCTCACCGTAGCATAAAGAGAGAAAAGGTCACTTGGAAAAGGCATGCAGCTTGAAGACAAGAACTTAGAAAGGCATAACATATATTCAAAATCTGTCATCGAGACTCTACCTGTAGGGTAGCTTTAGATCAGAGAGACCACTAGGTTTAAAGAGCACTGTTGAAGGAGCTGTCATTTCTCCTGTGTACCTCTGCGGTGAACGCTGGTTTATTGCTTATGACTCACACTCTATCTTTCTCCCAGGAGGTGAGGTTGAAGCACAGCGGGGCTCTGTCCTTCTGAATGGATCACCAATGCAGGACAAACTAGAGTCCAATAAGACATGTTAGGAAAGCTGTGTAACTACAAAGATACAGTACATGAAAGGAGAGGAGTTGGCTGGTTTGATGAGGGCGATAGAGAGGAAGTGATGGGAAAAGTGAGGCAGCAAGAGACAAATGCGAGGCAGAAATTTGGTTGGTGTTGAAAGAGATAAGAGAGGAAAGAGGAAAGAGATGGAGTACTGTAGGAGAGGGGAGAGATACAAATCCTGGCCTGAATGATTATATTTCCATATCAATCACTTCCCAGGAGATCACAGATGTGGCTTTGGAACAGGTGGCTTGGCTTGCCTACAAAGAGGAGGGCTGACAAAAACAGAGCACACCAACACAGACTTGTGCTGTCGTTATGGCTAGCACATACAAAACCAGATGGCCCCCCCCTCCTACACGCAGTTAAATACATTATTTGTCACCCCCTGATTTATCGCTCTCTCTCCGTAGTTCTGATTTATGATTAGGTATTCCGCACTCACTCCATCTCATCATGAATGCAGGTTAGCTGCTTACTATTTGCTCTGTTTTGTCTCCAGGGTTCTCGGGGTCTTGTCGGACCAAGGGGGCCACCTGGCCCATCTGGCCAGCCGGTAAGTCAACATCGCCTTCATTGCAAAATCAGAGCTATTTAGTCTTTTCAACTCCATCAAATGTCCTCTAGTGCCTGGAATCATCAATATGCCACTGACTATAAACAAGGAAGCTATCGAATTTTTTTTCGATTAATCTTGGACATTTCATCCATTGTTTTCTGACATTTTCTATTTTGTCAGGGTATTCGTGGAATGGATGGAGTGCAAGGGTCCAAGGGCAACCTGGTCAGTCCTGCTATCTTTATAACATACTGTAATATGTGTTATGATACATATAATTTAGAGGCAGATTGTGTGACTATCAGTCTTTGTTGTTGGCAGGGTCCAGCTGGAGAGATAGGGCCCCCAGGTCAACAAGGAAATCCAGGAGTACAGGTACAATACCAATACAAAAAAACTGTGCTGTTTCTATGTTCAGAAATCCACTAATTACACATCATATAACTGTATTTAATTCATAAACACATCATTCAAATAAGCACAATCACTTGCAAGCAGACAGTTTTTTCTCTCTCTCTCTCTCCCTCCCTCACCAACAAACACTTTATCTATGTGGGACAAATACTTCCAGTTTCTGTTATATTTTCTGCTCCAGCTGAAGGTTGACTTCACAGGTTCTTTACAGGTTTGAAAATCCTTGGGCATATTGGGCTTGTACAAGTCTTTCCCACTCTAATTGCATGACATTAAAATGTATTCAGAAAATAAAGCTGTTTTGATGACCTAATTAAACATATTTGTGCAGATGTGAGGCTTCCACCCTAAGCAATCAAATGTCACACACATATCATAAACAGGCATACTGTCTCAAGCAAAACTCCTCCTAGCCCTGTGCCACTTAACCTGATTGATGCTTTGTTCTGTTCCAGGGTTTGTCTGGTCCTCAGGGTCCCATCGGATTGCCAGGGGAGAAGGTAGGTTGCATGTCTCTCACTTAATTTCACAATTAAAGCTGTGACCCTGTGACCCCTGTCATCACATAACCCATGCCAGTGGAGCTGCAGAGTACAACCTAACCACTTCTAGCTCCCATTCAGACAAGATACAGCTAGACAAGAAATCAATATAAAAGAAACACACACAGGCAAAACAGACAGAAGAAACGGCCTTGGCCGCTGCACATCATGAGGCTGGACTGAGAAAAGAAGAAAGTGGACTAAGTCATAAATAGAATGTTTTAGTAAAGGAGCATCAAAGATAAATTAGAAATGTGGTCTCCAAGACATAAGTTAGGGTGCTATATTTTATCGTAAGCTTATCTCAGTATTAATTCCTCTTTCTGTGCCATACAGGGTCCGCAGGGGAAACCAGGCATGCTGGGACTACCAGGCATTGATGGTCCTACCGTAAGTATACACACATATACAGTACAGGCATTAGCACAAAGGCATGCTAGAGTACAAATGCATAAACATGCATGTATCCATGCATACCTTTGCACAATCAGTGTCTATGTATATCTACATTTATATAATCAGACAGGCCCCTGCTGCTTCTTCCTCAGTCAGCTCAAGCTACTCAATGGCAGCTACATAAAAAGCCAACTCTTTTTGACAATGGTACATCGTTTTACAAGTTAAAGAGCTCACACAATAATCACTACTAAATAGCCATTTATGTATGCACACCCTAAAAGTTAATGAATCTAACGAAGCAAAATTAATACAATTTGCCATCCTACACTCTCTGTGTTCTACCAGTTGGGGGGGGGGGGGGGGGGGGTAGGAAGCATTTCTGGCATTGATCCATATCAGTATGAGCTTTAGGAAATAATAAAAAATATTGCAGCTGCAATGCTCAGAAATAACTTTAGATTGCAGTTAGACACATTTTAATGAGTTTCACTTAATGTTCCTTGTATTGTTCTGCAACGCTTTGTAGCACACAATGTTTTATGGTGCTTTACTCCCAGTGGCAATGGTTTCCTCTGTTTCATTGGTTGGTTGCACATGGACATTTCCATCAAGGAGTAATACAATAATTATGTATTTTCAGAAGTGCTAAGTCTGATATATAATTTCAGGGTCACCCAGGAAGAGAGGGCCCGTCGGGAGAGAAAGGCATCCATGTGGGTAACTGAATATCTGAGGCTTGTACTGTTGTGGCACAGCAAGATATCAAAAGTACATTATCATGGTGTTTCTTACAATCTATTGTAACTGTGCACTCACTCACCTGGTTACAATAAAGCTTGCTCTAATCATTATAATCAATCTGTTCCTACAATGTCATTGACTTTATAGTGGAAGAGCATTAGCTCATTAGAGTCAGCAGCATGCACTCATTAGCATCGTCAGCTTTTTCCTGTTTGAGAATGCTCATTTACAATCAAAGATAGAATACCGTGACTGAGTGCAACGTGTACTAATAACTGGTCAGAAAATGCATTTTTGCTGGCAGCGGCTGTCTAAAACTAAACTGTTTGTTTTTTATGTAGGGTTTACTAGGTCCTCAGGGACCTGTCGGGTACCCAGGGACCCGTGGAGTCAAGGTGAGACATCAATGCATCACGATCTCAGGTGTAATATTGACCGCAATGTGTATTCTCCAAACATTTAACTCTGTGAGTGTGTTTACCTGTAATGGACAAGCTGCTTCAGTCTAAGGCTGACAGGTGACAGGTGGAGGGAAAGCACCATGTTTCTCAAGGGGGCCGCTAACAACAGAGGGAGGAACGTCTGGCGGATGGGATAGATGTAAAGTTAGATAGAGCAGAGCTGTGTGCAGCTGTCCATTCTCACTGAGTGCGCTTTTAAAACTGGGGGAATAAAAGCAAAGTTGTCATGAAACAGCATTCTGCTGTGTGTTTGTTCTGTAACAATCACACATCTGGTATTTTATCTGGTAGTTTGGCTTGACATAGTTTCAGGGATGCCTGACCTTGATGGCAATCATGTATGAAATGAATGTAAGGTCAATAACTACTCAATAACATAGCAATGTTAGGTCAAGAGCAAATCAATAAACACTCATAAATAATTTCAGTGAGTAAGATGGGGTATTGCTGAACATGCAGACAAGCAGTTACTTTCTTTGTGATGTCCAGAGTGGTCTTGTAAGTGACGTGACATTTTTGTAAAATAACTGTTTTCCTACTTAACAGGGAGCGGATGGAATTAGAGGTCTAAAGGGGGGCAAAGGAGAGAAGGTGAGTAAAACTGAAGTTGTTTCTGTTGTTGTAAAGCTGGTGTATTGTGACTGGAAGAACATTTGACAAATTACAATGTAATGATGCCATTTATCATCAAATATGTTATATTTAAAAATCATCTCTGCTCTATGCATCACAGGGAGAAGATGGCTTCCCTGGGTCAAAAGGTGACATGGGCTTGAAGGGAGACAGGGTGAGAGCGCCCACAATTCACAAGCCTCAGTACCATTTTTATTATTATTCATTGGAGATATAATGGTCATTTTCGTTCTACTTTCATTCTTGATTTTAGGGTGATAACGGAGTTCTAGGTACCCGTGGAGAGGATGGAACAGAGGGGCCTAAGGGCCAGTCAGGACCCTTGGGAGAATCAGGATCTATCGGAATAGCTGGAGAGAAGGTTCTTTTTCTTTTTCAAAAACTATTTTAATTACATTACAAATTAAGGTTTGGACACAAAAGAGAGGGAAAGGAAGATCAAATAGTCTGCCAGTCCTTAAGAACATTCTTATCTTAATGTGCATTGTGTTGCTATAGTCATTATGTTAAATAGTATACTTTTATTGCTTGTTGATATGGCGATATGCACCGACAGGATTGCTTTTTTTCCCCTTCTACCTGTACAATGACAATAAAGGAATTAAATTCATTGTATAATTAGATTACTTTAGCCCAGTATTTAGCTGTGACAAAGGTTTCAATAAAATTAATGTCTGAAAATATCAAAAAATCCTGGACATATAGATGTTTAATGCCCATTTATTACATCTAGTCACAGTCCATTCCTAAAGGCGACAAAACAAAACCAATGCGCATATATTCAGCAATTCTGTCATCACTATATGCATTTATCTGGCTGTATTGTTGCATGCATAGTCAGCAGCATGTTATACACATCTTGTATTTTTATGCACTTTTCATCTTAATCATTCTCTAGTTTATGTTTTCCTCTTATTGTGCCTGTCTCTCTCCAGGGTAAACTTGGTGTGCCTGGATTGCCAGGATATCCAGGAAGACAAGGTCCTAAGGTGATTTAACATTGATGAGCTATCACGATCAGTTAATGTCTCCTCTGGTTCCAGCAAGATGAGTGTCTTTGCCTGGATTGTTTCCTGTCTGATTAAAAATAAAGGATGATAAATGGCTTTTAAAAAAAGGCTATTTTATTAATAGTTCATTAGTGACATCAATTCATTACATGCTGATGAATGGTGTATTTAAGGCTGTGTTGAGCACCATGGATTAAATTTGCTTTAATTTGATACAGTAGTTAATTATATGTTAATGAGGCATTGGGGGTGATGTGTGATGAATGGAGGGGTGAGGCTGATTAACCTCTACGCGTGTCTCCAGGGATCACTTGGCTTCCCTGGAACGGCCGGTGTCTCAGGAGAAAAAGGACGAAGGGTGAGGACTGTTGTGACTTTTCGCACATTCAGACTGCTTCAGATGTTTTGTGTGTGGGTGCTGTTAAACAATTGTTAACCTCTATAATGCAGGGTCCAGCTGGTCAGGCAGGGGCTGGGGGCCAAAGAGGTCCTAATGTGAGTACACCTAAAGATACGTCCTCTACTGTATGTATAAATCAGTATTTGCTTTAATTAGATACCATCAGATTAACATAAGTGTAACATCACTGCAGGGCTTTCACAGCATAAGTGTGTTAATCTTTCCCCACCTGATGAGTTATGCATGTGATAATCAGACTGTTGTTTGTTTTCTTATAGGGGGCCCGGGGGGGAAGAGGAGCAAGGGGGCCCACTGGAAAGCCTGGAGAAAAGGTGCGCATAGAATGAGACATGCACAATCACATGAACGCACAGACATAAACAAAGACATACAGTAAGCACATACAGTTACACATTATCACACACCTGGCTGTCTCATAAAGTATGGATGAATATGCACACCGAGTTGGAACTGGTTGTTGCTTTTCACTTTAAGATGAAAAGGCATGTGCTACAGTGAGAAGCGATTGTCTGGCAGGTTATGCTTCAGTCTACACACTCACCCTATAAGACCTTCTTGGAAAAGCTAAAAACTGTGTTTGCAGGCAGGAGCCTTAACAAGTTAGAATGTCTCCTGTTTTCCTACTGTGTATTTTATTTGTATGCTGCCTTCTAGGGTTCTGTTGCACAAGACGGTCCTCAAGGATCACCCGGAGAACAGGTAATGTTGGATAAGAGTGTACATACATTGCCTAAATAAGACAATATATGTACGTCCTGGAATAAATATCTTGGAATTAAAGATACAATGTCATAAATCAGTGCAAGAGAAGCAAAGGTGATTGAGACTGATCTGTGTTCAAATGGTTTTCCAGGGCCCCCAAGGACCACAGGGAAGAAATGGTGAAGCAGGGACAAAAGGGCCTAATGTGAGTTACCAAAAATGCCTGTCCTAATTTGTACCTCATCCAATGTTTTATGCTCACGTTTAGTCCTGTTAAGTTCATAACAATGATGTAAGAAAATGATTTCCTTCCAGGGTGTACCAGGAAAAGATGGATTACCAGGTCATCCCGGCCAGAGAGGGGAACCAGTGAGTCACCTTCTCAATAAAGCTTAATATTTAGCACAGCATGTGTAAACACAGCTAAAAAGTAGAAAGCTATGATTTCAGAACTGAATTAGTGTAGTCAGAGTGCAAGTTGAGTGGCTTCCTTGTGTGCGTCTTACTGACTGTTTCAACTCTGAGTCACCAAAATCACTTGTCTCATTCTTCAGGGCTTCCAAGGCAAAAATGGACCCCCCGGCCCCCCAGGTGTTGTTGGGCCACAGGTAAGGGGAACAGTCTATTGTATATTATTTGCCATGTTAGATTACAGGTTTTTGTGATATGTAACGTGCTTACTGTTACTTGATATGTAACTTGCTAATTTTCAGGGCAAATCTGGTGAGACAGGACTGACTGGAGACAGAGGCCATCCAGGTTCACCGGGACCACCGGGAGAGCACGGTTTACCGGGATCTGCTGGAAAGGAGGGAGCCAAGGTGAATAGTTTTCATCATAATGACAGGATCCTAATCACTTGCCAGCATCACCTTATTACTGTTATTTTCAATAAAGCCCAAGGACTCTCTCAGCACTGCCAGAATATCTTATCTCCTGGGTCTCATCCTTTCCTCTAATTTGCTAATAAATAAAAGAGGAAACCACACGGTGTTGAGGGTATTATGGCTCATAAAAGATAAATGTACTTTCTTGGTGTGACTTTCTGGTTGGTGTGATTTATGAATGCATAAGGGCCTGCTGTCTTCTGGCTTCCTGCCTTATATCTAATCACATGTGTGTGTATGTGTGGTTACCAGGGAGACCCAGGTCCATCAGGAGCTGCAGGGAAAAGTGGTCCTACTGGGCTGCAAGGCTTCAGAGGGAGCAGAGGGACCCATGGTGCAATGGTAACGCAAACTTCCATATATCTCACATCCTCACCATCACTCAATGATTCACTCAATGATTCTCTCAAAAGATTCTCTGGAAATGTTCAGCTTGCAAGTAAGAATTGCAAGTTTTTCAATGTCAAATCTGGCTAGTGATGTCAAACACAGACAATGTGAAATCAATACAAACATTACTTTCCCAGATAGTAAAACGTGTGCAAATTACACAAGGGTTTTTGCATATGAAAACTCATTTCTTAAAGGGCCCATGTCATGGCCATTTCTACTGATCATATTTCCATTGTTAAGGTCTACTAGAATAGATTTAAATTGCGCAATTTTCCAAAATCACATTGGTTTCTCATACAGCATCTCTGTATAGTATGTGTATTCACCAAGTATCCACTCTCTGTCCTAAACGGTTGCGAGGCTCGTTGCTGCGAGGAGCGGACAGATTTCCGGGTCGGCGATACAGCGAGAACAAGCTAAACTCATCCTGAGCACACACAAACACTCACAGCCGAAGTAAAAACAATGAGTGTGGCTTGATATTGAGTAAGAAAAAGGTTTATAACGCTGTGAGAATGGGTCTGCGGAGAGCATTTCTCCGCGATCCCAACTCGTCTATTACCAGCGTTCAGGGAGCTCTATGCAAGTCAATGGGGACTCCCTGTTAGTTAGCCAAGGGATCCTGGTGTGTGAGGTGCACCGCGGATTGGTCCATTTGGGCCAATCCGGTCATTTGTTGTTGATTTGGGTATTCACACGTCACTGTACCCAGGAAGCAAACAATGGAAAATGAGAAATCTCCAATGAGGCGTTATGGGGCAGCATAGACAGGTCTTTTCTGTGTTAGAGCTTTACTCGCTACAGGGTGTACTTTGAGGGTTTTTGACTCTGCAGACCGTTTACATAAAAACCTTCATAACACACATGGGGACGGATAATAACCGGAAAAGCATGACATGGGCCCTTTAAAATTATTGCGGTTTTTGTTTGTGTGTGACGGTTGTCTTTGTTTCTCTCCAGGGTCCTGCAGGTTTGAAGGGAGGAGAGGGTCTACCTGGTGTTGCAGGATCTGTTGTAAGTCTAATTTTATTAAATTGCTTTTCATCCCATCCCCTGCTCTCTGCCCAGGGTCTATGTTGTATAGAATGCTGGGATATATGAAGCAGGAGGTTGTTTCCATGGTGATCCCTAATCGTGACCACCACATTAAAACGAAGAGTGAGTCATGTGACATGCGACATGCTCATGACATGCTCACCTCTATCTCCTCCTATTTCCAGGGTGCCACTGGGGAGAGGGGCCCCGCTGGGACGGCTGGTGCTATTGGCCAGCCAGGAAGGTCTGGTGGCGTGGGTTCTGCTGGGCCGATGGGAGAGAAAGGCGAGCCAGTAAGATTTGGAACATTGCACATTTTTGTTTCTTAGGCAACAATGTCCATGAATACATACTGTACCATCACCTCCCACCATTGGGTAATAAACAACATGTGCTGTTTTTTTGGAATGTGTCATTATGAGACTTAGAGCAGGAGGCTGGTAAAAGAGGAGAAAGGAGATAAAGGCTATGATCAAAACATGTGAACAAGCCTGCTTGGGTGCACGTTTCCCTCCTGTTATGATATATAAATAAATGTGTCATGCTGCTACAGTATATGAGGATAATAAGTCTTCTAGCACTTGCTTGATTTCTGCTGTTTTCCCACCTGTTCCCCAGGGAGAGAAGGGGCCTGTGGGGCCAGCTGGGAGTGATGGGGAACAAGGACCTCTGGGGCTGCCAGGGGCTGCTGGAAATCTTGGACCCCCTGGAGAGGACGGAGACAAGGTAGTGAGATGGAACAGCCAGCATGGACTGCAGCACTGATATAAAGGATGTGGATTAGTTGTATTTGTGTTGTGTTCACGTGTTTGCATTTGTCTACATAGGGCGAGGTAGGAGAATCAGGCCAGAAGGGCGGCAAAGGAGACAAAGGAGAATCTGTGAGTATTCATTTTAGGACAATAGTCCTGGCATCACATAATTACATTGCATCATTAGGAGGTAGAGGAAAAATTGTCTTAGAATTTGTAGCAATGTATACTATTGTGGTGGAATGAGCGAATGGATTTGAATAACATTTTTCCTACAGCAAATGTGTATTAAACTGCTCTTCTGTTTTTCTAGGGGCCGTCTGGACCTGTTGGAATCCAAGGACCTTTGGGCCAACCAGGACTACCAGTATGTTATAAAAACTCAAAATGCATAATAGAAAAACAGTCGTGTAATAACATCAATATAAGAACACAGGGACAAACAATTCAGCAGATAAGAAACAAGTCCTGAAGCTAACTTTTCCAAGACCTTTGTCAGGTATAATGTTTTTAAAAAAGCAAAGGACGATTGGTGGATGAGGTCAATTGGGGTAGTTTGTCACGGTTTAGGCAGTGAGGGGGTGGCTTTGGATAGAGGACTTTTTTTCGGGTGAATACTTTAAAAATGTAGCTTACAGAGCCGCTTCCTCCAAAGTTGCCTACCTCAGCTTTAACATTGCTGACCTGTCTGTGTGTATTTCAGGGTGCAGATGGTGAGCCAGGTCCTCGTGGGCAGCAGGGCATGAACGGGGCGAAAGGAGATGAAGGACACCGAGGATTTAAGGGGGCATCTGGTCCTTCTGGACTGCAGGTAAGAATAACTATCCCATCAAAAAACTGGCTGTCTCCCTATTGGCTCATCTCTGATGTTATATTTATACTTTAGTTTGTATTGGTTTCCATTTCATATGTAAGACTGCAATCCTCACCATATCTCTATTTGTAGGGAATGCCAGGACCATCGGGGGACAAAGGAGAGAGCGGGCATGTTGGCTCAATGGTAAGTACTTATCAGCAATCCAAGCACATACAACACCAGTGTCAGTCTCAAGGCTTTCTCAACACCACTTTACTGTCTTCGTACACTTTGCTTCATACTTTTTACGACTTTGAATTGTCTTGGTGCTGACTGATATTGGATATCGACATAACTTTTCTTCACTTTCCAAAAACCTTTGAAAATGTTTTTACACTTTTCTTCATTTTTTTTCCAGTATCAAGCATAAAGCAGCGAGTATAAAACAGTTTAATGAATCTTTTTTGAAGATCAAAAGGTTTGCATTCATTAGTGAAAAAACAATGAATAATTTACTAGGATCTTTTGGTGTATAACACAGAACTTTTGCAAATACAGTACATTTACATGTCTGTTAATGGTTTGGAACTCTTTGTAGAGACGTGGGCCTTTAGTGTGAGGGAACTAAATCGTCAGAGATAATTACCCAGCTCAGTTTTTTCTCTGAGATTCAAACAGGTGGTACTGAAATGTCTCGTTACTGCCAGAAACCCAAAGCACTATTTTGTTATCGTGGTTGGTCCTGATATGGATGTGTTGATGCTACTTTTTTAAGGTATACCTTCATCAATAATGTAATGACATCACATTAGAAGTCTAAAGAAACACAATGAAGTTGTTGAGTTGAGTGAGAAAAAAAAAATCATTGATAATTAGTATGTCTTCAAATTAGTAAACGGTATCTGTGTTATCATATTAACAAAAAGGACCGAGTGGAAACTGAAGAAAGAAAAGGGTCAATTTGCTCCAGAATACTGAAAGCTGTGTTTCTAATTTTATAGCTTCTACGACTCTGGACACAAAACAAGCTAATCAGCCTCATCTGTAGAGAAACTGAGGAAAACTGCTAAATTGGTAGTTTCCTAAGAATAGGCATTTTTCAAAGCAGACTATTTGACTGGTTAATGATGGTTCTAGTAAGCTACTAAGCTAGTAAGCCATGCCAGTGAGCTGACACTTTTAACTATTGAACAATGCTTACACTTTGTGTGGGGTTTGACATGTTATTCAAAGCAATGGACATCCCACATTAGCTGTGCTAAGTAGCTGCACACTAATCAACTGTATTACCATGGCATACTGTGTTATTATGGAAGCTGTGGGAGAATACAGCCTTAGGCTAGAGACAAATACTCTTCAGTCAATTGCTCTCAGAGGTTATGTTCCTCATATCTCATGTTGTTAGCATTAGTTATATCTTTACATGATCTGATAAATCAATATCCACAATAATGATTGCAAAAAATAAACGTTACAACCTATAACAATCTCAACTTGTCTTTTGAATTTTTGATGGATCTTCAAGGCTGAGTGTGAATGACAGTAGACCATGAATTAATGTGCAAGAAGGACGTAAAGGAAAGTAAAGAAATGAAAAGGATAAATAAGAAAAGAGAGAGTTACAGAGAGGACGCAGTGGAGCAATAGAGTGGAAGGAAGAGGCGGGGCTCTGGCTGTGAGCAGGAAGACGGTGTGACAGCTGCTAATCAGATTAGCCTCAGCCTTGGCTGTCTAATGAGCATCCTCCTTTGTGACAGTCATCTCACAACGCTGTCAACCATGAACACATTTCAACAAGATTCCTTATAGCTCCTCTTCTCCACAGCCAGATTAGGGAGGCAATGCATTAGAATGGAACCAAAACAAAGGGAAGAAACAGAGAAAGAGAGAGAAAGACTGAGAGACGAAGAGAGGAGAGAAAGATGCTGGAGACTCAGTGGGAAAGTTTCATTCATGTGTGAGCGTTGCGGATCACAGAATTCTCCCCTCTAATGCTCAAGTATCTCTCCACCAGAAGGATATGTGTTTCTTCGAGTCCCACACAGAGTCTCTCTGGGCAGATTGTGTGTCGGTCTGTCTCTGTGACTCTACAACACAACGCTCCCTCCAAGACTTCGGAGTGATTCAGAGCACAGCTCAACATCTACTCAACTGAAACGGAAGCCAAGCACAGTTAGGACGAATTGCTTGCTGCTCTCTCTTGTGCTGCACAGCAAAGTCAGATGCCGTCACTGTGGCTGAGAGACTATGCTCTTGCACATCACATGCTAGAAGCTTCTTATTAAACAGGGAGAATAAGAGAAACGGGTAGGAGGGGAGAATCAGAGCTTGTGTCATATTGAGGGTAATGACCTGTCTGGATGTCTTCATCATGTCAGCACCATAATGATCATAGATACTGGGGCCATTACATAAGCAATCCTCCATGGCCTGACTTCTAACACACATTTAATTTAGGGGGCACTAGCTCAATTCCAGCTCACACTCAGCTTGTATTTATGTTTGTGTTTTATTGATGTTGATCATCATTTCTTTATGCACTGATATCCTAATAACACATTACATCTCTCTCAACAGGGGCCTCCAGGACAGCATGGCCCACGGGGTCCTCAGGGGTCCAGTGGTGGAGAGGTAGAGTGAAGCATGTTTTTATTTAAATTACATATATTTGGATTCAGATGTCAGCATAACTATGGTTTTATTACTCAAAACACATGCAGTTAGAATGTTGGGCAACATTTAGGAGGTTTATGTCAACATGCTATCATATCCATCTTCATAAAACAAATTCTCTGAAACATTAGAGAACAACATACGATTGTCCAAATAGTTTACAAAAGAAATTCACCAAGAATCCATTTCATATGATAATGAGAATTGGCATATATCAAAATTGGTTCACTCATCATTTCTGTTCCTCTGATTTTAAACTGAAATTCTTGCTTTTTTCAGATAATTATTTTTCTGAGGCATGTATCATTGAGGTCTATTTATTTTGTTTATAGGATTTAGTGGGCGTCAATGCATTTTGGTTACTGTAATGCAATATTGAAATTACACACCCTTTGCAAGAATTGGAGTACTAATATTTTAAAGTGATGGTAGTTGCATGCCTTTTCGACTCATAAAGAAAATATGACAGTGTATCAGCTTTGGAATCAAGAAGACTTCCATCAAACACACAGGATTAACTACATTTCAAACTGCACAATCATTTATCATTACTCACATCATATTTCCCAGACACTCATATTTTACAGATCCACCGAGATCCCTTACTGCTTTCGAAACTTCAATTATTAAACACTATTAGAATACAATTCCTGGGAGAGAGTTATATTTACTGCTTTATGAATCATTAAGAAGTATTGGACTATCATCCCTGAGAGGCAGTTATATTTACCTCTCATAATGGCCATCTCGCTGAAGCCTTTCACAACGTCAATTATTCAGCAGCAAGCTGCAAAAATCTGTGTGTGCCACGCTAGTGCTTCATCACAGGAAGCATGGAAATACAGCGGTGCATAAATGGTGGGATCCATAAATGGATTGGTACAGGAAAAGCGGAAAAGAGCGGAATGGTGGGGGGATGTCATGTGAGGAAAGCAGCTGACAACAGGAGCTCTGTAGTAGTGTATGGCTGTACTCAGCTTTCATGTTTGTGCACTCTACCGAAGACCTGCTTTTACTGGGTTTGTCTCAAAAGAAAAAGCACAATAATACACTGACAAGCTTGCATGCACGCTAAGATATATGCGCATACACAAACAAAATTGTTAAGAGGGGGATATAGAATCCACCCTACTGTGTGACGCAAACACTATCCACAGCAAACTGACACTCAATTTGTTTCCTTGTGTTGTGATAATGTGATGTGGGTTCAGCATTCTGTGAGCAGATCTGCTGACAAACAACAACAACACACTGCACCAACAACTACATTTTTTCAAAATCAAATGAATATTTCAAACTTGCCCTTGTTTTATGATATCTTTCTTCCCTCTCCTCCTGCCACAGGGCCCACCTGGAATAACTGGTGGAGTTGGTCAGCCTGGACTTGTTGGAGAGAAGGTCAGCATTTGCCATTAGCAACCTCACAGTGCATCTGTGCACATGGAATGTTGGTGCATTGTGAATGCAGGATTTGTGTGTGAGAGAGTGGAGTGTGATTATACCTTACTGAGTGTTCCTTCTCTACCAGGGTGAGGATGGGGAAGCGGGAAACCCTGGGTCAGTTGGAGAGGCCGGCACTGTTGTAAGTAGCATGACTTTCATCAGTTGTTCATATCTTGCTCAACCTCATCATTTCCTAGCCCTTTCATTGATTGTCATTTCCCGTGCTGGTATCTTAGGGGGGTAAAGGCGATGTGGGGGAAAAGGGTGACTCAGGCCTACCTGGTGCCGCTGGGCCCCCAGGACCCAGAGGAACACCGGGAGAGGACGGACCCAAAGGCAACCTCGTAAGTCTTTTTCTCTCTGACACAGTGATTTTCTTGTGTCAAACAGTTATTGCTATGCCAGGCACATGATGGTTTCTGACTCACTGTTTTTAACCACAGGGCCCTATTGGATTTCCTGGAGATGCAGGACCTCCTGGAGAGGTTGGCGTCAATGTGAGTATTTGTTGTTATGATTGTTTTATCATACATGTTTTAATTAACCCTTTAATTGCTCATTTCTTCTATATGAATGTTTTAACCAGGGAGTAGATGGTGGCCCTGGACCTAAAGGAGACAATGGAGATCCCGGCAAAGCAGTAAGCATTTCTACCCACTTCTTACATGTTGACAGCACTAGTAGCTTTATGCTGTATGCTTAGCTAAAGTCTATATTCTCTGTGACATATTGACGTTTTGCCCATCATTATGGATAGAAGTTCTTCTCAGAGTTTAGTGACAGGTTGGAAAAGTGTTTATTTTTTAACTAATCCTTTTTTTCTGTTCTTTGTAGGGACCTCTAGGAGCCTCTGGGGAGCCAGGCCCTTCAGGACCTCCTGGACGGAGGGTACGATAAATATATTGTATACGTTCTTGAGCTATGTGTATTGTATATTTATGTTATTGCTATTATCTCACCGCCATTGTCTCTCTTATCCCTAGGGTCATATCGGTCCCGCAGGGAAAGAAGGGAAGCAGGGCATGAAGGGAACCAAGGTAAAGATAATGGGTTGCACTGAGCCGGGTAATGCATTACAAAAAAACCTTTGAGGTGAGTTTATGCCTAACGCCTCGCTGTGTGTGTCCTGGTGTCCTGGTTTGTAGGGGGCGTTAGGAGACCATGGTCCGGTGGGGAAGACAGGTCCAGTGGGACCCCAAGGGGAGCCAGGGAGGTCTGGCCTAGAAGGTCTCCGAGGCATCCCAGGCTCTGCGGTCAGTACACAAGAGAAGAGGGAATTCCTGCTCAATGTTGTTAACTTGCAATGAAATGTAGGCTACTACTGACACGTTTCAGTCCTTAGACATTCATCAGGTGAATCATCCTCCTATGCAACAGCATTTCTACAAGAAATTGAGGATGTGCAACAGCCTTCACAGTTTATCAATGAAAATGGGAATAATGACACCATTATTATATCCTTTTAAAACTGTGAATCATATCACAATATAGGTCAAAATGATCACTACAAAATTTAGTTTTTCCAAATCTAATAGCCCTAGAAGCAACATAACTGACAATAATCAACATACGGTACCATTTGTGTTTAATCTTGGCTTCTGTTTCTTTTAAGCCAATATCTAATTCTGATGTTTCTTTTCTAGGGTGAGCAAGGTTTAAATGGGCCGCTAGGACAAACTGGACCACCAGGACCAATAGTAAGATCCTTATAATTGTCTTTTAATGAAGCTTGGAATATTTATAATAATACATCAAATGTACAGAATCTACAGCATTGGCCAATTAACTAATCTGTGATTGTTAACAGGGACCACTAGGTCTCCCCGGATTAAAAGGAGACCCTGGAAACAAGGGAGAAAAAGTGAGTATGTCCTTGACAAAGAGAACTCTGCACTAGCCTTAACCCTGGGAAACAAAACTGATGACCATGTCTCTGTCTGCAGGGTCATGGAGGGTTGATTGGTCTAATTGGCCCCCCAGGAGAACATGGCGAGAAGGGAGACAGAGGCCTGCCAGGGAACCAGGGGAGCCGAGGGCCAAAGGGAGATGAGGTATATGTCATTGAAATATATTTGGATACATCTGATACACTTCTGCAAGGAGGAAGCTCAGTTCACCAACAAGATATGCTTTTCCTTATTTCTAGGGAGTAGGCGGCACTTCTGGTCCCACCGGCCCACTGGGACCACCTGGACTGTCAGTAAGTGCAGAGCTGTTACAACAATATCTACTTATTACTTATGGTCTGTTAAATTGTGTTAATACATATTTGAATTACATTTGTATCCGCAGGGCATCTTTTTAATTTTCAGCCATCTTTTGTTAAAACAAATTATATATACACTGTATATAAACATTACAACAATTAATTAAATGAGGCTTTTAAACATAGCCTCTCACCTATTACAGCCATTGTTCTATAACTCTGATCCAAATTGGCTGATCAATTATGCAGTGAACTCGATGAGTGCTTATTTAAAAGGTCATATAAGGTTATGATCTCAGGGCTTTTGCAATTGATTCCATCTTCAATAAGTTAAACACAATTTGAAAGCCCTGTAATTGCACATTTTTTACTCAGCAGTGATAGTAATAACATTGACCATAACCTGCCCTGTCAAGCAGGTGCCTTATTTTCTGGTGAATAGTTGACTAGTATTGATCAGTGCTTATTTGAGTAATTGGATAGTTATCTAACAGTTTAATGTTATTTATGTGTTAACTGCTCTTTACTCCTCTCCACTTTTAGGGTTCAGCTGGCGGGAAAGGGTCGAAGGGAGAAATGGTGAGTTCAGTAATCCGTCTTATTTATTTGTACATTGCCATTCATTGCTGTACATTGCTGATTGGCTAGCATCTGCTGGGAACATCTGCTGGGTAAGAGAGAAAAAGTGTGATTGTTGGCTTAAATGTACCATGCTTGATAATAATAATGCTCTACTGTGTTTACCACATGTCTTTGGAACTAAAAGCCTGCTGTACAGCCACACTTGCCTTGTGTGGGATTTTCCATCGGGCCCTTTTAATAGGATTTGGTTCTAGTGTGTGTGTGTGATGTTATGAAAACCACTATAGTGTGTCTTGAGAGCCAGGCTTTGAACACAGAGTGCTGATGCACACAGCTGGATAATTCTATAAAGCAGCAGTCATATCTGTCTGGATAAAGCCGGGATTTAGCCAAGTGTGAGTGGTGTGACCAGGTGAGACAGGATTGACACAAAGTTTTGTCCTCTCTTTTTCTCTTCAGGGTCTCGTTGGTGCCAGAGGAGATACAGGCAGAATTGGCCTCCCAGGACCCCCAGTGAGTAACACCAGTTATTCAGATCATGGCTTTCTCAGTGCCAGCTTTACCCTTTTTCATTCCTTATTATATGTTGCTCACCTATCTGTTCTACCTCCAGGGACCCCCCGCTTCAATGATTGAGCCCCTGCCAATGAGGGAGGGCAGGCGGAAGAAGCGAAGGCACTCGGATCGGGCAAGAGGAGCAGCTTCATCCACGGAGGAAGATGTAGAGCTGGATATGGAGGAGTTCCTCCAGGGAGATCAGCCTCTGGAGGACGCTGAGGGAATGGAAGAAGTCTTTGCCACCCTGTCTTCTATGAAAACAGAGGTGGAGATAATGAGAAGACCCCTTGGAACCTTTGAGAGCCCTGCCAGGACCTGCAAAGAGCTAATGATGGTCCAACCTGACTACAAAGATGGTATAAAAGACAGTGCTTCTTACTTTATGCCCGTTTAACAACCAAAAGAGTTCTAATGGAAAATAATCCAGTAAAAACTGGAACCCTTTCTCTTACATACACTCCTTTTTTAGCCAGTTGTTTTCAACATTATTAGTTATCAACATCCAGAGCTTGTCTTTTGTGTGCACTTTCTAGGAGACTACTGGATTGATCCTAACCAAGGCTGTAACAGAGACTCCATCAAGGTCTACTGTAACTTCACAGCTGATGGAGAGACATGTCTCTACCCTGACAAGAGGATTGAGAATGTAAGTCTGCAATCTCTTGCTGTCAGCCTTTACAAAGCCAACCTCGCCATATTACATCAAGGCACAAATCCCTCCATATATCCCTTGAGCCTAAAACTTTACTCAACATCCTGTAAAAATCCTTCTCTTTCTCTCTTTCTCTGTCCAGGTGAAATTAGCAGCGTGGAACAAAGAGAAGCCAGGAAGCTGGTTCAGCCAATACAGGAGAGGAAAGCAGGTAAAAAAAACTAACAAAAAAAGAACCTCCTTCCATTTATCTCAGCTGGCTCCAAAGGCCAGCCAGTCTTTTTCATCTAAATTACTTATCCTAATTGAGAGTGTTCGAATGATACCCCTGCATATGATTGAGTTGCAAGCATTTGTACTAGTGTATTGACATGAAAGGTTGGGCATGTGGGAGCCTGTACTTCAAAGTGCAGATGATTGCATGAGAACGCTTTTAGTTGATTTGTACATTTGCAAATTGTACAATTTGGTATCAATTTGTTAGACTTTGTGCAATGAGAAAACTATTTTCATATTACCATCAGTTGATTTCAGCCAACAAGATGAGTCACACAGAGGCAATGCTAGCTCTCTGATCGACTAGCATTCAGGATAGCATGCTCAGAACTCTGGCCTTTCAAGAGTTCCCGATCAGAGGTCTCAAAACCCTCTTAGACAATCACAAAGCTACCAGCACAATTACAATTCACTGCAGTTCTTGAACAATGTCCTTGGATCGGCATAGGTTTTTTTTCCTTCTCTTAATTTCCTCAGCTGTTACAATACTTTCTGAGAATCACTATTTCACCATTGCTCAAGGAAAGTCATCTGTCAGCACAAGCTAGGACATTTGTTAATTGTGATATAGTGAACATCGAAATGTATATTAGCAGATTATAGAAAATTATGTGTTTTTCTGTGGATTCATCTCTTATAGAGGAAATTTGTTTATTCATTTATTTTTCTCATTCTGGGTTCTGTGTGTTTGTCACCTAGTTCTCCTACAGTGACAGGGATGGGAACCCTGTGCATGTAGTTCAGCTGACCTTCCTGAAACTATTGAGTGCCACAGCCAAGCAGAGCTTCACCTATACCTGCCAAAACTCGGCAGGCTGGTTCGACAGCACCTCGCGCTCCTACCAGCTTTCCCTCCGCTTCCGGGGCAGCAATGATGAGGAGCTGACACAAGCCAAAAGCCTCTTCATTAATGCAGTGCATGATGGATGCCAGGTCAGTGCAGAGACATGCCAGAAGAAGGGACTAGCTCGACTGATAACAATTAGCGTTAAAGGTCACCTATTATGCAGAATCCACTTTTTCATGTGTTTTATACATCCACATGTGCCCCTCTGTGTAAAGACATTCTGGAAGTTTTAGGAAAAAAGATTCGCTCACTTTTTGTCTTGATCAATTTTTATAAAAACCTGTCTGAAAATGAGCTGATCAGATTTTGGCTACTTTATGATGTCATAACGATTTTTTTGCTTGTGTAACCATTAGCCAATAACCCACCTTATCACCTGAATCTCCTCCTAGAGCACCATTGTGTTCTTTTTAACCAAATATCTCTCAGAGGGGCGTTGGGAGGGGCTCCTTATTTTCATCTAAAGTAACAGACAGAGAATCAGCACTTTTGGAACAGGGCTGAAACAAGGGGTTTATGGGATCCTACAATGCATGATCTGTTTGGTATTTCGAGCCAAAAAATTCAGAGACATGTTTTGTATACATCTGAGACCTATAATATATTGATGGAAAACAGTATAATAGGGGACCTTTAAAGACAGTAATGTGTTTATCAATTGGGTTTCTGTTGTAGCTATCAAATCGGAATTTGTGCCAGAGAGGCGGGGGAGCTAGTCAGTTGTATTAAGCCAGGCAAATTCTAATAATGGCTTTAATTTTTCTCTTTCAGTTCCGTAAAGGTCAGGAAAGGACTGTTCTGGAGATTGACTCCCCCTCGGCAGAGCTCCTCCCTATAATAGATGTGGCTCCAGCAGACTTTGGCAACGGCAACCAGAAGTTTGGGTTCCAAGTTGGACGGGTATGCTTCAATGGTTAACATCTTGCCAACCACAAAAAACAACAAAAAGACCTGCACAGCAAGTTTTACTCAAAGAAATTGGACTTGAACTGCTTCCCCAAGCAATATTTATTGTATCATGCTTCTGTATGTGTTGGGTTTGTGGTATTAATTTAAGACTCTACCGTGGCCAATGAAATAGGTTCTATGGCGTAACAACAATAAGAAGAAAGGAAAGAAAGAGGACATGTACCAATGGGAACAAAGCACATTTACCAAAGGGAAATATTTCCAATTTGATATATTTAAGTGTTTTTCTTTTCTTTTCTCTCACTGTTGTGCTTTAATTTATCCTTGAGAATAATGAGGACCGCACCACTTTACGATGACCACTTATCAAGACAACTAACAAAACAAATGTGTCCGATCGAGAAAATAACAGTCTGTCATTCTGTGTATGGGTCTGTTAAGTGGTACTTTTCAGACCTTAGATGAACTGGTTGCTACCTAATGTTTTACACACACTGCGACGGCATAAATCAGAGACGATGTCATACTCATTTGCATGCTCGGATTTCACTAATGACAATTGCATAGCAGTTGTGGACTAGCCTAGCATATTAATTCCACACAAGCAGCATAATTAATTACCTGCGTGCAAGAATGATAAATTGTCCTTTTTACCCTTCAACTGCAGTTTGCTCAGTGAATTACCTTGATTAGTATTCAATAGGCATAGCTAGTTATTGAACCCAACACTTACTTGAACGGATAAGGTTGTTTCCTTTATTTGACTGGTTTCTTCCATAGGCTTAATTATAAGCTCTTTGCGCCATCCGTGTTTATAAGGACTACAGTCCTATATATGTCAGACTAAAATCCTTTCTACTGTGCTATAAACCTGTGATTACATACCTGAGCAACTAGGTTTTGGGATTTTTCAGGGCAAGAATTAAGAGCATGCTAATTAAAACTGTCTCTGGGCTTAACTGCACTTCTTTATACAAAGACATTTCACGCATCTCTTGAAAGCATTTTATAACTGCTGACATAACCTGTTTTTGCTTTTACGCCACACTCAGAGGCTTTGTTTCTCAGTTTTGTTCATATGTTTTCATTTTTGACAAAGTATGTTGCCGTTAATTTGACATGATTTGCTCTTCACTGGTGCTAAAGACGATTCTGTTCATTTTGTGTCACTGTGTTTGTGTGTCTTTGTGGGCAGGATTATAGAACTACAGTGGGAGAGGGTTATTGCTCTTTCAGCAGGAAACACCCTAAGAGGCTGGGGACTAGTATACTGTGTTTTTTGCACATCTTCTGGCTGATTGTGCCAATTTCACAGGGCCAGTGAAAAGCAATTAGCATTCAATTCAGAGCAATGTGGTTGATAGCTTTAAAAGTTAAGATCCATCCTAAACCACATTTATGTCTTGCCATTCCACAATTCTCTACCTAGACTAGCATTACATTACATTACATTGCATTTAGCTGACGCTTTTATCCAAAGCGACTTACAATAAGTGCATTCGACCAGGAAGATACAACCTTTAAGAAAACAGAATCATATAAGTACATCAGGTTTCATAGAGCCAAACATTTCAAGTGCTACTCAACTGGCATTTAGAAAGCCAGCCCTTTATTAGTATATAAGTGCTTTGTTAGTAATTTTATCGCTCGAAGTGGAGTCTAAAGAGATGAGTTTTCAGTTTGCGTCGGAAGATGTGTAAGCTTTCTGCTGTCCTGATTTCAATGGGGAGCTCATTCCACCATTTTGGAGCCAGGATAGCAAACCCACGTGTTTTTGCTGACGGGAACTTGGGTCCCCCTCGCAGTGCGGGTGCAGCGAGCTGTTTGGCTGATGCAGAGCGGAGTGCACGTGCTGGGGTGTACGGTTTAACCATGTCCTGGATGTAGGAAGGGCCAGATCCATTCGCAGCATGGTACGCAAGTACCAGTGTCTTGAAGTGGATTCTAGCAGTTACTGGAAGCCAGTGAAGGGAGCGGAGGAGCGGTGTGGTGTGGGAGAATTTGGGAAGGTTGAAGACCAGACGAGCCGCTGCATTCTGGATGAGCTGCAGAGGTCGGATGGCACATGCAGGTAGACCAGCCAGGAGGGAGTTGCAGTAGTCTAGGCGTGAGATGACGAGAGCCTGGACCAGAATCTGCGCTGATGTCTGGGTCAGCTGGGGACGTATCCTCCTGATGTTGTAAAGCGTGTATCTGCAGCAGCGGGTTGTAGCAGCGATGTTTGCAGTGAAGGACAGTTTGTTATCTAGGACCACACCCAGATTCCTTGCAGTCTGAGTCGGGGAAACAACAGAGGTGCCGATGTTGATTGTTAGGTCAAGAGTGGGACAATCTTTACCCGGAAGGAAGAGCAGTTCAGTCTTGTCAAGGTTGAGCTTGAGGTGATGAGCAGACATCCACCGAGAGATGTCTGCTAGGCAAGCAGAGATGCGTGCGACGACCTGGGTCTCTGAGCGGGGAAAGGACAGAATTAGTTGGGTGTCGTCAGCGTAGCAGTGGTATGAAAAACCATGCGGGCTAATGACAGACCCGAGCGAGTTTGTGTACAGGGAGAAGAGGAGGGGACCAAGAACCGAGCCCTGAGGGACCCCTGTAGTTAATTGACAAGGGTCGGACTCGGACCCTCTCCAAGTAACCCTGTAGGTGCGGTCGTTGAGGTATGAGGTGAGGAGGGAAAGTGCAGTGCCTGAAACTCCAAGTTCTTGGACAGTGCGAAGGAGGATCCGATGGTTCACCGTGTCGAATGCAGCAGACAGGTCCAGAAGGATGATGACAGAGGAGAGGGAGGCTGCTTTAGCAGTGTGCAGTTTGTCAGAGACAGCAAGGCCATTAATAGCATCAAGTCTAAATTGAATGGTGCCATCAAGGAGCATTTAGAGAACTTGAGATTCATTGTAGATATTTTGTATTTCTTTAAGAGCTGAGGAATCATTTATTGTCATACTGCAACACAGTGCAGTTGGAGACTTGTTCATGTATGGTACACAAAAAAAAAAAAATGACAAAAGAAACAAAATAATATATTGTTTTTTTTCAGAAAATTGTAGATTCAAGAACCAAATTGTTCTTAAATTACCATGGGTGCAATTATCGTGCCATTTTATTCCTTTATTCACGGACTCTGTAACAGCTCCATGATTTGTTTTTAGATTATCTTTTAACTGCAGTTAGCTCAGCATGTCGGCCTTAACAGAGACTTCTTCAAATTTACAAATGGAGCTGTCAATTTTACAACATTAACATATGAATGTGAATCCCATTTTATGAACAATTTTCCCTTGAGCGAATGTTAATGCTCAGTCTACCTCCTCCGTCTTTAACAGTAGACTGTGTGCCCAGTATGTGTAATTTAGCAAAATACTCCCAATGTTATATTTGTTTCACTGCATTTAAACATTCCAGTAATTAACTCCTCTCCTTCTGTTAGATCCTGCTTTGCTCCTCCTGTGAATAGTGTTTGTTGTACTAATTTTATATACTGTACAGTTATTCTGAGTCCTTAATGAGCAGTAACCGGCTGCTTAAATGAAAAACAAATTCATTTGTCAAATATTGATGTGCGAATAAAAACAAAAAGGAAATAATGATGTTATCTTTTTCCTTTCCAGACCTTACAGCTGGGTTATAACACTATCCATGAGAGAAGGTGGCTGTCTGCTCGGTCCAGTTAGAGTGTAATATACAAACAAGGCTCTTCATTATCAACTAGTTCTTAAACATTCCCTCAACAAGCTTGCAATCACCATCCACACAGCCGATGTTATCAACTCTGATTTGCTCATCAGTTCATTTATTTCAATTAGTTCTGTTTAAGTCGTTGAGGGAGAAGCTGGAGAGAAAACCGAGGCGGGGTCAAAATGGATGGTGAGAAACAGAGAAGAGGTCAGTAAAGTAATCGCTGAGGATGAGAAATGTGGTCGTCGAGAGTTGGTCAATTTAGCGGAGTTGGAGCTGTTTTTGATGGGTATATATTTATAAAAAGGGAAAAAAAGACAAGCATGGTTAAAGTCGCAATGAGTGCTTTATTTCTAAGCAGTGCCTGAATTTCTTTGTACGCATTCTCTCTCTCTCTACGTCTGACTTCATATCTCTGTTGCTACAACAAACACACAATCAAGAATGGCTTTTTGCTCCATCTGCACAGACTCTTGTGCTTACAGAATAAACACATAAAGACATGCACGCTCAGAAGCCTATTCTATCGCACACATTACAGTACAAGCCGCTCATCCCCTTTGGGGCCCACTGTTCAAGGTTAGCGTCAATGTTAGAATAAAGGTTAACATGTTATTTTCTTTCTCCTTTCTGCTCCATTCTACTCAATTGAATTGTAACCACAGTAAGCTCTTGACCAGGAAAGGTCATCCGTTGCCACTAACTCAGAATAATGATAAAGCAGAAGAGCAGTGTGACTGACAATATGGTTTTTCCACAGCATGACCTTTTCCCTTCCTCACATTTCTCCCCCTGGTGCCCACAATTCCTGTGACAGTGTCTCCAAAGTCTTGTACGTATTCTGCTCAGAGCCGAACCTTTGTTAGATAGTATTGCTGCAATAACTACTTATTTTTATAAGAATAAACTCTCAGAATTATGTTTTCAAACATAACAATCATTTGGAAACCAGTGAGTCTCTCCACTGCACAGATATAAACCAGCTTGTACAAAGTACTGAAGAGCTCTTCATCCAGCTGATCCCGTAGCTCAGCTTTGTGAAAGCCAGTGGAAATCCTGTGAGGAAAATTGTTTATTTTATGCTTGCAATGCGTACAACATATAAACAACAATGCTGGGAACTGTGAGTGGAGGGTTATAGAATCTCTGTTAAGTCTCTGTGCCTGAAAAAGAAAAAAATAACAAGTGATTGTACAAAAGCCTTTCAGTTCTATCTCTGATGACGCCATAAACTTACTCACAATGATATCGTTTTAATAACTATTTCTTTCTGGTGTTCCTAAACTGTCTTATGTTAGGTTGTATCATTCGTACCACAAATCAATGTGCTGTTTACATTCATCATTACCAGCAGTTTTGTGGCTGGTCCAATATGGTCTCTAATGTTTTCCTTTTAGGCATTTGTATCAAATACGCATAATAGGCAAATTAAATCATGACACAGTAACCTTGACACTTGACCATCAAAATACAGTCAGTTTATTCTTCAATCCGTAGGGTTGTGCCAAATTTAGAGAACCTCCCTGTTACATCACGTGCTTGCAACATCGACTGTCGCAGGAGTTGAGGCTTAATGACAACAATATGTAACAATGCATGGTATATATTTAGATATATGGAGATGATATGGAAGAAAGCAGGAAGCTTTTATACATCTACAGTATGTATCTTTGAATAGTTGTAATTCTTTATACATGTACCATATTAATATACCACAACCTGATCTTTCCCGAAGAGAGGTGTTTTTTACATAAAAAGGAACTAACAACAACGACAACTAACATAACAAAATAATGTTTTTTACTTTGACATTTCATTACTTTGTCAGTGAAGCTCAAAAAACATTTATTGTAACGAAATTCAAAGGATTGCTGAAGTCTTTTGTTGGGCACACTTTTTCTGGAAGACACCACCCCTGTACTGCTCTTACTACCCTGTCTTTTAATGCAGGAATGTTATATATTCTGTCTCACCTTCTCAATCTAGAGGTTAACAAAGTAACCTGATGCACTCTGATCTGCAAACATTATCTGAGTGAGAATATTAGACTTGCTCTTGGCCAACTCTGCATTGCTTTTCTGTGCTTTTCCATCTAACATTTGAGCAGCACTTTAAGGTCTATAGTTGGCATTGAGGAGCTTATTTTTGGCCCAGGAGTACATTAGTGTAACGCACAGGCAGGACTCAGGAGGATCCTCAGTTGCTGCATATTGGAAACAAGATTGCCTCCCTTATTCCATCTCCCTGCTGTTCTCTCTCTCTGACTCCCTCTCTCTCATTTGCTCTTCTCACATCTCTGTCTCATTATTCTGGAGTAGAACATATTAGAGATGTTTCTTTGTTTTCTGTTGGAGTGTCTAGTCTCCCTTCTTATTCCCCTGCAGTTTCCCATGGCCTCGGCTTCTCTCCAGTGACATTGATTATGACTAAACTGAATGGGTCACGAAGTCACAGTGAGAAAATTAGACAGTTAATTAAAAGAGAAGAGAGTCACTGGAAATATCTGGATTTCCGGGTGATCAGGGATAATCGGTTTCAATACATCTACCCAAATCCGGATGTTGTGTCACAGTAGATAAATGCAAACATTATTTTCCACATCACTGATGTGTGTATATGTATTCTGCTCTCAGTTTAGCCAATTGGCGGGAAATAACTTTGTATCATTTAGTCTTGCGTGCTGGACACGCTCCTTCATGCGTGGATCTGTAAATGTGGCTGCGTGGGTATGTGAAATCATGAGCACTCGGCTAAGCAGGGGTTACTCTTATTAGTGTGCAGGCAAGCGCCTCTGCTGCCACGTCCCATCCACAGCCCCTTTATCTCAGGAAGGGTGGGGGGAATCTTTTCCGCAGATGCCTCTTCCATCAAAAGCGCTTATCGGTAAAGCTAACATTAGTGAATCAGTTTGAAAAAATGACTTGAAGCCGAGGAAGGGTGATAGAAATCCCTAGGTGAGTGGACAAGGAGCTCTGTGGTGGTTCGGAAGCCATGGGCCCTGTGAGTGTGAAAGAGGATTATTTGGCAGAAACAGAGCCCATATTCATACGCACAGCTTGAGAACACCCCTGCCGCCTCCAACACACACAAGACACATACACTCTTCTCCTAATTCACCACAGCTCACAGTGGCCACTGCCAGAGCAGCAACCGCTACAGCTGTGCCATCATCACTTTACTTAGTCCCCAGTAAAAGGATTGTCGAGTTATCTGCAAGCTCCCCAAGACAGCCAAAGTAATCAGTGGTGTCTTATTTACCACAGTGGGAGAGGGACACAGAGGGAAATTGATGTATGATGAGAATGAGAGAGCAGGAAGAGAGAGGAAAAGAGTGATAGTCGTCTACTTGACAGGCCTGTGTTGTATGAATCACTAAGCCAATTTAAACATGCACAGCTGTTCATAAATCCAAGGAAGACAGTGCTAATGAAACTTAGCCCTGATCAGGAAAACAGGAGGTATAATCGCAGGGGATCTTTGTTGGGCTTTGTGTGTGTGTTTCTCTGATTTGTTTGGGAATGAGAGTAAGCCGGACAGAGAGAGAGAGAGAGAGAGAGAGAGAGAGAGAGAGAGAGAGAGAGAGAGAGAGAGAGAGAGAGAGAGATAGGTAACAGCATGATCCTATCGCTCAATAGAGAGGATTTTTTCCCATTAATCAAACGAGGCAGTGAAGGAAAAAGTGTGAGAGAGACAGCGACTGAGTTATTCAGCTGTGGGAGTACACTTGCTCAGACCTCAGTTGAAAAGCCAGAGAAAACTAATCGTTTCCATTCAGCTCAATAAGTCTGGTTCTGTTGTCTGAGGTCCTGAATGTAACATAAATCTACCCCTCCAACCCTTTTGCTCTATTGTTCCTTCATTTCCTGGTCTCTTTCTGTGTGAATAATCAATGCGCCACCGAACACGGTTGTTATTCTATCGTGGAGAATCAGATGTAGCAGAATTTCATGGACACCAGGCCTTTTGTAATAAATATTGCAAAGGCAGAGGTGAACTGCAGGGGAAGCAGAACGCCTTGTGTGACAGACCATGCAGGAAAGTCTTATTTAATGTAAACTGAGATTTGGAGAAAATATCTTGTTTGAGCTACGAGCGTGCTGAAACGCATAGTGGTTAGAGGCGGCAATATGTTTACTGTCACTTGTTCAAAACCACCTATGCCGGGTTATCTCTGTACTAATGCCAGCAAAACAGATAAGGCCTCTTAATCAATACACCTGCTGAAGGGAAATGGCATTTTATTTCCCCTTGTCAGTGCAACTGGCAACGTTTGAATTATGCTTTCATATGTTTCACCGTAATGAGTACAATTGGGTTTGACTCTGCTGCTCTTCAATAATTCAGAACAGACCTGAAGCGAATATTTTGAATCTGCAAACAGGGATTATTCCTGCAGTCACTCACTTTCTATGTCTGTCTTTCTCAATGACTTTTTGCTACTTCAGAATAGTTTTTCTCTTTTATCATACTGTATATTGTACTTGCAAAAAAACTCTTTCATCTCTCACACACACACAAACACACGTTACAAACTCACATTAAGTCACACAATAGTGGCTTTGAATAGTTCCGGGGTGAATTCCCTGGCACAGAGGTAATCAGAGAGAGTTGGGAAGACTGTTATCATCACTGCATTTGAAGAACGTTTTTCAATCAACAGAACACCTTGAGTTTAATAGATAATAATTAGATTGGTTGCTATCTTCTAAGGCCTTAACATTCAAACATTTTAATATTAAAATTCTAAATAATTACAGAAGATTATTTAATAGTTTCTTCTTCCATTTGATGATAACATTCCCATACTTTGATGCTGTCCTTACTGGTTTCTACTGGGTATAAAGAGGGGTGTATAGAATTTAAAGCAGGCCAGTGTTAACCGTAATTGTCTGTGACTGTCACATATAGTACAGCAGAGGCAGGGGTCTTTAGTTAAACCCCAGTTCTCTATCTATTACCTCTGGGACACATCAAACAGCCAATTTTTGTCAAGTTCCATATGCACGCCTTTTTTTCGTATTAGATGAAAGAGCAGCAATGTAATGATTAAATGCTTTGCTTCCTGAACAAACCAGAATCTATTCTGTTTAAACCACAATGCTTCAATTTGAATTGAAGATGTGTTACCTTATCTTTAGACATGTGAGTGAGTATTACGGTCATGTTGTAGAATTAATGTATGCTTATGTTACAGACACTGTGTTGATGTGTGCTCCTAAGCTGCTGCAGTGCTAATGAGAGACTAGGGGTTTCAGGTGCTGGTGCTTTGAGAGCGGAGGTGATTGACAGGGTTCATGAATAGTGATGGCCGACAGCTGCTCATTAACCAAGAGACTGTCTGTCAGCAAAGCAGACTGGAACAGCAGCCCTTCCTCTATGTGTACACACACACTTGCACATAAACACACACAAGCATGAAAATACATACACACAGTGTATGCACAAGACCATGCAGATGTGCTACGGACCAGCGCACGTACACAAACACACACACACACACACAGAGTTTATGTCTCCTTCATCTGGATCCCTTGTGCTTTGAGGCCGATCCTGCTTTTCCCCCTGACAGCATTAGACGTGTGTGGCTATTAGCTATGTGCTCACACCACTCCCACAGGGCCAAGCCCCTCACTGAATATGGAAATACCTGCCAGATGTAAATTCTGAATGAGGCCCAAAGTGCAAAAGGAAAAAAGTCTTAAGCCAAAGAAGAAACACGAACACTTTTTAAATGGTTTAAAACTCCTTTTTAAGAATGTCTGTCACCTATTGTCTTTCTCGCTTTACATTTAACAACTTTCAAGTAAAAATCTAAATGAAATCACAAGGTGACCTAGATACTTTAACTAGAAGTGTAGATTTCATAACTTTTCTGTCACTTCGAAATGGAATATTTTAAAAATGCTTAAATAGAGTAATAGAGCATCTGCAAGCCAGTGGGGGTTGCATTCACCTACAACTGGATCATTCTTTGAAACTCATGTTTTTTTTAATTAGTTGACGATTGCTAAACAAATGCACATAGAGTGGGGCATGTCCAAAAGATACTGTATGTATGTAGCTGGAGCATATTTGCACATGTACTGTACTTGTTGGTTGGCTGTCACTGCTATTACAATCATCAATGGACTAAGCACAAACTTAGTTGCTGAATAACTTATAGCAAAAAGCAGCAAACATCTAAATTAGGATCCGTTTTGAATACAAATGTGTTGTGACATGTATTGATTTTAATGTGCTTTCCTCTAAAACGTACTTTATTGGATTTGTTGACCAAGATAGTTGTAACTCAACAAGCATATCCAAATGACAGTCAGAATGAATATGCATTGCATCAATATATTGCCGCGTTTTAAAGTACCCCTGACAAAAATCTCAATTCAAAAACCAAAACAAGGGTTCAAATAACACTAACTACTTGAATTTCATCTCACAGGTGATTAAAGGGAGCTTCAATAGGATGCTCATGTTGCTCTGTTTCGTTGTGTGGTCTATGTCTTACAGTGACTGGCAACAGGACACACACTGGACTCAAACGTTAACAAAGGACTTGGCAGGAAGGCTTACTGGGCATGTTAACTTATAACAATCATCAACAGGCTTTTTAAAGTCAGCAGGGAGTAATTTCAAGCAAATACACCAGAGGGGATGAGACAGGAAAGCATGTAATAATAGGTAAGCAGCAGAGAGATGTTGCCGGTCTGCAATCAGGTGTCACATCAGATAATGGTGAAGAAAACTTGTGAACTACAGTTAGTCTAACTCGGCCAGACAGTTCATTTGCCTTCATGTTATCTATCTTGAACTGAAATACACCTCAAAACACAGATGTACTTTTCAAAAATGCTCTAGTTCATTAAATACCAAGCAACTGATTGCCTCAACCCGCAGACATCTCATGATGTTGATAATAATACACAGTACTGTCTCTGAAAGCGGTGATGTAGCAAACATATTCATGTGCAAATCAGCATGATTTAATCTGAAAACGTTGACTCCTCCAACCGGGGTGAGAAATGGTCTCAAATAAAGACAGATAACTCTATGTTCACTTTGATGCTAAACGTCTATTTGGGCGGACGGCATCAATTTGGAAACCACTTTTGTAACCATTATTTAAGACAACTTCCAATTCTTGTTGGATTCGAGGCAAAGTGACAATGAGCCAGTGCGCTACAGATGGCAATGCATGTAGCAGCAACTTTAGTTAAAAGCCTCTGATGGAATGCTCCTTTTGTTTGTGATCGATTGAGAGAGAAAAGCATCCACCGTGTAATTGTAGCCTCATTTGATCTCAAATAAACCATGCTGTCCTACACAAGGGAGCGAGAGCAGGGCAAGCATGAGCTGGAAACACCTTCATTACACCAAACACACACACACACTTCTTTCCTTGGCACACACACACACACACACACACACACACACACACACACACACACACACACACACACACACACACACACACACACACACACACACACACACACACACACACACACACACACACACACACACACACACACACACACACACACACACACACACACACACACACACACACACACACACACACACACACACACACACACACACACACACACACACACACACACACTTTTGCACACTCCCTTAAAATTATATCGCCCTCCCTCTACTGGTCTGTCTTTTTCTCCAATCTCGCTCTGTGTCTTGTCTTCAATCATACTCAACAAACAACTATCCACACAGGGCGCACACACATTCACTCTTCCAGCCTATCTTGGAATGAGCCTGGGATTGATTCTAGTCACACTAGAGTGGGGCGAAATGAGCAGTCGCTCTGAATAGTCAAAGGCATCAAATAATACAGATATGAACGTCAGAGGAATAATTGAAGAAAGTGTTTTATATGTAAAAGACAGGGGAGGATGGAGTGGAATTGAATCTCAGAGAAAATGAGGAGCGGGTTGTATCCCAGGGTAGCGACTCACAATGCCTGAGCCTCGTTTGAAGAAAATAGAGGATAATTAGAGTGGTCAGTGACTTCCACAGGGCCCAACACAGCTCAGCCTCACTCTTCCTTTATCTGTCCTTCGTTCACTCTCTACCCATTTGTTGGCCTCTTTTTTTAAGCAATTCCCATTCAATTGTCAGTCTATGTTCATATACCAAATGTCCCTCTTTTCTCTCTGTCTCTTTGTTCTTTCTTTCATCTCAACCTTTGCTTTTCTATTTGTATCACTCCATGCCTCATTTTTCATCAGTCTCTTTTGGTGCTTCCTCCCATCCCTCTATTCTTCCCTCAAGCAGACGCAGAGCTACATCAGTGGAGTTGATCAGATATTCAAGGCACATATGGACAGCTCTGACCGGCATAAATCATGAGTATTTTTGAAGTGTCCGTGCAGGGTTCTTCAGGCTGCTTGTAGTGAGCAGGAAATGCTCTGTGGAACCAGAGCCTTAAATCCCTCTCTTCTACTTCCAGTTTCAAGCCAAATCCCTTTCTCTTACCTTAACCTCGTTCCGACTTTCCCACTCCCTCCATGCCTTTCATCCTGAACCAACTCAACATACATGTTAATACTAATGCATCTTCTAAAGCCTTGATGTCTGAGCATTGTGCACTCAAAGCCTGAGAGGTGACTGATTTTCAAAGGAACCATCCGACCTATCTGCAGCAAATTCGTAAGCATGTCTGTGGTCTGATCCCCTTGTTTTTTCACATTACATACTGGCTAGGTTGTCGGCATGACAACAACATGTTTCTATGGCGACATACTAGCCACAAGCTAGATTACTGTTTTTTTTTTAACATGTAATGTTGCCCAAGGGTCCACTTGTGGCAGGAGAACATGACAATATTTCCTTCAGAGCAAGAATGGGTTAAAACCAGCTCTTCCTTTTCTCAGAGACACAATCCCCTTATGAGCACCAGAGTGATACATTGGCACTAAATAGGCCTCAATGTAGTTGTTATGTTAAATCTAAAATATCTAAGTAACGTCTCAAAAAGAAATCTAAAAAATAAAGCATCCAAATACTTGTAATTTACACCAATTTCATTTTTCACAAAACATTTCATTGCTCTCCTTTGGAATTCCAGTTAGCTGTAAGTGTTATTATAAACTGGGATTACTTCAGACTAACCTAGAGCTGATCGATATTGCACAAAGATGAAAATCATTACAAAATCAATTGAAGTGCTCCATAATCACATAGGAGATTCCTGGAGCTTCCCATAAGCATTATTCTCCCTGTGTGTGGCCACAAAGCGACAGGCAGCACAAATAAATCTCCTCTCCCTGCTCTGTTCTTGCACTTTCCCTCCCTCTGCCTCTCTCCAGATGACTTGTCCTCTGTCTACGTCTCCTGCTCCAAGTCCCTGGATATTGATTGGGACCCAACTGGAGGGAGCAGGAAAAAGATAAATAAGGAGTCAGTGGCCATAAACAGTTCTCTTACTCACCCTAACATGAGGGGAAGGATAAACATCTGACAGACCTAAGAAAACAGCCATGTATTTCTCAGGGTCGTTTTCATGCAAATGACCTCAACCAATCACTAAGGATCCGCAGTTTCAACGAGCCTCGTAACACTCTGATTGCATTTACATTTTGTCAAGAGTGTTTAAGCACAGTAGAACGTATCATCCTTGTCATATCTGTGTTGAATGACTTAAGATTCTAAAATGAAAACATCTGATCATCAAAACAAATAAAACTGAGAGGCAGCTACTTGCAAACATTAACAGAAGCATGGTGCAGCTGAAAACATCTCCATTTAAACAGGTGCTGCTCATGATAATTATGTGCACAAGGCATCAAGTTCTCCTACACGGACCATAACACACCACATCACCCTAAGGCTCCATCAATCAAGCCCGACTCCACTAAGATTCAATAAAGTAAAGCTGATTGATTGTCATACAGCACTATGTACTGTACAGCAAACCACTGCTGTCTGCACACTCATACTCACACACAGGCATGCGTAAAGTCATCTGTAAACACCAACACACACAGTGGGGTAAATAACTGCCGGTATCTCTTGCAGCGTCGGGAGCAGTGGCGCGAGGCTTCCCCTCAGATTTTGAAAGCCCTATCTGTATCAGGAACAGCAAACCGAAAAAGCAATTTGCTTTGTCACACAGAGACATGCTTGACTACACTGAATAATTGCACTGCAGCCCTGGAAAGAGCTGTTTTCCTTTTATCTAATGAAGGCCTTCAGGGGAGGGAGCCCGTGTGTGTGTTTTGTATATGTGTGTACAATAAACGTGTCTTAGGACTTCTGTTTGTGTCAACATATATAAGTGTGGAACAGGAAGATAAGCGTTTCAAGCTAAATGAAGTTTATCTGATCCAATCCTGCCGGAGTCCCTGCTCGCTTTCCTTGCTAACCGTTCCAATGCAATATATTGATTCATCACATCTGCATGGAGCCTCTCGGCTGTGTCCAGTCTCTGGATAGAGGCAGTCCCAAAGTTCAATAATGCAGAAGAAGGCTGGAGAAGATGAAAAAAGCCCCTGTGCCCGGCTTCAGACATTTCCAACTCCTAAGAAGTGCTGAGTCTACACTCTGCTGCTACCTCTGTGGGGCTTGGCAGAGCTGAAGCTGGAGGAATAACTTCAGACTCCAACCCCACAGTACATAACCAGACAGTACAGTACTAAAGTTCTCTTTTAACTTAACTTTAACTTACTGCTGTGTTTAACAGTTGTTTTCATATATATGTACGCAATTACTTTTATTATTACTACTAAGATCCTGTTTCATTTTATAATGTTGCACTTACTGTACCCCCTGTCTATCTAACTGCATCCAATATTTTAAAGGCCAATTACTTTTCTACTCTGCAATTTTTGTGGATGTGAAAATAAAGAACTTGAGTACAGAGGACTGAAAGATGCACAAAGTGAGAATTTGGAGTGAGGCAAACAACAAGCAATTTGGCCAGAGCAATATCCAGAGGCAAGTGAGAAGGTTGTGTTTGGTCATCAGGGGCATGAAGACAACTAAGTGAATGAGATGAAAAAGCTAGCAGCTTCTCCGGTGACCACATTTGTGTTCACTAAAAGTTTTGTGAGTTGCGGTAATGACTCTTAAGCATTTGTGGGACTGTAATTAAGCCATCAGCCACAGTTTGGAGTCTTTACTTTGGTAATGAGGCTGAATGCGCACAGTTGCACTCTGTGGATAAGCTGCTGTAATCACTTCTATCTGGTTAATTATGTAAAACCATTCTTTTATCCTGGTGTCTCACTCTTTATATCGTCCTCTCTCACTAGGTCTCTGTCATGGTCTCATCTTTTAAATATAACTGTTATAATAAAAGCAAAGGATGCATTGGAAATAAGCACTCGCGCTGGGAGATATCAACCTGACAGAGCTATGCTGGGAATTGTCAGTCCAAATGGCTGCTTGGAGATAAAGCACAGTGAGAACTGAGTTTTAACAGAGGGCAATGTAAAAGGGATGAGATGTGATAGCTGCAGCAACAAAGCTCTCACCCCTCTGAAGAGTGTTTTATTGCCTTTCTCCATGCCATCTGTAGTACTGGTCGGAGGGCAATTTCAGCTCAGATGCATTTATTTTATAAAGCGTTTTGCTTCCTTTCACTTTCAAGCTCATAATTTCACTTGCACACAATGACTTGAATTCCATCAGGACTATTATTATCATTAGTGGTCGTGTTTCAGTGTGATGGAAGGGAAGATGCTGCAGGTTATTTGCAATGAAAGTAAACACCTTCAGCATGTCCCAAATGGAGAACACCTGGTAGTACTCTTTTTAGATAGACCTACATCAAAGCTCTCCTTCTGCAGTACTTCAGAGATGTTACCACCGCTACATGCTGTGCACACACAAACCCATGTGCTCACCCACACATACACTCACTTTTGTGGCAGCGGAGAGTGAAATCTTGTGTTGCTCGGGAACTTTACCTCACAGAGTGTGAAATGGGGGGAAATAAAAGCCCTAGGTGGATGAAAAAACATGAAGACGCTGCTGTTTCAATGTAGCAGAAAAAACAGTAGAGAAAAAAAATGTCAACAGCAAATAGCTGCTGGTTTCTGTTGCCGCAGGCGACATGGACTTTGGTTCTCATGTTTCTTTCCACCCGCATTATGCATCATGTTTTCATCCAATTAAACACAAACACAGGCTACAGAGAATCACTCAGGGAGAATCTTATCGTACTGCTCATTCAGGGAGAAACAGACGAGTAGGGATACACAGACGCGTGAGGGACGTTTTGAGATAAAGCAACGGTCAGGTGTGACTGTGGATGTATGAATAGGCCTGTTGGCTTCACTCAAAACATGGACCACATGGTAGAGCATCCCTATGTACCTGCAAGCTTCCCCTCACTTCTTCATGTGTCTGTCTGTAGAGGGCAACGTTTTGTTTTTTTCTGGTACAGAACCATGAGCAGACTGCCATGCATTTCATCTAGATGGAGATAGATGATGTTTGCTGAATTATGGCAAGGCACAGACATGAAGCATGACATGGCCTCCTTGTGGAAAAAGCCCAACTGAATCCGAGTTGTCCTTGCCCTGGTTGCCTTGGTGACGTGCAGGTAGTAAAGCGAGACAGACCAACAGAGGGTGTGAAAAGCTATGTTTGAATCCATCTTCAGGCAGCAATAGAGGATTTCACACCTTCCCCTCTGGGCACTCGGGCGAGCATTGCTATGGAAACAGAGCACTCTTAACCTCTGACCTGAAGTTTTCACCATCACTTGTTCTTAGTTTTTCCAGATCAAATTGCATACGGCATTTCCCCATCTGTAAAAAAGGAGAAGGGCGATTTAGCGAGTTGTCTATGATTCTGAGCCGACAGAAAAGACGTTTAAGAATGGACATTTTAAATTTAAAAAAATAACAGATTTAGATAAATCTTGTGAAAAACTGATGTCCACATTGAGCAATGTTGTGCCTGAGATATTTCCTGATCCTGAATTTGTAGATAAAGTTTCTCATAAAAAGACAGGTAAATGGAATTGCATTGATGCAGTGTCTTTCTAGTCTTCTATCCACTCAATGCTCCTACACCAAGATTCATCCTATCACACACAATTCTGGGTTCAGGATCTTGCCAGAGGACACTCCGGCATGTGGACTGAAGGAGCCGGGGATTGAATGCCGATCTTCCGATAAGTGGATGAGCCGCTCTACATCCTGAAGCACAGCCGGCCCAGTGAAGTGTAAAGACAAACTCAGCAGGTGCATGTGCTTTGGCAGTCCATCTGAACCAATAACTTGCACCATTACTGATGAATGAGGTGTTTCATGCTCTTTACATAGGTGTGAGATGATTAGAGAACCATTAGAAAGTGTGAGTCTCAAATAAGAGCTACAAGCTGTGTTGTGAAATGTTTGCACGCGGCTTTTGTGTTGGCTTTGATATCCGTGTTATGTTTGCAGAAGTGTCGGTGTTAACACTTCTCCATCTGTGTGTTCATTGACATGTTGATGTTGTAGTGAAGTGTGTTTGTGTGTTGTGTGTGATAGATTGCTTGCCTGCGAATTAATCAGTGATTATTAACATTTAAGCCAAAGACTGCATAAAATGATTTCATTTGCTTACCCAATATAGATTCAGGATTCTGGATACTTTCAGGAAGCATATGGTCTACATGATGACTCTGCCGCAACCGCAATAGAAGAAACATTATGAAGATCAATAACAACAACACGCTCCGTTATAGGACAAACTCCAATGTTTGCTAGATGGATAGGGCAACTTGTGTTCTCCAACTTCACAAAATCCAATTAGACTGTCTGTGTATGTCTGTGTGATGATCTACAATCTAGTCACTCACTGGGCCTATTCCCCTGTCTAATGTTCAAATAACATGAACAAAAACTAAGCTCCACTTGCTCCGCCTCTGCTCTACAACTGTTCATTCTCACAGCGTGTTTAAAACTGTTCTTGCTTTCCAATTACTCGAACAGAAACAACTCCTGTAATTGAAAATCTATATAATAATAGGCTTGGCAGCGGTGGCTCAATACAAATAGTCCCATTTTAACAGCTGTGTTTAAAATGCTAAAGAAGTATACTTTTAGACAGGCCTGGAAGCAGTCAGAGTAAAAAATCCACGCTCAGAAGAACAGAGAGGCTAGTGGTTGTTAAATGTAGTCCTCAGGCCATGATGTGTTGCATCGCCTCAAATATTTTAGCAACACACTCATACAGAGAAACACACAGAGAAATCCCTGATTAAATCATAAAGCATGAAATACAATCAAACAACTGTAAGTCAATAACAAACATAAACACTGAGGGTAACCATGATAAGACAAGGAGTGGAAAAGAGAGAGAGATTGAGTTGATCTGTTCAGAGAAGCTGAAAAAGGTCTAAAACGGAACGTGAACATTTGTGGTTTAACTGACACATCTGCCTAAAACAGTGCAGTCACATGTGAGGTGACAGGATAAAAGAGAGGGAGAGAGAGAGAGAGAGAAAGCCTGCCTGAGAATACAGAGACACAGAGCAGCCCTAAAGGCCCATTCCATCCTTTCTCTTGGCCTTCTTGTACTTATCAGGGATAAAAGGAAAAAAATGCTGCATCTTTGACAAATGGATTATGCTTTATTTGCATTTACTTCAGAAACATTCCCCCAGTTCCCTCAACGCCCCAGGCCTCTAAACTGTGACTGTAGGGGAGATGGTCGAAAGCAACCAGGAGGAAGGAGGAGTTTGTTTGCACAGTGTATATCATCAGCATGACCATTGAAAACACTGGCACTAACTGACCCCATGCAAGGATTCAACATCAGTTTTACTCAATCTGGCAGCCATGGGCTGTTAATTCCCAGCCTCATGCTGTAATGTATGTATCTAAGAAGAGACATTATTCAGGATAGAATACAGATAAATGAAGAAACAATACAATGGATGAAAACTAGAGCAGAGGAAGGCAGAAATACTGTATTTCCTGCATCTTGTTTCTTTCTTTCCTTATACACCCCCTCTCTCCCTTGCTCCCACAACAGAGTCTCATTTCACCTCCTTGTGTTTTTTCCTGCTGGGAAAATAGAGGGGTGTGCACCATGCTGCTGCCCAACTGATGGGCAGCAGCAGGGGTGAAGAAAGTAAATTCTCTGCTGAACCATACAGGCAAGCGCGGGACGGCACAGGCCAGCACATTGCCAGATCTAAAATCCATGCTGACAATGTTGTTTTTCAAATAATAAAATTTTATAGAGTTACAGTATATCAGTAAATGGGTTACAATATATCAACAAATATGGGACAATGGGATAACAAAATTGGAACAAAAAGCGATAATTGGTGATTTGCACAATGTAAACCATAAATAAACACATTTGTTCAGGCTGTTCGAATGATCTGGAGAAGAAGCACCAAGAGCCTTCCAGTCCAAACATGTCCCTGTGTGTAAGGGATATTTAAAGTGGACCTACAGTATCATGCTATATTTGAATAATATAGTGTAGGAACATACCTATATAAGGCATATTTATACTTTTGATTTTTCCCCAAAAAAATTATATATATAATAATAATAAAACAGATGCATTTTAGCCATTCCTTATTTCGCTCAATATAACACTGTCTTTGCATGGGCTGATTCTGTGAGAACAGCACCATCTACAGGCCTGGCATATGTACTTCAGCGTCTCCAGCGCTTCCGAATGGCAATGTCCGTGGCTGTCTCCTCCTGATTGGTGGAGTTGGCCCAATAGCCGGAGCGTCACTTCTGTGACGTCATAGAAGTGTTCAAATCTGGATCAGTCTGTATCAGATCCGTTGCAGCCCCTTTTTAAGAGATTTGGGTATGCAGGAAAATAGAGAGGGTTGTGTTTTCTGACACTTGGTGAGTTCCCTGGAACACCGGGGACACATATTCATGTATAAAAGACGTACAAAAGTGCATTTTGCATGATAGGTCACCTTTAACTGTTCTCGTGATAAACTATAATAACGTTCACCACTGCTCTAAGAGATACCTTTTTTATCCCTTTTACACCAGATATATTAGCTACTGTTGAAAAAACCACAACAGTGCACATTCACAATCTCCCTTGGCCTGGGAAAGACTTATTATTTCATTTAATTATCTGTTGGCTAACAACATTCATTATCTCCGTTGTAAGCGGAGACAGAATAATCTTTATCATTTACCTAAACCTCAGAGAGTCCCTCTATTTTGGAATCTTCTGATTGGATATGTGTCAGCACTGAATTTATGGTATTATCGCTTTGACAGTCACCATCCTGATCTTTAAATGCAGAAAGTTATCACTCACCATTGGGCTTACAGTATGACATTATCAATGCTAAATGTCAGCTCTTTCTTGAGGTATCTGTCATTCTTGTGGAAACATTTTGTTAAGCACGCAGCATCATCACTGGAAGCGATGCTTCTATCTATCTATCTCTGTATGTTATACCAGTAAATGGGCTACAATATACCGACAAATATGGGGCAATGGGATAACAAAATTGGAATAAAAAAAGGGATAATTGGTGATTTGCACAATGTAAACCATAAATAAACACATTTCTTCAGGTAGTTCTAATTGAATATGTGTCATCACTGAATTGATGGTATCGCTTTGACAGTCACCACCCTGATCTTTTAAATGCAGAAAGTTATCACTATTTTGTTAAGCATGCAGCATCACGGGCCCGGCGCCACGAGGGGGCAAAAGGGGGCATTGCCCCCTCAGTTGTATTCTTTGCCCCCTCACTTTGAGCATCATTCATCCATCAAAAAGTACAATAAATGTCACAATTATTAAATAACTTTAAATAATTATTTTCCCCAATATGTTTAGATCAGATATGTGGGCAGGCAGTCAAACAATGTGTAAAAAAGCCTCAACCCCAAGTGAGCTTGTAGTCTTAATGTTAGAGTGTGTGCTACTGTAAACACAGTCGGATGGGTGACGTTTTCCGGGCAGAGTCCCCGTTTTCAGTGGCTGGTACCCGGTTGAAACTCCCGAAAATGTTCCCGTTTTTGAACGTGCGTTAAAAAAAATAGAGCAAGTTGAAATCAAATGTTACATGTCAGTAAAAACAGAGTAATAGTGTTGTGCCTGTTTGTAGCGTGAGCGTATTTCTTCTTCTACGAATGCTTTTTATTCTTCTTCTTTTGTCTTTAATGGCGAATCGCTTCCACTTGGAGCATATATCGCCACCTACTGTTGATTTATTAAATGTTCATATTAAATCCTTGTCCTCAGACCAGTGTTTTTGAGGAACTTGAAGATCAACTTGTTTACTTCATTTCTTGATTTACTTTCGTATATTGACTTGAAATCCATGTTGTTTGACATCAACAAAAAATAAGACAGACAACTACAGATATCACCACACGTGATGGTTACTTGTTATTATTTAGGGCTGTATGGATCAGGTTTTTGCAAAAGCGAGCCCTTTTACTAGAATAACAATATATTATGTATTATATCAACCACATTGGTACAATGAGCGACATCTAGTGACGGATTTTGGAACATTGATTTGATTTTTCTCATGGCAGTAGAGACAAACCAGAGGACTTTATTTTTATTTTTGATCTGTGTCTTTCCATTTGGTGTAGTATTTGATCCAATATTACATTTGGTTTATATATTAGTCACTTTCTTATGAAATGCCAGGTTTTAGGCCTTGATTTGAACATTCAATCCTGAAAATAAAAAATCAATCAGATTAATGATTCTTTAATCCTGACTAGAGTAGATAGTAAGTACGTAAATCTGTATAGGAAGACGAGTTAAGGGATAGAGGAGAAAAGGTTATGGTATAATTACAGAGCCTGTCAATTTATAAATGGAGGAAATCAATGTTAGTCTGTTAACCAAAGTGCAGGCATCTGATAATGTACTATCTGTTATTAAAGATCAGAGGAAAAGAACAGAATGAGAGGGGTCAATCCGGAAAACAAATAAAGAAGCAAAGATATTGTAGAGCAGTGAGAAGGAAAAAAGCTTGGTGTGTCAATTCATTAAATTGCCAGTATTTTTCGTTGTTTTGAAAAAAAAATCGCCCCCTCTGATTTTTTAACAGCCCCTCAGTCATTTCATCCTGGAGCCGGGCCTGCAGCATCATCAATGGAAGCAATGCTTCTATCTATCTATCTCCATCTTTCTGTATGTATTTCAATCACTTGAGCAATAATACTTTCAGTGCAAGCAGGTCTCTCTCTCTCTCTCTCTCTCTTACTCTCTGTCTCTCTCTCACACACACATAGATAGAGACACACGCGCACGGCCAAGCTTGGCTGCGTCAAAGAGTGGTACTTCTTTCACTGTGCTCCCGGCACATAGACGTGCTGCTCCTAGCGTCGGTACCTTGCAAGCACAGCAGTCACCTTCCAACCTCTGCGACTCTCCTCCGATCCGTCTCGCTCAGTCGCAGTTATTTTGCAGGAGGGAGGGGACCGCCGATCTTCCTCTCCACACATTTATCTGCGGAGTTTCTCCACCGAGGGAAATTGGGAGGGCTGCTAAAAAGTCTATGCTCCACGAAAGACACGCGACTGGTGGCTTCACCGAGCCAGAGAGGTCTGCCGTGCGTCCTGGGGATGAGGTTGGTGGCACACAGCCGACACAGCGTTAAAGGAAGCCCTCTGTATCTGAAGAAACCGCCCCAGTGAGGGACACGGACGGAGGGAGAGCTGCGGGAGCTGGTGTCGGCTGGGACGCTATCATTTCGACTAGGATGCATCTCTTCAGTGCCATGTTCCTGCTTGTGATGTTAGCTGTCATGCCCTGTGAGGTAAGGACTCTGGCTTAAACGCTTACACGCTATGAATAAGCATTGTTTAAAAGTTCCCAACATGTAGCCTACCATTTAAGCAAGAACACACGGCTAACGAGCAGACTGTTACAAAACTGGAAACATAATTTAAATTCAGTGCAGTGCAAAGACTAGACAATGAATGTTGCAGAATTTAATAGAACATTTGCTATTGTTCAGTATGCAACCTACCGAGCTGATGATAAGCAAAACGCATAGAGAAACTTATAACAAGCAGAACTACAGTTAATGTGAATCCAGCTGGGCTCACTTATCGTTTTATTCCGGGAATTTAAGTCTCACCCAGTTTCTGAATGGCATCTTGAAGCAATATGTAGTATTTATTACAACTAGTGGACTAGATGACTGGAACATGGTGATGAAATATTTTAAAGGAAAAAGAGTAATTATTTGACTGATACGTTTGATGCCCTGGAGGTCGTTGTTAACAGCCCTTCCTGTCCACCTCTCCATCACTGACAGAGAGGTCCAAAGGCTCCTGGACACACACACACACACACACACACACACACACACACACACACACACACACACACACACACACACACACACACACACACACACACACACACACACACACACACACACACACACACACACACACACACACACACACACACACACACACACACACACACACACACACACACACACACACACACACACACACACACACACACACACACACACACACACACACACACACACACACACACACACACACGTTGATTAAGCTGAAAGGAACCAACACTGACAGTTTGTATACAGGATCTACAAGCCATGCGTAATTAGTAGTGTTCCATAGCAGCCAACAAACGGTTGTAGATCCTGGAGATGTGTGACGAGTGTCTGAGTGATTGTGTGGCGTGCTGTGTTGTGCATGACACTCGAGAAAGCTGCGTCCCTTTGCTAAAAATGACGAGCTTTGATGTGACCGTTGTAAATTGAAGTGAAGGACGGAAAATTATCTGACCCAGAAAGGCTTTCAGTCAAGGCAGAGAATTTGAACTTGCAGGGGTTCATCTGGTCATACAAGCAGCATGCCAGCCTACACAGTACAAGGTCTGCTTATAGGTACAATGTGCCTGTTATTTAGGATTGCACAAAAGGCGCCGATCTATTGGATGGCACAGGTTCGCACCTTTAGCTCCATACAGCAGATACATTCAAAGGTTCTACATTTCAGACTGAGGAAATATGCTGTAACATGTAAAGCCCATATGTTGCATGCAGCATACATTAGGGTTTTATATGGCATGTCTACAGGGCAAGCTGGAACTGCAGTTGACCTTTAACAAAAGCTACAGTATGTTTGAAGTCTACAGGATGTGCTGTACACCTGTGTGCCAGTTTCAAAGTATAACATGTACATCACAGATTGTATTACATTAAAACAATGGATTTTATTCTGATGGTATGAAACAAGGCACAGCAGTTCCCAGGTCTCTAATTCAACAATCCGATTGAACACATCCCTAGCCTCACGATAAAGACAAAATGAAACAATTCAAATGTGTTGATGTGCATTTTAACCTCTATACGTTTGTGCATGCATGATGATAACTGATTTAACCTTCCCTGAAAGTCCAAAACTCAAATGTATTAACTAAGCAAACAAAGTGTAAATTACAAAACGTGTTCTACACGCATCCACACAGCACTTTAGATGTTCTTCAATAAATGAAGAGGAATACATGTCACTGGCAAATACTTGCTAAAGTGACTGTAACAGAGGCGACATGTGCTTTATGATTTGAATAAATGCCCACACCGGGTTGTATTTTGGACATTCTGCCTCTGCCTCCTTGCTCGGTCTGGGCCGCTCAATTGTCAGCTTCACAGTGACACAGACAATGTAGCTGAAGACTTGCCATCATCACTCAACCCCTTCTTCAATGGGTTCACACTGTAATTGGCCTTCGGGGACAATTTGTTGCAAGTGTTTGCATTAAATATTTAAAGGTCTGAAAGAAAATATGACGCGGAAGATTGCAAGTCAAACATAAAGAATTGATGACTTGGTGCATATCCACTGCAATGACACCAACATTACTTTCAACCAGAGTCGAGATATTCACATATTTTCTGTCACAGTCTCAGCACAAGCCTGTATGAAATATTAAGAGAGCTTTAATGAGACAGATGCACTTGTTTGTTCACTGCACACGTTTGTTAAGTACCCATAAAGCCCTGGGGGCCCTCAGTGTACAGATGGGCACCTGCTTGACCTTGCCACAGATGTCTTGTACATCAAGCCATGTATGACAGGACACACTGATATGCGTGTATGTGTGTTCATGATTTTGGAAGTAATGGATTTACTATACACACACTAGTATACTGTAACCGGCTATAATAACACTTTAAAAAAAAAATCTATTTAGGATGTCTAACTTTACTGGATTATCTTAATAAACGCGACATATCTTCTTTTTAAGTACCAGAAAATCTGAGAATTGTGTGCTCAAAATCTTTCTGCAAGGTGTAAACCATGTAAAGTTAATATTATTTAGAAAAATACATTCCAATTATTGAATGAAAAAACTAATGTTGACTCTTCTTTGAAATTATAACATACATTTCTGTGAAACTCAGATTTTCTTTAGTCTGGTGTAATACCTTATTATTGAAAGCTTCAAATTTTAAATTGAACAGCAAATATGGATGCACAGCCTAATTTATCTTGCTCCATTTAGTGTATATAAATGGGATTTCATGGCCGATGACTAACGTGAACAATGAGATGAATGGATATTTTGTTCATGTTTTCAACAAACAAAGGAATTTAACAATACAATTCAGTGTGAAAAGAATAAATATAACTGCTTTGTTGAAAACAAAGGCTTTGAATGAAACAAATCACATTGTGTTGTAGTCAAAAGAATGCTTCCAAATCAAAAAGCTGTGTGTTGCACTAATATTCCTGTACAACTGACAAAGTGATTTGAAAAGCTTGCTGGAGCCTGAACGATATGTGAAGTCATACTTTCCACGGGGACCCAAGATTTCTTGAGTTTGTTTTCTGTAGCTGCCCAGTTTCTGTTTACGGTAAGATTGCTTAATGTTTTTTGAAAGATTTACAATCAGGTTTGGAGGCAAAGCAACTGCTTAAGGGGGTGCCAGAGGAATACAGTTATTGGTTTAGGATGTCTGGTGTTGAAGACTCCCAACATGGTTGAGAGTGATTGAAATAAACACTTGCTTTAGTGTGGCTGTACAAACATCAAATGCAATGGGGGAGAAAACTTGCTTGTCATTCTCAAAGAGTGAGTCAGAATACTGAGCAATTGGAAACATGTTTCAGTAATATACTTGATCCTTTCTCTCACCAGGGATCACGATAAACAATCAGTTTGAACAGGCCACTATTTAGGGACTTATTAAACTGTGTTTACTCATTCCAGATAGGTGTGATGATTAGACCAGAAAATCACCCAGCCAAATTAAAGCTAAAAAGCAAGTACTGCAAAGGAGAGGGCTCTTCTAAATCACAACTAACACACTAAACCATCCTTAGGCACACACACATTACGTTTATTTGCGTTTAATTAATGATACAGTACTTATTGCTGTGATATACAGTAAGTGTCACTGGATTGAAATGGTTTTATTGACGCAAATGATGGGGCCGCTATATGTTGCTATTTTGAGAAGACTGTGTACCAGTATTATTGATAAACTTCACATATATTAGGTCTCATTCCGCGCAGAAATAGGAAAATTGAAAGGTTAATATTTACTGTGTCTCTGCATGTGAGGACAACAAAACTTCAGACCTCAGCTCAGTCAGAGCTAGGCAGGACAAACAGCTGGATGGATAATATCCAACAAGACAGCTTTTAAACAGATTTTTTCCAGCTACCTGTTAAAAGCTTTGATAAATATGAAGGAATTAATCTGGATGACAAAGATGTGAGTGTATGTTTCCCAGGAGGAAGGACACTAGGTAGCAGGCTGGACAGAATGTGTTCTGCCAAGCAGCAGCCTAACCTCCACCAAGAGAATTAAACAAATGAAAATCAGCAAGAGCGGGGTGTAAATCTGCCAGTGAGCGGCAAGGAGACACACTCAACTATAAAAAACACCTTGCTATGCTGTGACAGAACCCACGTTTGCTAAATGACTAACACTGCATGACCACGAACAAGCCCTTGGAAGGTCAAGCTGCAACGCACAAATCAAACTTTAAAACTAAAACAAGGAAATTACGTGTTTTGCATGCAGATTAGGCTTAATTTATCATGTAATAATGTTAACATTCAAGTAGTGTGGCTATAAAATGAGTCCCAAATTAATATCAATATGTAAGTTTGGTGTAGTTTGCTCTGTAAAAAAGTATAACAGACACATTTTTGCTGCCTGTCAGTCACTAAGAATAATGTCGAGCACAATGTGGGTGAGTAAGTGAGCAGGTTGGGTTTGATGAGCCACTATGCCTGCATCCACCTTCATGCACTCGCTGTAAATATAAAAAGGTGCTTCATAATCAGCCACAGATAATGAGGTTGCATTATGTTTGATTCAGTGCTGCTTAAAGAGATTGAACAGTATGTGCTTGTGTCATGACTGATTAGGGCAGAGCTGGAATCAATGCACGATAATGATACCACATTGTGCGAGTCTTACCACTGTAAAGAGATCTGTGTCATAAAGAGATGCTGCTTAAGAAAGGCTGGAGCACAGAGAGCTATTGAGCCTTTGTTCTGTCCGCTGTTCACTCCCACATCTTAATGTTTGATGTGCTTTCGTGTTTTATCATCAGAGGCGCCTGTGTGTGTGTGTGTGTGTGTGTGTGTGTGTGTGTGTGTGTGTGTGTGTGTGTGTGTGTGTGTGTGTGTGTGTGTGTGTGTGTGTGTGTGTGTGTGTGTGTGTGTGTGTGTGTGTACACTGTATAATTGTTAAGACTTTTTTTCTGCCCTCTGATAATTTGGTCCTTAAAAGGGTTACACAATTATTACTGAGGTAACACCTTCTTTACTAAATAGCTAGCTTAAAGTTAGGATACGTATGTTAACATGTTGTGTTGGTGGTGAGGATTTAGAGCAAATAAATACTGTAACATTTCCGGTACAGCAGGTGTGTTGACAAAAGAAGAGGTGGTTAGGATGTGTGTTTTTTTAATGGACAATGAGGTGTGTGTGCCTGTTTAAGTGCTTAGCTTTTTAATGATGATGTACCTGTTTCTGGGTCAGTTTTATAAATGTGGTCTGCTCATGACTCACACAGGGGTGATATTAGCGCGTGAGCTTTTTTGCAAATGCGGCCGTGGGTGAAATGGGTGACTGATTTTGCTACTGCGGTGCCTTAGATGAGGCACGAAAGGCAGGAAGCGGTCAGCAGTCTAATTGGTTAACAGATGGGAGGCAGGGTAGGGAAGCATGTGAGGTCAGTGGCCTGACTCTCAGACTGACAGTGTGTCCCCGCCATGGTCGGGCCCCTGAGCTACAGAGGGTGTGTCAGTATGGCGTTACCTTTCCAGCTGGAATCCACCTCCCCATATCATGGGTACATATGAAATGTAAATTCTGCTTGAAAATTGAACGATTGACCGGTCATTGGCCGATCTGATCTGAAACAAACTGTGATCTTATATTCATACTACATCAGAGAAATGTAGTGATATTAAAACAATATCATGATTTCAGATTAGGTTATTGCCCAGGATTTCGTATATTGTAATAAGTGTTGTGTTTTCCCGGCTTTAAAAGATGCATCATATTCAATTGGTCATTTTCTGAACTTTCCAGACTGCTGTAGCTGTCCTATTCTTGGTCTCACTCACTAAATCATTTTATTCTCATTACTTCTAATTTTTTAATAAAAAATCTCATCGGGTAAACATTTTGTCCAAGAACCAATAGCCAACCATACAACATTGCTAGAAGTCTTTATGCAATTCTAATTTGATATATGATTTTCTCATTATTGCTCAACCCTACAATTCTTTACTAACAAAATCACAACAAAAAACTTGACAAAGGGAAACTAAATGGCTTGCACGCTTTGGATTTGTAATCGTACAGCACATGATCCTATATGATTACTCTCCGCCTTTATTTTTGAAACCATGAAAGGAGATGAATATTGCAAGTACTTTAGAACCGGGGGACACATGCTTCAAACTCATATTGTCAAAGTCAGAGATAAAAGTCTGGTACCCTTGGTACTTAGTCCATGTTTTAAATGACCAACTACTCATTCAGAGCTACAGACTGACCACCACATATGCTCTGGGGTTCTGTGGGATCTAATTGACCTCTGTTGATGCTTTCTGTCTTGTTGAAAACCCAGCGGCTGCTTTACTAAAATGACCATAAGCCATCCCATGGACTGAGCTGGCTGACTCTGGTCTGTTCGTAATCGTCATTAAAAAGGTCTTAAAGGTCTTTTGGGAACTGGATACAGTTCTCCTTTATAAAGACAGGGTTAACCTGGCAGCTTACCAGCATCCAGCTGTACACTCAGGACTGATTACTTTTATACATGCAGGAGGAAAGAAAAAGTAGAGGACATGTGCCCTTCAGACCCGAATTCTCTCTTCCAGACATTTCACAATCATTGACTGATGCACAACTATTTTCTCAAAATATTCAGTTTCCCCATAAAATGTATAGGAGGTTATTTGTATGGTTGCTGTCAACAGAGTATGGAAGGATCAGCTTGACTGGTGGGATGAATATCATCCCTATATCGCAATCTCTACCCACTTTCTCTCTTTCCTTCTGTGTGAGTGTGCTCGAGGGTGCAGGACTCCCAGAGGTTTATGTCTGTGACTCTAAGCAAGAGTGACATTTCTCTGACAACACCAGAACAAGCACACGCATGCACGTGCGCATGCACATGCACACGCACAGCTCTCTTTCACACACATTGTTACCATCTCCTTTTCTCTCTCCCCTTTGCTCTCTAGTTCACAAACATGTCAGGAAAGGGATCACAGCCGACAAAGAGCAAAGCGACGCATTGAATCGACACCATCATAAATACGGCTGTGCCAGTTTTGCCTATCGCAGGTTATAGTATGAGTGACAGATGCCAATTAGAGCACAGACACGGTTCATCATCTGGTCAATGCCGGACACACAGCCACCAGTAATAAGGGCAACAACACACGTTACCAAGTAACCGTCACCGTGGGACTCACCCAATGATTATTTTTTGCGTCCATCTGCTCTTTTTTTGCATTGCAGTAGACACCTTCTGACCAGTTTTCTGTACGACCTTGCTTTCTCCTGCTCGATGAATCTTTTATGAGCCTGGCAATGTGGGTTTCTGTGTAGAAGATTGGAATATAAATATGGCTGTTGCGCCTAGAGCTCCTCTTTCGCTCTGATACAAAAGCTTTCATAAGACTGAGCAGATTGGGCAAGTTGCTATGAACGGTGCTCTTCACATGTCTTTGCTTTCATCGGAAAACACACATCCCATATCAGACAGTGTTATGCATTATCAAACACCCAATATAGATTCTGCCTCCACCTGCTCGATCACATGCCCGGACAACCTACCACACTCCTGGGAAATCTTGTTTTATATAAAAAAAAAGGTTTGGTTTATTATAGTCGGCATAGTTTTCTTTTCAATAGCCCAAGTTAATCAACACGTTCATGTTTGGCGGAGCTGTAGAATCACATGACATGGACTCAGAGGTGAGGTAAGAGTAAATCTTTTAGTTGAACTACTCAGACTGTATTACGCCTCTTTTTCTATAACTACCTCTATCTCTTATCTGTTTTTATCCACTTTGTCTCCCTCTCCTCCTATTTCACATGATCCACTCTGCATTGCCATGTGTGAGTGTGACAGCATTGCCTCCCATGCTGAAAGCTAACTCAATGCAGGGGTTTCATTTTGGGGAATGAAGGATGAGAGCTCTACGCCGCAGCAGAAGCGGGTGGAAAGAGGAACCATTTAATCCGATGTGTTTTTCCACGTGGCACTGTCACAGCCACTCAGTAGGGCCATTGATGAGAGAGGCTCTCTCTGACTGCGCCAAGGCTTAAAGGCTCCAGTCAGGGAGGCGTGGGAGCCAGCAGCCACCAGACACTGCTGCATATCAAGCAGGCTGGCAGAGCTCTCTGCAGCCCCACGGTGCCATAGGTAGAGAGGTCCTTTGATAAAGACACTACATGTAGGAGAGAGCAGATAACAAGATGCTCCAGCGAAAGGAACACAGCTTACATATTATGCCGCTGATTCTGAACCCCCCCCCCCTCTCGGGATTTGTCCAAGTCTTCAGAACACACACAGACACTTGAATGTGTAACACTGGATGTGAACACCACATCTGGAAGTAGAAGTCACAACTAGAGAACTCAGTATGTATTATATTAAAAATCTCATGGATATATCATGGATATGTGTAGAACTGATGACATCAACCGAAATATATTTGATGTAGATTTGATGGATTACACAAAATTGGGAGAAATTATGTAACTTGCTAATTTTTCACTCATCCATCATAGATCAGAAGGACCGCATTGATATGAGCATACTAATGGGAAGGACTTTTCTCGTGAGCCCTTGGTTTTCAGCAGGG